>NC_065538.1:38585842-38923342 GCF_932294415.1 Quercus robur | reverse complement strand
AAGTTGGATATTCTAGGTGAGTATAACATTAGTGCTACATTTAATAATTTTGATCTTTCTCCTTTTGATGTAGGTGATGATTGGAGGACGAATCCTTTTGAAGAGAGGGGGAATGAATGATGAGAATCAACAAGCATTCAAGGATCCATTGCATGTTCTAGTTGGGCCTATTACTAAAGCAAGATCCAAGAAGATCAAAGAAGCACTTAATGGGCTGATTTAAGAGATTTGGGCTGATTCAAACACAGGACATTCCAAGCTGGGCCCAAAGGAAGATGAAGGCGTAATAAATTTAATTCAAGCTATTGAGGGTTGATTTGGCTTAATTGGGCTTGATTTATGGCATGGATTAATGGCTGCTTGATTTTCCAGCTCCATATCAGCTAATAGATATTTTTCCTATTTTGGAGCTTCTAATTTCGGACCAGATCTACCTTAATTTTAGGCTTTTATTATTTAGAATGTTTTTTAGCTATTTTCCTCTTTTGGATTTGCTAATTTCAGACCAAATCAACTTTTATTTAGGGTTTTATTATTTAGTACGTTTTTAGATTTTCTATTTTCAGTCATGTCTTATAAATAGCATGCACTCATTGTAATAGAGGGGATTATTGAATAAAAATCAGAAAAATGTGAGGCTTTGCTCTTCTTTTGGTTCTTCAAGAATTGTGAACTTATCAGGGATTCTTCCTTGTGGCGTTCAAATTTTATACCTTTAGTTCGTGATTCAATTATAATCATTGGGTCAAAGTGTTACACTTATACCTTTGGTTCGCGTTTCGATTATAAACGTTAGGTCAAGGTTTCTATCAAAAATCTGAATTTTAGTTTTCTTGGGCAAGTATTCCAATATTTTTGTTGGGTCTCAAAGCGAGTCGATTGAGGTTTGCATCAGATAGGGAGGACAACCGTGTGGACTTAGAGCTATAAACCCGAGATTTGTCGAGTAGTGCATGTTTAAGTTTGGCTCGTTAGGAAAAGTCAAAAGCTCAAACTTGGCTTGAGCTTATGACAAGCCTAAGAATAGTGTTTGAGCTTGAGCTCAAGCTCGTGAGAAAACCAAAAAGTTTGAACTTGGCTTGGCTTGACTTGATTAATTAGTCAAGTCAAGCTCAAGCTTAATATCAAACTCAAACTCAAGCTTAGGTCAAGCTTTTGAGGTTAAGATCTAAAAAAATTACATTATAAAATGCTTGAATCTATAAAACTAAGAAAAATAAAAAAGAAAATAGTATATTCATTTTATCATGCATCTAGTTCAACTTATGATTAGTCATTATTCAAATTAAAATTTTACATAATTAAATTAATTCATTCATCATTCCTTGTCTACAATTTCAACAATTGCTCAAATACAATTTTTTACATTTACGTTAAATGGCAAAGAATTAGAAAAATATTATTTATAACTATTATGAATAAGAAAATACTAGTATATTTCATAACTTTACCTTAGATAATTGATAGTGAAGGATCATATGTGGCCAACTTAATTAATTAATTAATTTTTAAATGTAATTATAATCTAAAGTGGTTCTTGGTCAGTTGTTGGGGGCCGTTTTTTGGTGTGCAATCACGTGTTGTCCACTAGGGGGTGACTTTGCTAGACCCGAGTTTGTATGGGGAGTTGTGTTGAGAACTCAACATTGGGCCAAGTAGTCCAGTGGCTTCCAACGTATTTTTAGGCTTACAAAATTGTTAAAGCCCAAAATCTAAGAATCGTGATAATGGTTGAATAAATAAATAATATGTGTTTAATATAATAGCTTTGATTAATAGTTGTAATAGTAGTTGAAATAAAGTAATATGTATTTAAAGGTGAAGTAATCATGTATTCAATAAAGTAAATTTATAGACATGGAAATGTGGTGACTTATCTATGTATGGTTTGTAGCTCAAGTTATATAGCATCAGTGAGTTGATAGCATTCCAACAGGATGACTCCAGCGGTAGAGAGTCAATTTGTCATAATAACTTTAAGATTGAAGGGAAAAAATGGGTTCAACTAGAGGGAGAGAAAGTATGTCCAGCTGTGTGTAGAGGTTGGTCAAGTTTGTCCCCTTTATTATGCACTTAAATGAATTTCCCCTTAATAACGCTCATTTAGTTATTGTGAAGTTATGAATAGTATTGCCTTCCAAGGGAAGAGCAGCTTTTGTAAGATAGGTTTGTGCCTTCTATGAGAAGGGTTTTTGTAAGAAGTATTTATGCCTTCTAGGTGAAGGGCTTTACTATTAGGAGATAAGTCTTCCATGAGAAGGGCTTTTAGTACAAGTGTTTGATATCTCTTGAGGAGTATGGAGATGGTAAAAGATATAGATGTTTCTTGGGATGTAACATTTGTAATTTATGAGTAATAAGTATGGGTATTTGGTGAGAGATGAGTTTGTAATATATATGAGAAATATGTATGGATACATTGTGAGAGATATAATTTGTAAGATGTATGAGAGATGTATAAGATGGTAAATGAATGATATTAGAGCTGCTGGAGAGATTATAGTAATAGCTTGTGTTGCTTTCCAAGAGGAAAGATTTTGTAAGAGGAGGTTTTGTAAGAGAAGTGAAGAGGGAGATGTGTCTAGAGGATATGGGCAACAAGATAGATGCATTTTTTGAATGTGGAGAGTGAGAGAATAAGCATAAGAAGAGTAATGGTATTGTAGTTTATTTAGCAATGTTGCTGAGATTTTCTGCTAGAGGATGGACAAAGGCTTATGAGTAGTGATATGATAGGCATTTATGAGATAAGAGTTGAAGAGCTTAGATTCTAATTTGGAAACTAAGAACTCAAAAGCTTAGAATCTCATTGATAGCTTAAGAAGATAATTAGAGGAATAGGGAAAATAGAGAAGTTTATGAGAGAGTTATTCTTTTTTATTGGTGTGTTTTGGTGTGTTGATGAAGGATCTATTTATAGCTGAGTTTAAGGGGGGGTATTTAGCAAAGAATTTTAGTCAAAATATGTCTTAATCAGTAATAAATTTTCAGAAAATTCATCTTAGGATTTGGCCGAAAATGGCATGTTTAGCTTTATGAGGTTTTTGCTGCTTTGGGTAATATTAGCCGGAGGAAAGACCAACAAAAAATGAAAGGACTTTAGCAAGAAAAAGATAGTTTCTTTGGTTGGTTTTGGTTTTTAGCTAAATAAGGAAATTCAATAATGTTAAGGCTACTGGGTTAACTATCCCCTCGATTTTGAAATAGCTGTCTAAAGAAAATGTCATAGTTGTCTGAAAAGGCTGTCACAGTTGTCATAAGATAGTTGTTACTTGTGGCTAAAGTAGATGAGGTCAGTTAGATGATGACAGGTTGCTAGAGAGAATATTTAGCATTTATTTCATGGATTTGTCTAAAAATAGTAAGATCTCTTTTAAGGGTATCTTGCTATTTTGGGTATAGCAGTTAGTTGTTGGGATTTGAGCATTATTTATGGCTAGTGATGTCACTATCAACTAGGTGTCAAGTGTTGAACACACTACTGGGGTTCTGCTGGAAAGGTTTCCCTTTTTGAGTATTTATATTTTTGGTTCAAGATTCTATTACAATACATTTTTAGTAAGTAATAGAATGATTGATTGATAGTTAATGAAGTTTTAGAGATCTAGTCAAGGTCTTATTGTGTTGTGACTTAATCTTGGTGAGCAAGAAGAGCATTTAATGCTCTACTCTAACAATTGGCAGGGGAATATTTGGTCTAATTATGGTAGATGACAGTTGGGTATTAAAGATATTATGAATATTTTATATTTGAAGATTGAAGATAGTCAATTAGATTTAGCCATGTATTTGAGTTGGATTTTAGCTGAAAATAGTAGTGCAGTTTATGTGAAATAATAAGATTGGGTTTCCAAATTTGTATAAGAACAACTGGAGATTGAATGAATAGTTATTTTGTCAGCATTTAGATGGCTGGAGTTATTAAGTGTTTTTCATATGGTGAATATTAAGTTTTAAGAAAAGAGCAATGGAGAGTTTTATCATTTCAAGTGCTATGTGATAAGAAAGGCTTACTCTATGTTACTAGCTACACATTGACTCATCAAAGTTAAGGGAGTTGAAGAAGACACGCCAAGTAACATATTTCTTTTATCAACTTTAAACTGCTGGAGTTTTATTGAACATACCTCTTAGCCCTCCAAACCACGACTCCCAAAAATTTTCCTGAAAAGACTCATGAGCTTGGATCATGAGCCGAAGATGAGATGACATACCTTGGGCTTTGTTGTCATTTTGTGTAAATATGAGCTTTTGTTGGAGAAGCTACTTTCCATGAATATGAGAGATGTAGTATGGGCCATGAGCTTTGATTCATTGATTGAGCCCGATCCATATGTTGATGTTGATGATGTCGTGGATTATGATCCCAATTGATGAAGAGGAAATGTGGACCATGAATCCACCTCTTGAAGGATCTTGTGGGCTATGTGAGCCCAATTCATGTAGTTAGATGAGATATAAGCTTATTTTGGACTTTAAAGGAGATTTACCTAAAATTCAATAATATGTTGATATGGCATGGGTTGCCAATGAAATAATGCCATGTGGCATGAAAAAGAGTCATCAACATCAATTTAGAGGGAAGGAAAAAATTAAGGTAATGGGTAGTGGTCCCATGTTGATCATGTCATTATTAAAATATGTGTAATGAGTATATTTAGCTAACACATATAAGCTTATAAATGAATCTATGCTTAAATTGTTTTGTATCAAGCCTAATAGCTCACGAGCTTGTTCGTAAACAATTTTTTTTTGCAAACAAGCCTAAACCTAAGGCTCAAGTTTTGCTTATTTATAAATAAACAAACATGAACAAGCTTTTTATCGAGTTGAGCTCGAGTTATTCATTATCGGCTTTGTTCATTTACAGCCTTACATGTGGTTTGCTATTTTAATTTTCGGGTTTTTTTAATTGACATTTTTTAAAATTAAAAAATAAATACTAAAATAAATATTGTATATTAAATTAACGGTAAGAATGGATGGAATTTTAATGGAAGACTGAATTGAGGTGAATTAAAACTTAGAGGATTGAGATGACATAATGCAAATTTAGAACACAAATGAAAAGTGGTGAAACTTAGAGGGTGAATTTTGCATTTTGACTATCAATAAACCTTATTAGGTTTATGAAAGTGCACGTCAATATCTATATTATCTATAAAACTAGCCTCTGAGCACACACTCATGCTTATGCTTAGATGTTTTTCTATTTTTTTTAGTAAAGGTTAATAATTTGCATAAATTATAATTTATGATTACTACATTTTTCAATTAAAAGAAGAAAAAACCTTAGGGGTGTGATGAGAGTATCATGCATTTGTGTGAAATAATTTGTTCATCACATCCGTAGTTTTTTTTAGTGATTGGAAAATGTAATAATTCCAAATTATAATTGATGCAAATCATTAACCTTTACTAAAAAAGTAGAAGAGTTTCTGAGCATGTGCATGAGCGTGTGCCCAGAAGTTAGTATTACTTATAGCTCAATTGATTGAAATTTCCCTACCCTAAATATTAAATAGTATTAATTTTTTTTACACGAAAGGCTCTCATGTTATGAAGGTTTTTTGTGTGTGTGTGTGTGTGTGTGTGTGTGTGTGTGTGTGTGTGTGTGTGTAATGGAAGTTGTGAAGTTATCTTTAAAATTGTGTCAAAATTTTTTAAACATCATTAACCATTTGAAAAGTTCACCTATTCTCAAAGTTAAAATCAAGCCACATAAATTTTTATTTTTTATTTTTTGTATTTTGGTGCATTTATTATTTTTTTGATCCCGGACCTAGAAGTTATTTATTTTCTTATAAACTAGCACAATTATAAAAGAAAAAGTTTCAATTACTTAAAAAAAAAATTAAAACACCAATAATACCGTTTGAGAAGGCTACCTATTCTCAAAGTTTAATATCAAGCCACATTTTTTTTTTTTTTTTGAACCCAAGCCCGAAAGTAATTTATTTTTTAAAACTATCACAATTCTAGCATAAAAATTTCAAATGCCTAAAAAGGAAAAAGAATTAAATAGTATTAAATTTTTTTTTAATATGGGAAAGGCTCACGATTGTGAATTTTTTTATTTATTTATTTTTTTTATTTTTTAATAATGATAGTTATTGTAAGTGCTTTGAAATTAAAGGCCCAAGTCCACTCAGAACAGCGATGCCTTGTCCTCTAAATCAAGCCCAACAATAAAATTTCTTTAGAGAGTGGGCAAATAATTCAATTGCAATTTCACTATAAGTTTGACTTAAAGATCGAAGAGCCTAGGAAAACAGAAAGGCATAACATAAGTTGGTAATGAGGAAAAGAGTTCTCCTCGGGAAGGTTTGAGGTTTAGTTCTTATATATGAAGTTAGAAGTTTACATCAAACAAAGAACTATTCACTTTCTCTTTTCTCTAATTTCTTACCCAGAATGCTTAGCCCCCTTTTTTGGGAGGCCCTCCCCTCCTTTTATATCCCTCTTACTTGCATCCTAGCCCTCCATTTGTATGCCTCCAAGCGTTCTTAAGGACACTTGTCCCATCAATACTCTGCTAAAGGTGGTAGAAAGGGCTGATAGCTATACAGTTACTCTTCAGGGGTCATTTCCTCATTAATGCAATTGATAAGGTTGGTGCAGGGCATTCAATGTGGAGGAGGAAATTGTTCCTTCCAAGAAACTTCCTCGATCCACTGCTACTCCTTCTCCTCATCCCAGAACATTACAAGAGGCCTATTACTTTAATTACGCTTCCATCCTTGGATGAGCGAGATCCTCAGAATGCGTTTATATCCTTGGATGTGGGTTAGGCAATCTAATCTTTAATTCGATCCTCCTCGATCCTCGGACCCCCCCACAATTATCAAGGTTTTTTTTTTTAATCCTAAAAGGTAGCCACTTAGTCCTAAAATATAGCCACTTAGTACACATCTATGACAAAAGTTTGAATTGCCTAAAAATACAAAAACAAAAAAAATTGAAAACTATTTTTTTTATGAGAACGCCTCTCAGGCTCTCACCAAGGTTTTTTTTTTTTTTTTTTTTTTTTTTTTTTTTTTTTTTTTTTTAATCCTAAAAGGTAGCCACTTAGTCCTAAAATGTAGCCATTAAGTACACATCCATAACAAAAGTTTCAAATGCCTAAGAAAGCAAATAAAAATAATAATAAATAAATAAATGGTTTTATTTATTTATTTTTTTTGTTGGGAAAGGCTCGCATGTGAGCAATATTATCTTTTAATTTTAAAAATGAATTTTCTTGTAAAAAAAAATGAAAAGAAGTTGTAGTGAAAGGCACAACAATTGTTAGGGATGATTAATTTCATATGGAAGAGATGTGATTGAGAAAAATAAAGTTAAACTATAGGAGTTTCAATTAATAATGATATGTACATTACCATTCCAAAAAACAGTAAATTGAATCCAATGTAGAATTACACAAATTGATAAATAAAGACATAGGTAGGATAATTTATTTATTTAATTTTTTTTATACAAAAAAGATCTTAAACAACCAACTACTACTTTATATGTGCCTTGAATCGTACAATATTTTTTGTAAAGTCTCTCACCCGAACTCATCTAATATGTCCAGTATGCAATCCAACAAAATTGTTGATATGTGACCCTAAAAAAGAGACCAAAAAAAAAGAGAGAGTAAGGATTAAAAACAAGAAAAGCAGCAAACATTAAATAGGAGGCAACATTGGTATTGCATCGTTGGTACTTCGTAATTAAGTAATATATTCAATCTCATTAATCATTGCAGCCCTACACATTAATAAATAAAAAATAAATAAAACACTGTCCTACCAAGAATAAATGTTTTTTTTTTTTGAGAAAT
Organism: Quercus robur; assembly: GCF_932294415.1. NCBI lineage: Eukaryota > Viridiplantae > Streptophyta > Magnoliopsida > Fagales > Fagaceae > Quercus > Quercus robur. The sequence goes on along the minus strand of NC_065538.1, from coordinate 38,915,517 downwards.
AATTACAACATACTGCTAATCCCGTAACTCGAACCCTTTCTCCCCAAGATCTCCAAGTACTTTGTGCATGGAGAGGCGTCAATTTAGCTATTGAGAATAAACGTTAAAACTTCATAATGTTTAAAATAACACAGTCCTAACAAAGAATAAATATCAAAACTTGATAACATGATGTGAATGCTTTTGTAAAAGTAACGTATCAATATTCATCAAAAACCAACCGTAAATTGTGAAATCATCATCAAAAGATAGATTGCTAGTAGCTGTGATAAAGAAGTTTTTTGCTTTTATAAATAGAGTTTCTTCTTCTTGAATTTTGATGATGGTGTATTGTATTAGACTCCAATGGTAATGCAAACCCACTCACAACCTGTTCATAAAAATTAAATTTAAAAAAAAAGGAAGGAAAAAAAAAACCATAGTTAAAACAACCACTATTATAAATTTGTCAAAAAAGGGAAAAAAAAAAGAAAAAGAAAAAAAAAAAAAAGACAAAATTTGATTCCTTTTGTGGAACACTGTTTTAGCAACAGAGAGAAATGAGGGTGGGAATAAATGGGGAGACAATATAAAAAACTGTGCAAAGAAACTGACGTGTGAGATATTTTAAAATAGAGATAATGTATACTAACTTTTAGGAAAAAGATGTGTTAAGTGTGTATGAGATCTATTTTTCTTTTTAGAAATTGTGTGAGATATATAAATTAGAGATAGTGAGTTTAGGAGAAGTTGTGATTAGTGGGCTATTAGAATCCTATGCTAAACAAATTGTTTTAAAAAATGTGTTTTTTTTTTTTAAAGGAGAAAGAAAAACCACAATTAGAATTTAGGAGAGGTTCTGGTTAGTGGGCAATGGGCTATTAGAATCCTCTACTAAACAAATTGTTAAAAAAAAGATTTTAAAACTTTTTTTAAAAAAATGTTTTTTGAGAAGCAGGATTTTAAAATTGTTGATTGAATTAATTTAAAATTTAGATTGAATTTAGAAATCAACAAAAAAGTGATCCTATTTTGTAGGTAATGTTGTAGAGAGTTAGAAATGTATGTTTACCAGGTTATTCTTTAGTTTGTCTCTACTTAAACCTAGGAGTGTGTAGGGGTATTTTGGAACCAAAAAAATGTCCAGTCCAAACAGGAGAAACCCCTTAAATATAGATGATTCTTCTCTTTGGACTGGACTTTTACGTGGTTCAAAAATATCCCCTAAACCTTAAATTTAACAGGGAAAAAATTTGAGGACAATCCGATAAAAATATATCTCCAACTCCACTTAAAATGCCTACAAAAAAGAACACTCTTCTACTAATCCATGTCTTCAAAATAAACTTATTCAAAATTTTTTTTTAAAAAAAGGAGAATTATGACACTAGACATAAAAACAAAAAAATAGCCTTATTGCATGTGCAAAGCGCATGTGATAAGGCAAGTGTATGTGTGTGTGTGTGTGTGTGTGTGTGTATAAGTAGAGATCTCATGTGAGAGAGTATGAGGTTCTGCCATGTGGCGCTGTCTATGAAGAGAATTAAAAATAGAGACTCTTTATTTTTTTTGGTTCAATGTTTCAAGACTACTTTTGTAACATTTTTCATCCAATGTTTTAAGACTACTATTTGTTTCATTTGATTCAATGTTTCAAGACATTTCATCTTTCTCACACACAAAAAACTCTTTACATTTCCATTTGCCCTTTTAATTTATTCTCCTTTATATATGCATGCTCATAGCTATTCATGCCATTCCATCTCAGATACACTCAGAAAAAAAAAATGTTATCATTTACCTTCAACCTTTTAGCGACACCTACATAGCTCCAACATTGTATTTAGCCAATTAAAAATGATACGGAAGCTCAAATAAAGACAATTAAATTTTGATAATTGGATGTGTTTTTAGCCTATTTCTCTTTGTTTAATCATGTTCTTTTTATGTTGATAATTACAAATGATTTCTTTATTTTCATTAAGATAATGAATTGGGTGTTTGCAATTGAGGTCTTCATATTTGGATATGAGAATAGAGTGGTTAAGGAAGTGTGTTGGAAGATCGCTTAAATTTATGTAATGTTAAGATATAAAAGTATTTTGTGCTTTAAATTATTATTTAAATATTTCAAATTTAATTAGTTTAAAAAATAAAATCTACTTTTAATGGTAAATATTATAATATGTTATAGTATTCTAGTATTATACAATTTTTTAAAAATAAAATATGAATTAAGAAAATCAAGTTTCAAAGTATTTGACAATATTGTAGGCAAACATAAATATTATACAACAAAATAAGTATTATATGTAGGTTTTAATATACATAAAAATGATTTTAAATGAAATTGTAAAATAGTCTGCACATCGTGCAAAACATCATCTAGTTAAATAAATTGCCACAACTATCTGATGTGTCAGACTATGACTGATTATTTGTCACTTTCATATGGATCCACAACTTTTTCTTCACCATTCACAATCTACCATGTGGATAGTTGTGGCACAAGTTGTGCCATTTTATGTGGTCTTAGAAATTTTCTCAAATAAGTGTTGATTTAGACCTCCCAATTTCAATCAAGGCTTGATTGATTTAAGGTTAAACACAATTAAAGCAAAATATACGTAATCAACCATACTACTCAACAATTGCATGGATAAACATAATTGAGCAATGCAATTAAAGTTAATGGCAAAATGTAAAAGACATGTAAACCCAAGATAACACTTGATGTGTTATCAAACAGGAAAATTGAGTAATAAAAAAAAAAAAAAAAAAAAAAAGGAAAATTGAATAACTACACTTAAAAACCTCTTTGCAGCCCTTTGAGCTGAAAATGATTTAATACTAAATGAGTTAGACTAGAAGAATACACAAAGACTCTCCAAGCTTAAGCTGCCCAATGTACTTGAGCCTTCTAAACTTTAGCTACCAATAGACATCTTAGAGTCTTGTCTTCAATTAGCTTTTAGGATCCCACAACTGAGTCTGATTGCTCCTTTAATCCTTACTGACTGAAAATGGTTATGCTCCAATGCTTTCCAACTCTAATCACTCTTAACACTCAAGTAAAGTGAAGTTTGCATTTGGGTTTGGGTAAATCACCTCTTAAAGGTATGGCATTGGTGCGAGGAAAGAATGTAGAGAAACTAAGGTGTTTGACTCTCACAATGAAATGCGCAATTTTTACTTTCAATGTACCCCTTGATGTCTCTAAGTCAAAATTTGTGGGAATGAGATGTATATATAGCAAGAATGAGAGAGGTACTACAGGTGATTTAAATAACTAAATTTCCTACAATATTGAGCCACTCGCGGATGAACTGCGAGACAAATGTCTCACAAGTCATATCAAAAGTTGCTCTCTCAACTAAAATTTGAACTCTTATGTGTTAGTCCCATGCCCCACTCGCGGGTTGCTTGGAGCCTTAGAATATGTTGAAATGTGAGCTTTGAATTTTGATTTCTTGCTTTATTTACTTCTTTCTATGCCTCTCTATCCCTTGTAGCCGTAGGTGAACTAGGGTTTTGCCCTAATCTGCCATTAATTTATTTTGTAAACATAATTCCTTATTTTCTTTGTTTTTTTCAGTAACCCATTTGTTCAATTGCGTGCCCTCCTTAACCCCCCTTTGATAATATTTTATGCATAAACCATTAAACATTTCTTTAAATAAATTTTGAAACATTGAAATTATATTTTTAGTTTAATGTTGACAATTAATGCTAAGGTCAGCCTTGCTATTAACCATTTAAAATTCAGAATTGATCCTCTAAGTTTTATTTTTTATCATTTAAGTCTTCTAAGTTTCAGTTTTGTTATTTCAGTTATCTAAATTTTAATTTTTATTAATTTAGCCTCCATTTGGATACCAATGAAAAATGAAAATTATTTTACTATTCAACTTATTTTTGCTACTATTCATGGGCTCCACTATACTATTTTAGCTAACTTTTACCTTTATCTATAGTACTTTCAGCAAAAAATTTTCAATTTCAGCAAAATAAACAGTATTCCAACAGACTCTCAGTATTCCGTTAGGCTTCAGTTAAGTGGTGCCGTTAAATAAAGCCAAAACGACACCATTTGGCTCTACCTCTATTATTATTATTATTTTTTTAATTTCGTAATTAAAATTTAAAACAAAATAAAAAATGTTATTAAAAAAAAAGAAACAAACAATTATGCCCAAACTTGATGAATCTGTATGCCCAAATTGAGAAAATTGGGGGAAAAAGGGAGGGGAAGAGAGGAGAGTTGGGGATCAGTAGGGGAGAGACCGAGATTGATAATCGGCTCACGAATATCATGAGTTTGATCAACGGCAACGATTTGTTGAAGAGCGAGGAGGACAGCTTCGCTTTGGCGGAGAAGGTGATTTTACGGTGGGATCCGAGTTTGGAAGGTTCGAGGAGGTCGTTGAATTGGGAGGACTCGGGTGATGAGGCCGATGAGTATTTGTCGACGATTGATGAGATTTTGAATCTGATGGACGAGCTATCGGTGAGGTTTGATTCCGAGATTGTGAATCAGGCTTATTCGACAATTCAACATGCGATGTCTCGGCTTGAGGGTGAGTTCTCTATCTTGATTTTTCTCCCACGGTCCGATCTTGCAGTCTTTTTTTTTTTTTTTTTTTTTTTTTAAAATTGATTTACAAATAGTTTCGTTAGTTAGCACGTTTTCAAAACTATATAGGAAACTAACATCTCAAGCATAATAAATTTGATTTTGGAATGCTAAACTCAAGTCCATCAGACTCGTTTTCTGTCAAATTGAAATCGAGCCTTACAAACTCGATTTCAGTACACACTCAACAAAACCAAAAACAACGAAGAACATCGAAGAAACAGCGAAATCAACAAACTCACAACGAAATCAACAAACCCAAGCACTTGATCAATGCCGTGATTGCGGCTTAGATGTTGACTCGGAACCCAGAAGTCAAGCTACCGTCAAATTCTTCTTCTTCACTTAGTCAAATTCTTCTAGGTATTTTTTTTTTTATAAATTTTTTTGATTATGGGGTTCCTCTTCTTCGGTCAGATCCTCCATCTTCTTCGTCAGATTCTTCCTCTTTTTCTTCTTTCTTCTTCTTCTTCTTCTTCTTCTTCTTCACTTCTTCTTCACTTAGTCAAATTTTTCTTTTTGCAATATTGAACTAAAGCTCTATAGGCTCGATTTTGAGGTCCTTGAAAACTTGAAATTGACTTCATTATACTCAATTTAGCACACCAAAATCGAGTCTTACACACTTGAAATGTTAGTTTCACAAATAGTTTAGAAATAATGCTAACTAACGAAATTGCTCGGGAATTGGTGTTAATTTGTAATTTTTTCCCACTCTTTCCCCCTTTCTTTCTCCCCACAATTCTTAGTTAATCGGGTGGATCTAGGGTATCGGTTAGTTTTGATTTTTTAGGGGTAGAATTGTTTTCTTTTATTTTTTAATAACATTTTTTTTAATGGTTTTAATAATCGTTTTTGAATTTTTTTTTAATTACAAAATAAATAATAAATAAAAAAAACCCCAAATGGTGTAGCTTTGGCTTACTTAACTGCACCACTTAACTGAAACCTAACGAAATACTAAATTGACAAAAATTGAAACTTAGAGAACTGAAATGACAAAACTAAAACTTTGAGGACTAAAATGACAATGTGAAACTTAGAGGGTCAATTTTGGATTTTAGCCTATTTTTTATTTTACTTTTATCTATCACTTTCGGATGATTATTTGGTTGAATGGCCTTGCTATCATTTGGGAAAAAACAAATAAAACCTTGCTTAATTTGAAAAACAAATAAATCATTGCTTAATTTGTGATGCAAACGTAGCTAGCCCTTGGCAAGGCCACTCATTAATCATCAATTTTTCATAACAACTTGAGATTTCAATTTTTTATAAGTCCCTCTTCCATAAGAAGCTATTGTGGCTCCTGACATCACGGAAAAGACAAAGCAAGGAATAGCTTCAATGAAAAAGGGGAATCAAAGTAAAGGTTAATTTGGAAATCAAATTTGGAAATCAAATTTGGAAATTAGTATTCAACTTTCCTTCAACATGTATCACTTTATTTAAGGTAAATTAAAACTTATTTAAAAAAAAACAAAAGTAGAAATTAGAAAAACTTAATTTAGAAACACAGTAATTTTTTGAATGAAGTGCCTGTTGAATTAGAGCTCAATGCTAAATAAAATTTAAAATATAGAAATCAACTTAAATGCAAGACAAAACCCTAAACCCTAAACCCATCAAAGAAAGACCCAAAATGTGAAAATGAGATACACCTAAGTAATAAATAGATTCTTGCTTCTTTTTTCTAATCATTATTCCAATAGGAGAAATATAGAGGGTACAAAAAGTAGAAACGACATTCTCATGCAAATGAAACGAGTCTGGTGGTATCAAAACAACCTGTACAACCCTTAAACCCCATAGTTTTTGGAAGAGACTCGGATTTAAAAAAACCCATAAATCCCACAAAAAAAGCTTATTTTGCTTTGTTTCCCAGCAACCGAACAGAGCTTATTAAAAAAAGATTCAACAAAAAAAAAAATGAGAGAGAAAACTTATTGAGTGGCTGTACCAGCGATGCTAGGTAGTGGAGTTGGAGTCGACAGAGAACACATGGGATTGTTTTTGAAATACAGAGCGGAAAATGAGAGAGAAAGTAGCCCTTTTTTTTTACGCTCCCAATTTGACATGGATTGATGATGTGGATTTCATGAGAAGCGTACTATCAAGTAGGACAGGGAAACTACACACACCTGGAAAATGGTTAGAAGTTCAACAAATTTTGGACACCCTCATTAGCAAAAAGAAAAAGAAAAAAGAAAAAAGAAAAACTGTATCTAGTCCCTATTTGCTCCATTATAAAGTCCTGATTAACCTTACTGCAACAGCTCATAAGGCAAATTCACACATAGTTGTATCAGATCTATAGAGTATGTTGCAACCTACAGGCTAGCCAGCTAGCTAGATGTTAAAATCCTCTTTAATGATAATTTCAAACAAATTGAGCTGAAAAAGGACCAGATTAGTTATATTGTATTTTGCAAATTAAGAACATTTAAGCTATCTGATGAATAATTGTCATTATATATTATTCTAAATCTTATGAGTCCTAACACAAGAGAGAGAGGAAGAGGTGATGAATAATTGTCATCATACGTTATTCTAAATCTCATGTGTATTAACGAGAGAGAGAGAGAGAGAGAGAAGTCCAGTTGATTCTCAGACTGCTCTTTGAAAGATGGAAAGGATGACAGTTGAAAAGTCCAGTGCCTTCACTCCAATATTTTGTTGGCAATAGGAAATATGGGAGCTATATCCACAGGAACCTAAGATACAAGAAAAAATTACAGTAAGTCCTGGATACAATAAAAAGATATTACATGCTATATTTATGACATTTCAGCAAATGAGAATACTGGTGAAGGAAAATAACTTCAAAATTTCTCTTATACCGCCTAAAATAAAAATGATAAAAAAAAAACCTCACAATTACAGTAATAATTATTAGAATAAAACTGCACTACCAAAATGTTTTTTTGTCCATTAATATCCAGATCTCAAGATAGGTCACTAGGTATACATCCTTCTTATGTCCTTGTCGTAGCAGTATCTCTATCAAAGAAAACATACTCAATTATACAATGAATGTATAGCTAACTTTGCTGTTGAAATCTTTAGATTGACATTCTATAGATCTATAACGGAATCCTGCCCCTTCCTTGGGATGGGGAAATATACAGTTGGGACCATTTGTATAAACAAGTACTTCTGTTTCATTCACCCCACACATATAATATATAAGTTCTGTACACATTTTTGACAATATTTTTTAGCACCAACATTTTCATTAAAAATTTGTGCAAACTTTTTTTTCTGATAAGTAAAAAGGTGAGTAAAAATTTGTGCAAACTAATTGCAAAAGAAAACTATTCTTATACCTTATACCAAAGATGATTTTAGTAATGATTTCTTTCGCTAAAATATTTATGATCTCCCTCGTTCTGTCTAAGTTTACATTACCCTTCCTCAAACCATGTGACGGATATCTGTCTCTTAGCCCATACATTTTGATACAGGAAGTGCAAAAATTTATTTATATTAGATTAGTTTTATTTATTTTTGGAAATCAATTGTATTAAAAATGTGGCCAATTGTATCTTTATTTTAGATCTTAGTGGCTAATTAGATTATTAATATTTTTAGACAATTGTCTAGAGTCGAGGTGATTTTGTAATTCAATAACTGGTATTTCCCAAGTCGTTTAGAAGGTTTCCTTACACAATTAGAATTAAAATTTCCTATGTCAGTTAAAATTAGGTTCAATCCTAATAGTCAATCTAAGCATATAATATTGTACTCCAATGGAGATTGAATATTTTTGATGATGAATTAAATTTCTTTTACAACTCTTCCAATAGTCCAGCACCGACACCTAGAGGTTATCTTTTACCTGGTACTGATTGCAAAAAAGCCGAAGTGCTGACTCCTGGGTTACTATCTCTTAATTTTGTGTTCTTTATTTTTCATGTTGCATTTTGGTTATGTCTTGACATTCACAACAAATTGTCCCAAAAGTTTGTACTATTAGAAATGAGTACTTCCATCACATTCAGGCTCAAATATTCCTACAATACCTAGGGCGTACCTAGATGTAACTTTCTACTGAAGATTATTTGCTCATTTACTGGAAATTGCTTAAATTATAGTTGTATCTAGAAAAAAAAAATGAGACTTTGAGAAACTCTACATAAGTAAATAAACTAAAAAGCTAAATAAAAACGTTGGTGTCAAACAAACACGTACACTCACACGGCCATCATCACAAACACAAACACAAGCAGCCACCTGAAAACACCACATCAAAAAGCCAAAAAGCCCAAGCACACTCACATGGTCACCAACACAAACACAACTGCCACATCAAATCCACCATGACTACCAAAATCACCGAATCTGCCATCTCCAAAGCCCTACAAACCTCACTGAAAACTCCCTCTCCCTCTCCTCTCTCTCAGATTCAATAAACCTGGACCTGAACTTCCTTTTCTCACTCAGACTATCACCACTGCAACCCAAAAAATCACACAACCAGTACCCAAACCACCACAAGCTGCCAATTGACACCCAAGCAAAAAATTGGGTTGTTGCTGTATGAGAAGTTGCTCCTCGGCCAAGACACACCCCTCAATTTATCCAGAAAAGAGCCAAGTTGTTGCCCCTTTTTAAACCAATAAACACTGCCTAAACTTGAAAAAAGAATGTGAGGGAGAGAAAGAAGAGAACAACAGAAAGGAGGTGAGCAGCTGAGAGAAAAAGAAAGAGTGGATGGCTAGAGGAGAAAAAAAAGTGGGTTGGGGGTGGGAGGGTGGAAGAAGAGAGGAAGTAAAGGAGAATAGCCAGATAGGTGGAGGGACTTAATTGTAATGTTTGTTTATTAAGCCCAAAACGATTGCAGTTTTAAGTTATTTGGCACAATTTTATTACATTATAATGCTTTCTAAAACAAAGTCATTTTTTCACCCATGTATAAACATGTTGTCAAAAGGAAAAATGTACAGAAGGGGATTTTTGCACTGATTGATAAACTGAGGTTTTAAATAAAACTTTTTAAACTTCAGGGTCAGATTTGAAATCATCCTTAAAAGTATAGGGTTTAAAAGGTGATTTCTCCTAAGAATAAAAAGGGAGATTCTTAGACTAAAATCACAAAGCAAGATGAGCTTTATCTTTGAGGCAATGAAAATTTTCAACATCTTATATACCATTTGAACTTTCAAAAGGAAAACAAATATGGTCAATTATTGATAAAAAGCTGTATTAGGAGTCAGATGAACCAACAAAAACTCCTACATGTAAAATGAACAGATTGTTATGGCTCATACCTGAATTTTCTCTAATTTCTGCAAAGCAATCTTTAATGGTTGTGTCATTTTACCATATTTCTGAAGAAGTAGATTTGCAGCTTCTTTGTCACCTTTTGCCTGTATAGTGAGGATCTCCCTACTCAGGCTTTCAACAGCACCTTCGACCTTTCAAAAGTAGAACAAACTTTATGGCTAAGCAATAAGAAAAGAAGAGAAACATATGGCTAAGAAATAAGAACAGAAGAGAAACTTTGAAGAGGAAGTATCATATACCCTAGAAAAGTCAACAGAAAATGTTTCATCAGGATGCAGGATGAAGGCTCCTTTGTCATACAACCAGTTAAATTGCAGTGCTTGTCCTTTCCTGAAGACAAGAAAAGTGCATAAGGTGCCTGGTGACAACACTAAACAGGGATCATAGAATGAATAGCTAGCTTACCCATGAGCTTCCTGTAAGCCAAAACGTACTGAGCGGAAGCATCCAGCAAGGAAGGAAATATACATGGACTTCAACAAACTCTTGGAAAGTAAATCCTGGACTCATAAGAGTTATGCAAGGACATCAGCCAAAGCTTCCCACAATCAATATAAAGCTTCTGAGATTAATTGCTACAGAAGACAATATATTTATTCTTTGGTAAGAACTTTCACACACCACATGAGATTTGATTCATTTGAACATGATCTAACCAAACACTTCCTTTATAAGGGGTGGAAGTACCATTAGCCCAAATGCTATTGGCAAAAAGACATGTTATTATATCATTATTTTTTCTCTTAGTCCATTGGAGGCCCGTTACCTATGCTCTACAGGCATTTGTAGCCCTGTCCCTCCTCTTAAAGCACCCATTCCCAAGTATAGGTGGAATTCGATTAGTAGCCTCTTGTACTATTATAAGAGATTTAACCAACTAAGCTAACCATAGTAACCTATATTATTTAATATTTTGTGATTAAATTACAAGATTTATCATCCTTCAATGCAAAAGAAATCATACTTAAAAAGTTAATGCGACAGAACATTAACTGTAAGTGTAAGCAACACCTAAATCAATGATATACATAATCATTAAGCAAATCCTGTTGATATATGCACTTTAAGCAGTAATTGCATTGACTAAAACATGCTCAAAGCATCCCATAAAACCAGTGAATGACCTGGCAGATTAAAAACCGTAGTGCCCAAAGGCCAACTATATCAGCTTTTGCTTCTTCCAAAGCAGAGTGGAGTTCCTGCAGTTCCTGTATCAAATGGTAAAATATAAATCAAGGAAAACAGAGCTGCTTATTTAATAAAAATTAAAACTAATAGGGAAAAAAAAGGATGAAAACAGAAAAGAAATTAAATCAAAGCTCTTCTTCTTCATTTTCTTATTCTTAAATAAGTATATTAGATCAGAAGAAAATAGATCAAACAAAAGAATTTTATTTTCTAAAAACAAAAAGAAAAAGTGGGTAGGCGGGGGGAAAATGTCAGTAAAGTACATTTATCACTATCAAAGTTCTACTGTTTTAATTAGGTCCGAGTGTTGTTAACTGCAATAATGCTAAACCTTATGTCACTGCAGTTGATTTTGACCCTTCTTCAGTGTATGTCAGCCTTGATGGTACTTATACAAAAAAACGTCAGCCTTGATGGACAAAAATTGGTATGTGACTGGCATCTGACTACTTCATACAAAATTTAGATAATTTGTCTAATTTAAGGTCAAGTTTACAAATGTATGTAATCAGTCTATGACATGAGAGGGAAAGAAAAAGCAAGATACCAAATGACTTTGGAACTCAAATATCATATTGTCCACTTTATTAACGCTTTCTTTCATCTCCAATCTCACCCCCCCGCACCCCCCCAAACCCGGGAGGTAGAAATAATGGCTAGAAGGCAATGGTTGTGAATAGGCGATTGAGTTAATTGTGTTGGAATGAAATTGATGGGAGTGCTTGTCAGATGGTTCTGGATTTAATGGAGAAGTTCAAGGGATGCTTTTATGGACTTGACTTGAACAGGATCGCACCGGTGACAATGGTCATTTGTCTTGATTTATAGTGGTGGGTTTGGGTGGTAAATTTGGCCATAATCTTTGGTGATGAAGATGGATATGGAATTAGTTCAATATAAAAGAATGTCTTATTTTTCACATATGCATGTGTGAGACAAGCATGCAATTTCAAGATTGAAGTGAAATTTGGCTCTGTTGTCCAAAATTTATATAACTTGTTCAGACAATGCCTAGAAAAGTCATGTGTTAAAGCTGATGGAATCGTAGAGGATTCACTTTTGACCCAACCATGATAAAGTTGCAAAACATTTGAGCATAAAGACCAAATACAAACAATGTGGCAAACAATTTTAAAATGGGGGACAAATTATAGTTAGCATAAATCACAACACTCCTAATAGACAATTGAACACCAAAAGATAAAACAATGAAAAATTTTTACTTAGACATATCACATATAGTGACAATCATTCATCCATTTTGTAAACTTCTCACCTACATTTCACATAAAGTGAGAACATACAAGAAGAATCCTACAAGACCTAGCACATGGATGTCAAAGAACTAGTACACGATTTGGAATTGGACATTGTTAGAATAATGGTTAAGTGCTTAGATTTAAGCTTTCTTAATAGTTTAAACTTTTGGGACAATTAGTACTTTATCATGGTATCAGAGTAGGTAGTTTGGAGTTTGAACCCTATCTCCGCACTATCTTCTATTTAAACAGTTAAAAATCTCATGTGTTGAGCCTCACTTTTTAATGGGATCCTGATCCCACACGTGAGGAGAAGTGTTAGAAAAATTATTAAAAGATTTACCAGTTCCTAATAGTTTAAGTTTTTGGAATAACTGGTAATTTATAAAATAAATTCAATTGGTTTCAATCTAAATGTAACAAAATATGCAAAAAAAGAAAAAGAAAAAGAAAAAAGGGTTTGATGAGCTCTTTGATAGATAGTCAAAATGGGATGAGGAAATTGAATACTATTTCTAGCTGCAAATACACATTCTAATGAAAGTGGACATTTTTGTCAAGAATTTTTTCTAACAAAATGAAAATTGAGTTTCAATCAAGAAAAATTCCATAAGCTGAAACTTGTTTCCTTTCAAGTTCCATCATTAAATATGAGATGATGAAGAAGCAGCTCAACCTTAAAACCTATTAGGCTGTTTGGTTCAAGAAATCCCAAATTCATATTAAATCAAATCATATTCTAGATATGAGCAATCTAAATTATTAGAAGAAAACCCTTGGGCTGGCTTAGCAGATAAGTTCAAATTCTATCTTGTTAATTGGAACTCTGTTTGTTATCCCATTTCTAGGTTTGGGGATTAGGAGCTTGATGATTTTTAATCAATCACTGTTGGGGAAACGGCTATGGCGTTTTGGGGTGGGTACAGATAACTTATGGCATAAAGTGATCACAACTAAGAGTATTAGCTTTGGGTGTATTAAAACATCCAAAATGCTATTTTAGCACACCAAACAGCAAAAAACCTGCTACAACCGGTGTGCTAAACCTAAAAAAATTTGGCATTCTACTACAACAGTCTGCTACTAGTAGCTGTAGCTCAAATGCTAAATAAATTTTTTATCACTCTCTACTCTTGCCTCTGTTTATCTGAATCTCACTCTCTCATCCCTCTCCTTTCTCAAGCCAAACACCAAAAAACTTGCTACAAAAGGTTTGCTAAACCTAAAAAAATTTGGCATTGTACTACAATAGTCTGCTACTAGCAATTGTAGCTCAAATGCTAAATACTAAATATATTTTTTATCACTCTCTACTCTCGCCTCTGTCTGACTTCACTCTGATGCAGTTCATTTTTAAAGCTAGCTGTAACTAGCTTATGTTGTATAATAAGTAGTTTCCATTTACTTTTAATAGCTTTTATCACTTGTAACAGAAAATTAGTTAGCTGATAGGTTGTTAGTGATAAGTACAATAGCCTATTAGTTAGTTAGGCTTTGGCCAATCACATGGCAGCCACATGGTGGGTTCTTGTAACTTAGCAGTTTGCTTATGTAACTATAAATAAGCAAGCTGTCCTCATTGTAACTAGTTGAATTTGAATCCAAGAAATCTACCTATGAGGTATTATTCCAAGAATGTGTTTCTTGAAGAGCTAGTTCATTCTTTCTTTTCTCTAAGCAACTTAGCTATCTAAAGCATATTTCGTTTTCATCATTTTTCCTCCATCACACTCTTATCCCTCTCCTCTCTCAAACCAACCCTCAATCTTAACCTCTTATTGCCATCGCCACTGCCACCATTGAAACTCACCCTTTCTCTAGATTGTGGTCTCTCTAGATCGGAACTCACCCTCTCTCTAGATCATGGTTTGGTTTGATTCGTTCCTTGGGTTCAAGCGCCATCGTTCCTCATTCTGGGTTGTGAGTTTGCTAGGTCACAATGGAGTTTGATCTGGGTTATGGTAGTTTTCAGTTGATCTGTAGTTTGATTTGGCAGGTCACGGTTGATCTAGATTTTGGTTGTAGTGCTTTTTTTTTCCCTTCTTGTTGGTGGTGAGCTTTTTAAGGTTATTTTAATGGGTTGGTATCTTAAAATAAGAGATGAGATGTAGGGAGTATTGTTAAATGGTGTGTTATAGTAGCGAAATTATCTCTTTGGTGTGCTAATTCACTATCTTTTTTAGCACTCTGGATGCAGATATTCTAAGTATGTAATTTTGTAGGGTGGTTGGTGTATAGCTCCCGCAGGAAGGACATATGGAATTAACCTTTGGAAGTATAGTAAGGGTTGGGCAAAGTTTGCAAAGTTTGCAAATTTTGTGAAAAATGAGGGTACGGATAATAAGGGTAAAATTCAGTTTTGGCATGGACATTGGTGGGGTGATTAGCTTTTCAGGGATCGTTATCCGGACTTTTCCTAATTGCTAGAGACAGAGGCAAAGGTGGCTAATTATTTGACTGCATTAGTTGACTTCCTTGGCACCTAGTATTTATTTGAGCTATGCATGATTGGAAATTGGAATTCTGGGATTTTTGTTTTTGGATTACGCCAGTCTCTGGAGAATAGGATGACCTGGAAGGCAAGATTTTAACAACATATAATATACTGAAGTGGGGTATTGTTATCCTTGACTGGTGCAGTATGTTTAATTCTAATAGGGAGACAATTGACCATTTATTTATCCATTTTCAGGTAGCTAGATCGCTATGCGGTTTCTGTGGTGTCTTCTTTGTATAATTGGGTGATGCCTAGGCGAGTGTCAAATTTTATGTCGAGTTGGGTTGGTGATGTAGGACAACCACACTATTTCAATGGGATAATTAATCAACAACAAAACAAAGGATAAAGCCTAGGAGTCAGCACCTAAGGATTGCTTGGAATCAGAACCAAGCAAAACTGGAGTCGACACTAGTGTAAAAGAAACATACATTTATTATAATTCTCAAAGCAGTCTTACAATAATTAAAAAAAGTGCTTAAATAGCAAATAACAAGATGCATAAAAAAAACCCTAATTATTAAATGCTCGAGCTTGTTTAATCTTCAAGCCCAATCAGGCTCCATCCATAAGGCCACAGATTAGGCCGTCTTCTTTTTGCTCTTCCTCCCATACATGCGTATAATTGGGGGCTTGTACCTTGTATTCGCACCAACTCCCCCCGGGTGAGAAGAACCCGACCCTATCGAGTGGAAATCTGAAGAGCTTTTATAGTACTCAAGCAAGTCAGAATCTAGTTGATGTAGCTCATCTTGAGTAATCCATGTGCAATCAAAATTTGGTCGCCCTCGCCAACGAACTAGGAAATGGTGAACTCCTCCATCCCTAGTAGAAACAATCTGTTCATCTAAAATAGCATCAATAGATTCTTTATGTGCATAGGGCAGATTTAAGGGTAAAGGGGTAGGGATAGGGTCATCAATAGGATCAAGCAAAGGCTCATGAAAAAGGGTATCAGGAATAACTGTGGGGCTTTTATAAGCAACTAGATCCTCTATATTAAAGGAGGAGCTAATACCATAATCACGAGGAAGGTCAATGACATATGCATTTGGGCCTATTCATTTCAATACCTTGAATGGTTCGGCACTACGAGCTTGCAATTTCTTAACGTTTCCAGAGTGTAACCATTCAGGTCGAATCCGAATCATGACATAATCTCCTACTTGAAACTCTGCATGACGTCGATGATTGTCAACATGAATTTTATATTAAGAAGTACTTACTTGAATTTTATTGAAAATCTCATTATGCAAATCATGAATAGGTCGTGCAAATGTCTCAACAGATTCAGAAATTCTAACATGTGGAGACATGGGCAAAAGATCTAAGGACTTCCTAGGTGTATACCCATGCACAAACTCAAAAGAACTAGCGCTTATAGACCTATTGACAGAGCTATTATTTGCAAGTTGGGCTGTAGGAAGAATTGAATCCTAATTCCGATTGGCTTCACCCACTAGACACCGAAGGAAGTTGCCTAGACTGCAATTAACCACCTCAGTTTGACCATTAGTTCAAGGATGAAACACAGTGGAAAATTTCAATTTGGTGCCTACTAAATGCCACAAAGTTTTCCAAAAATAACTCATGAAGCAAACATCCCTATTAGATACTATGGTTTTGGGAAGACCATAAAGTTTGACAATCTTATCAAAGTAGAGCTTTGCAATCTTAGAAGCATTAAAGATCTTAGAACATGGTAGGAAATGAGCCATCTTAGAGAAGCGATCAACAACTACTAGAATAGAATCATGCTTCCTAAAGGTGGGGGGCAATCCTAACACAGAGTCCATACTCACATCCTTCCACGGGCGATCTGGCACAAGTAGGGTGTATACAAGCCAGTGTTTTGCTTGCGATGTTTGGCTAGTTGACATATACGACATTGACCAACTATCTTGGCAACACCCCTCTTAAGACCAGGCCAATAGAATTGACGTTCTACTTCCTCAATTGTTTTGTCTCAGTCAAAATGACCTGCAAGGCCTCCTGCATGTGTCTCCCAAACTAGAAAATCTCTCACTGAAGACCAAGGGATACATAACTTGTTGGCTTTGAACAAGTAACCATCTTGAAGAGTATCATCATTCGGGATTGGCTGTGAGGCATTACTTAGGCTAGTGTAGAGCTCTCCAAAATCTGGGCATGACTTATAATCATCCTTGAGTCGTTCAAACCTAATAACCTTAACACTCGATAGCAAAGATACCCTTCGACTTAGCGCATCAGCAACCTTATTCTCAACTCCCGCCCTATGTTTCACCACAAAGGAGTAGCGCTGCAGAAATTCAACCCAACTATCATGCCTAAAATTTAGCTTCTTCTAGGAATGGAGATAGCGCAAGGCTTCATGATCAAAATAGATAACAAATTTTGGAGACAACAGGTAATGGCACCAACGCAAAGAGCTCGAATAATGGCATAAAATTCTTTGTCATATGTGGAGTACTTTTGCTTAGTATCATTCAATTCTCACTAAAATAAGCAATTGGGTGGTGCTCTTGACTAAGTACTCCACCTATGCCAAGACCTGAGGCATCACATTCTACTTCAAAAGGCTTGGTAAAATCAGGGAGACGCATGATAGGTGCCTCAGTCATCTTTTGTTTTACTTCATTGAAAGCCTTAGCAGCAGCTTTTGTCCAATTAAACTCCCCTTGTTTCACGCAGTCAGTGATGGGAGACATAATGGTATTAAGCCCTTTGATGAATGGGTGATAAAAGGAAGCAAGCCCATGAATGCTTCGAATTTCATGGATATTTTTGGGCTCGGGCCAATCCACAATTGCTCGAACCTTTTGGGGGTCGGCAGAAACTCCCTTTAAGGATACTATGAAACCTAGGAAAATGACTTTATTGGTAAAGAAAGAGCACTTCTTGAAATTGTCATATAAACTCTCTTTCTTAAGGGTAGTACAAACTTGAGTTAGGTGGTTAAGTGTTGCTCCCTAGATTTGCTATAGATGAGGATGTCATCAAAGTACATAACTAAGAATTTTCCTATAAAAGGCGTGAGCACTTGAGTCATCACTCTCATAAATGTATTGGGAGCATTGGACAATCCAAAAGGCATAACCATCCACTCATATAAACCATTTTTCGTCTTGAAGGCAGTTTTCCACTCATCGCCAGGACGAACCCTAATTTGATGATATTCATTTTTCAAGTCTATCTTTGAGAAGATTGTTGCTCCAGCCATCATATCCAACATGTCATCCAACCGAGGGATAGGGAAACGATATTTCACAGTGATCTTATTGATGGCACGACTATCAACACACATCCTCCAAGTTCCATCTTTCTTTGGAGTCAAGAGTGCAAGGACTACACAAGGACTCATACTTTCACAAACAAATCCCTTTCTAATTAGTTCATCTACTTGCCTTTGCAACTCAGCATGCTCTGTAGGGTTCATCCTATAGTGAGGCAAGTTTGGTAGGGTTGCTCCAGGCACAAATCTATGGCGTGTTGTCTGTCACGCATGGGTGGTAAATGATCGGGGAGTTCCTTAGGGAACTCACCTTTAAATTCCCGGAACATTGACTTCACTTCTTCAAGTTGCTCCTCTTGGGCCTCCCCATGAAGTTCCTTGGCAACTAAGGCAAACACAACTGATTCTTGAATCGCTACCCTTTCAAATGCCTTTGAGCTTATGATGTTCAAACCTTTTACCTTTGCTACTTCTTTCTTCTTGCTCATGTTGATTGCCTTGGATTTCAAAGGATTGAGCACAATTTTCTTACCTTCAAACACGAATGAACAAGAATTGGATCGCCCATGAAGGGTGACCTCCAAATCATAAAGCCAAGGTCTACCTAAGATAATATGCCCTACATCCATGGGAATTACGTCACACCACATTTCAGCCTTGTAGGTGAGGAATTGAAGTGGGACAACACATCTTTCTTTTATGGCTATGGAGGAGGTATCTACCCAAGACACTTTATATGGATTAGGGTGTGTGATCAATTTCAAGCCTAGGCGGGAAACAATGTTAGAGGACACCGCATGAATACAACTCCCACTATCTATAATAACCTTGCAAGTTTTGTCCCCACACTTGGTGTAAGTTTGGAAGATGGCATCCTTCACCAATCATCAATGTCTCTCTGTTCTACCAATGCACATCTTACCACATTCACTCTGGGGACACCAAAGATGTCCTTGAAATCATCAACTTGGGGAGAGATGGCTCTAATGCACGCAAGGTAGCTAGGATCATCTTCCCATTCTGCTTCAACATCTTGGATTTCTTCAACATTTGGGTCATACACAAGCTCCTCAATATCTTCTACCTTTTCATCATCCTCTTGAATGACAAGGGTTCTAAAGGGACATTTAGCTGCAATACGTCCAACCCCATTGCATTTGAAACATTGGAGGCGAGAACCTAATCTTGAAGGCTCATTGACCACACCTTTTCCCTTGTCCTCTTTTCCTATTGGGGTGCTATTAGGGTTGACCTTAGGAGGGGGTAAGGCAAGTCTAGATTTGCTACCAAAAGGTTGAGGGTTGGTAGGGATACTCCGAAGCTCAAAATGTCGCCAAAAGATAGATTTGGATGCTAATTCACAATTCCTAGCAAGGTCATATGCTTGGTCTAAGGTAGTGGCTCCTCGAGTGATAATCTCGCCTAGTAGGTTAGCATTTAAACCTTTCTTGAACCTATTGAGTGTGACAACTTGTTCCTCGACTATTCGAATTTGCCTCTTGAACTCCTTGAATTTCTCTATATATTCAACCACAGGAGTAATGCCTTGCTTTAGGCGATCTCATTCCTCAAGAAGGGAGCTCCTATAAGTTGGAGGAAAATAATCCCTCGAGAGTGCATCCTTCATCTCAAGCCAATCAGTAATAGGGGGTTCACCTCGTCGCCTAAGGGTATCCTCAAGGTCCTTCTAGAAAATGTCGGCTCTTCCAATTAACTTCATCCTGGCATACCACCTCACTTTCTTATCCTCAGCCCACTGGTAATAGTAAAAGAATTTCTCCATCTAACGTACCTAATCAGTGAAAACCCATGGGTCTAGGCAACCATCAAAGGTGGGTGCTTCTATCTTTTCCTTGGACATCTTATCATCATAATCCTTGGGGCCATTGTGATTATAGTGATTATGTTCAAAGTTTGGAGCCCTATTAAAGTAACCATGATGATTTTGTCAAAGCATGTTATCTCCTTCATGGTTAATAGTCTCTTTTTGAGATGCTTCAACTCACTCTACCCTTTCCAGTAAAGCATGGACTGTTTTTGCTAGGCTTTCTATGGTTTGCTCTAAGGAAGCCTTAGGCTCAGAAGTGGATTGATGTTCAACGTTTGACATGATGCAACCACTACGTAGATGCATGCACCACTATATTTATGAATGCAGTTGAGATTCCCAAAAATTCGAGTAACCAATTCTCAATATACAATCAAGGTCAAGCAAAGTGCATGCAGAGACTAAATCAATGAATCAAAGGAATAAATTGCAGTCAAGTAGTGGCAGTGTTCACAATATTGAGAGATAGCCCAAATGAATTGAAACTTCCACAAAATAAAAAGCTCAACAGTTAATAAAGAGAATCAGATTCTTCAAAGGCCACCTTTTTTTTTTTTTGGCTTTGGCTTTGGCTAATCAAAGGAAACAGATAACTTTTTTTTTATTTTTTTTATTTTTTTTATTTTATTTTTATAATGGGTATTGAAAGAAATAGATGGCCAACATAAAAATTAGCTAACAAAGCAAAGGTAAATTAAATAAGCCAATGGTGGGGTATGCACGTTAAGAAACTAGTGATGTATTTGAAAATGACAAATTGAGTCTACCAAAGAAACAAAGAAAGAAAGCCTGATCCTTGTAACAGAAGCCCACTTGGATGACATGCACTTGGGCTTGGGCTAGTCTGTCATGGGTCTGGGCTCTTCTACTGCTTGGTCAAATTTATTATTTTTTATTTTATGCGAAATATAAAATACACTACTCAAATACAGTATTAAAGAGACTTAAAATGAAAAACTCTCTGCAATGGACTTTGACTGGCACTAGGGGTCGACGATTGGTGGCGGCACGAAAATGGGGAAGACAGCAGCGGCATGAAACATGGAAGAATGGTGGCTGTTTGTCTCAGGTCTTGGTATCGGCAGTGGTTCGATGACCTCAGCAACGGCGGTCAAGGTTGATGATGGGTCTCGGTGGCTAGTGGGCTGATGGGTCTTGCGTGGGTGACTTTTTTTTTTTTTTTTTTGGTTTGTGGGTCCAGTAGTCAAAGGCGAGCACCGATGATGGTCACTAGCTTGGAAGGGGTTGCTGGCTTCTTCAAGTGGTTGTCTACGGTTGTGTTGCTTGGATCGGAAACCTGGCTCTGATACCAAAACTGTTGTAGGACAACCACACTATTTCAATGGGATAATTAATCAACAACAAAACAAAGGATAAATCCTAGGAATCAACACCTAAGGGTTGCTTGGAATCAGCACCAAGCAAAACTGGAGTCAGCACTAGTGTAAAAGAAACCCATGTTTATTATAATTCTCAAAGTTGTCTTACAATAATCAGAAAAAGTGCTTAAATAGCAACAACAAGATGCATAAAAAAACCCTAATTATTAAATGCTCGGGCTTGCTTAATCTTCAAGCCCAAAAACTAGTAGGCTCCATCCATAAGGCCATTGGTTGGGCCGTCTTCTTTTTGCTTTTTCTCCCATACATGTGTATGATTGGGGGCTTGTGTCCGCACCAGTTGGTCTACATGCTAAAAAGGATAGGGGTAGGTTGTTTGTCTAGAGTGTGATTTCTTTTTGTTTGATGTGGACTGTTTGGAGAGAAAGGAATTCGCTCATCTTTGAAGATAAAGAACTTTGGTGGATCAGCTTAAGTTGCAGTTAGTGTGCACTTTATTTGCTTGGAATCAGGCTTTCTCGTATTTCCCTGCTGTAGTTATGAATTGTTATCCTTCTAGATAGCATGTCTCTTTGTTAACTTGTTTCTCTTATTTTTTTATTGTTCGGAGTGTTCTGTAGTATACTCTACCTTTGTACTTGGACCCCATTTTTTTCCCATTTAATAAAATACTTCTTTACTGATCAAGAAATTATTGTAAGAAACCATAATAAAGTTGGGTGACTCCTCATCATTTTTTCCCTTAATCCTCATCTTTTATTGTTTTGGTCCCCTGCTGTATACTTCCTGTATACTTGGGTGACTCCTTCTTAAGACTATGAATAAAATTTCCTTAAATTATCAAAAAAAAAAAAAAATTGTAAGAAACCATAATAAAGTTTTTGATCTTTTTCTTTTCCAGATGACTGCAACATTCAATTATCTTGTGATAAATACTTAAAAATAAATAAATAAAACTCCAAATTTTACATGTAAGCTTCTACCAAGTGACCAAATTGGCTGGCTTCACCCTGCAAACATAGGAATGCAGCCAACATAGTTTTTGACATATACATTAAGTTGATAACTCATCTAATAATTAACAAAGTTTTATTTTCAGGAACTTTTTACTGCTTGACATTAATTGCAGTTTCTGGGGTTAAGTAATAGATTGAACTATATAAGTAATCAAATCTTGATTTATGCTTATGCAACTACCAATGAAAACAACTATGACAAGTAAATTTTTTATTGGCATAGAACATTATATGAATGGAAACTTAGTTTGTACAGAAGTTCTATTGTACTATAGGAGAGGATATACTATCTAAACAAGTTCCAAGACTGGAATGAACTAGGTGCAAAGCCAAAGTAAAAAAGGTGAAACCAAACAAAAGAAAGAAAAAAAAAAAAAAAAAAAATTCATCTAACCAGTCTGACTGTAGACTTTTGACCATTTGGAAGTGTTATGGTATGGGGCCCGATCCCATGGCAGCACTCATGGCAAATTGTGTGAGTGAAGAATGATTCAAAATCTACAAGTTCTTGTTGTTCCTTTGTAATACAAACATCAGATATTGGCTGAAGAATATGTTTGAACCTGAGGATAGTAATGCCACAATTTAAAAAAAAAAAAATCCCAGTTATTTTTTTAAAATTTAAATTTCAAAAAAGGAAGCAATAATGGAGATCAATTCATCAAAATAAGATTACACATAAGACCGTAAATAAGCATGATGATCGTAGAATATTCAAGGAAAAGGATTGTACTTAGCCTCCGAAACATTCTTAAGGATGACCATTGATGTTCCTCGATCATTTACTATGCGCTCATCATTTGGTAAATTGAAAGCAACAGTTTGAGGACCCTTTACATCCTGAGGCAGAATTTAATCTTATCGACATTTAGCACATTTAATGATACACTTACATCATAACTATCTAAGTGAAAAAAGAATAAAAATAAACATGAAACAAACTATAGTTGGAACTAAAGAAAATGAAGTTAGGAATAGCAATAAACATAAAGGAAATTAAAGTAGTCCCAGTTGTAAATTTATTCCATAAAATCATTTTAACCATGACTGAGTGAAGATGTTTAAAATCTAGCTAAGAAGTTAAAAGCCCTCAAGAAAGGCTTGAAAGAATAGATCAATCAGAATTTGTATATGAGGAATGAGTAAATACTGAATGAGATACTACATTGCCTGTGAAGTCTGAAGACCAACTTGTTAATGTCTTTACCAAGGCCTTATGTAGGAGTCGCTTAGAGACCATATGTTCCAAGCTGGGATTATATTATATGCACGTACATAAATATATTTATGTTTTTGACCAGTAACAATAAACAACAAATTTTTGGAAAAATCTCACATAGCCGGAGAAGAATTTCCACTAGCAAATCCTTCACTAGGAAATCAAAATATATTGAAGTCGCCCCTAATACACCAAGGAAGTTGCCTCTACTTTTCTAGACTGGTATTTAGTAGATTGAAATAAAATACTTCTTAAAGAATTCTCAAATTTCTAGTGGATTCAGGCTTATTTTTTCTTGATCTGTCAAGGCTTTGTTAAGCCACGAACAATATCTAGCCTATTGTGTTTTTGTTCTATGTTAAGCGGTATCAAAGCTTTTCATCGATTTGGTATGGAAAACAACCAGGGTGAGCATAACAACCGTGTTGAAGGAGAGAAAGGGCTACATGCCCTTTGGGATGCACTCTAGGCTCAGCAACAGAGTATCCAAGAGATTCATGCTATGCTGGTGACTATGGGGCATAACGGCAATAGGAACCATGAAGGCAACATATACAATGGTCTTGGGTTCAATGCTCGTGGTCCAGTTGGTGATCGGCGGGGTCCTGTCAATCACTGAATGCCATCAGCCTATGAGGATGATTCTGATGATGAAGATGGAAGGTATTGAAGGGAGGCACGGCGTAATAGGGAGGCTAGGGATTATTGTCTAAAGGTTGATATTCCTAGTTTCAATGGGGATCTTGATATCAAGTCCGTCCTTGATTAGATCTACGAAGTCGAAATTTTTTTCCGATGATGGATGTATCAAATGGGAAGCAGGTCAAACTTGTCGCATACCAATGAAAAAAAGGTGGAGCTTTTGCTTGGTGGGATCATGTACAGAATAATTGTCGGTGGCAAGGAAAGGGGGGTAGTGAGGACATGGGGGAGGATGAAAAATTTATTGAAGGGTAGATTTTTGCCTCTAACCATGCGCAATATCTATTTCAGCAATATCAAAATTGTATGTAGAGTGTTCGATTTGTTGCTGAATACACAGGAATTTCTTCGCCTGGCAGCATGTTGTGATTTATCAGAGATGGAGGTGCAGCAGAGAATGCGAAATATTAAAGGCCTAAAATTCTCAATTCATGAGAAGATGGGCTTGCAACCTATTTGGAGAGTAGATGAGGCTTGTAATTTAGCATTAAATGCAAGAAGGTTAATGGTGCCTCAACCAAATCGAACTGTAAATTCCAGGCAAGTTCCTTTTGAATTGCCTTGAAATAATTTTGAAGATGAGAAACATGTGGAAGTTCTAGTTTATTTATCAGTTGTAGGGAGGTGAGGAACTGAAGGTGGCAATAGTACTATTCCAAGGTAGACTAGTGGGGTATAATAGGGATGCTGCTAAGAACCCTCATACCAGATCTATTGCAAACCGTTGCTACTAGTCTGGTGAGCCTGGTCATAATTCAAGTGTACGTCTAGCATATAAGCCTTGTACATCTTGCAGATTAGGATGAGCATGGTGGAGAATTAGGAGAATAGGATTATGGTGATGATGATTTACTAGATTCTGAAATTGCAGATGAAGAGGGTGAACATGTTTCCTGCATGGTGCAGAGATTATTTTACACTCCAAAGCAGGAGAAGTCGTCATAGCTCATTTATTATAGTACTGAATTCTGTTGCTATTTTGTGAGTGCTAATGTTACCTTTTTAGAGTCCGCCCCATTTCCTCTCCACCTAGTCAGTGTCTATCACCTGATCTCATCTCCAATCATGAGGGAGAGGTTTCCATCCCGTCTCCTACAATTCCAATACCTTTATCTCCTCCTCCTTCAAGACCATTGGCTTCCCATACTACTAATCCTCCCTTTTATGTTTATCGATGATCTCGAGATAGGTGTGTTGTGTCATATAGCACCAATGCAACATCTTCTTCATCTAAGGTTCATGCTTCATCTGCCTCTCTCCCATCGACTAATGATTTGCCGATTGCTTTAGGATGAGGTAAACTCTCTCCCATTGACTAATGATTTGCCTATTGCTTTAGGACAAGGTAAACGTACTTGTACTCAGCACCTGATTGATCATTTTTTTGTCCTATAATCGGGTTTCACCTTGCCTGCATTCATTTGCTTGTACAATTTCCTCTATTTCTATTCCCTCATCTTATAAGCAAGTCTTGTATTCATTCGGATAGAAACATGCTATTGATGAGGAAATTAGTGTTTTTTATAAGAATTAGACTTGGGAGCTCACTACTCTTCCCTCTAGGAAACAAAAAAACAGTAGGTTGTCATTGGGTATACATTTTCAAATACCTCTTTGATGGTTTGTTAAGTGCCATAAGGCATGGTTGATTGCCAAAGGGTACACATGAACATATGAAGTTGACTGTCTAGAGACATTCTCTCCTATGGCACATTTGAATTTGGTTCGGATCCTACTATCTGTTGTTCTTGGCCTTCGTAGCAACTTGATATCAAGAATGCCTGTCTTCATGGAGAACTTTGGTAGGAAGTATACATGGATCAACTCCTTGGATATGTTGTTTTTGGTAGTGAGCATCTTGTTTGTCGATTACGAAGTGCATTGTATGGTTTGAAGCAATCTCCTTATGTATGGTTTGATCGATTTAGTGCCGTTGTACTTGGATATGGTTTCCAGCGATCTATTTCTAATCATTATGTCTTTGTTCGTCACTCTTACACTGGCACTATTATTTTGATTGTTTATGTGGATGACATTATTATCTCTAGAATTGAATCCGTTGGTATCGCTGACTTGAAGATGTTGGTTGATACAGCCGCTTCATTGGGAAGTTACCATACTATGAATCGTCTTAGCATTACTTTTATTTTTTTAGTTGGTACAGTTAGTCAGTTTATGCATGCTGCTCGCCATCCTCACTTTTCGTACCT
This sequence comes from Quercus robur, assembly GCF_932294415.1. NCBI lineage: Eukaryota > Viridiplantae > Streptophyta > Magnoliopsida > Fagales > Fagaceae > Quercus > Quercus robur. The sequence goes on along the minus strand of NC_065538.1, from coordinate 38,889,146 downwards.
TGCGTTATCTGAAGGGAGCTCTTGGACTAGGACTTTTGTAAAAGTTGTTTCCTCTGTATGTCACTGGTTTTAGTGATACTGACTGGGCTGGTAGTCTTTCTAATCATTAGTCCACCTCTAGCTATTGTACATTTGTTACTGGCAATCTTGTTACTTGGCGCAATAAAATGCAGAATGTTGTTGCTCGTTCTAGTGTTGAAGCTGAGTATCGAGCTATGGCTCATACTGCTTCTAAGATGTTATGGGTTCCATCTCTCCTTCGTGACTTTGGTGTTGATATTCCTATTCCTATGCAGAGGTATTGTGACAATCAGACCACCATTTTTATTGCTAACAATCCCGTGTTCCATGATTGTACCAAACATATTGAAGTTGATTGTCACTTCATTTTGGATTTATTGATGAAGAAACAAATTGTCACTCACTTTGTTCATTAGGATGATAAATTGGGCGATATTTTCACCAAGCCTTTAGCTCATGACTTCTTTTTGCGATTGTCTTCCAAGAATTGGCATGTTAATAAGGGCATTTTTGTAATCATGATATAAACCCTAATATAAATATATGCTAAGGTGTGGGCTTGATGAGTTATGCCCTCAACCTTTTCTTTATTTTCTATGTCTCTCTCTTTTCTTCTCTTCCTCATTATTCTCACTTAATCCTAAATCTTCATATCTTGCGACTCAACTAAGTTGTTATTGCTCCGCACTCTTTTTGACTGGATGGCTGCATTGAGTAGCCATTCATTTTCTAATTTTCTGGAAATTTTAGACTTTTGTACTCTGCTTTGATCTTTATTACCCTCTGTTCAGTCCCTGTGTACTGTGGTTGTAATTTTTTTCTAATTTGAATAGAAGTTTTATACTTACCTATCAAAGAAAAAAAAAAAAAAAAGATCTTCATTATATATTATAAAAGAATGAGCTTCTCATTATGCACTGTAGATGTCTGACAATAACTTTCATTTTAACTACTCATGCTTGATTTTTTTTTTTTTTTTTACTTTTCTAGTTGTATTATCATGGAATATAAAATAATAAATTTGGGCAAGTAATACAACCATTAAGAAATAATTTTTTCAAACATTCTAAAGCTCACCCCTGCATTATAAAGAAGCTGAATAACACGAATAGGAGCTGCAATCACATCTTCAGATTTGTACATGCTGTCCATCGGGAGATTTTGTTCCAGAATCTATAACAATAAAAATCCTTTCAGTAATTGACAGAAGCAGAAATATAGGGAGGAAATGAAAGCTCTTACAACTATGTAGGCCACTGTCCCTTTTGGCCAACTGGAATTTACCCTACTTGATGAGGTCCAAGCCATGGTTCAACCCCTTGTGGGTTGGGTTTATGAGGTTACAACTTCAACCGATTGGGTGGAGAAAGAAAAAGTGATAAAAAAGAGAGAAAAGAAATAGAGGATCTATAGTGAAAAACAAATATACAAGAGTACCCTTAAATTATCGCCAAAGAGTTTAAGTTGAGCAGTTGCTTTGTCATCCTGAACTCCAATAAATGCTTCAAATGTTGCCTGCAATTAGATGCAATAATGTGCTACATAGTACAGTGAACAAAGAATGGGAAGAATAGCCATATATTCCTGCTTCAGAAAAAATATAAAGCAGGATTAATGCTTTCTAGAAAGTTTACATTTTGTTGTATACTGCTCTCACCATTTGCCTCAGAAACTGTAACAATATCCTTGCTTAAGCAGTCATTTCACCCATTGTCAGAAAATTAATAAGAATACTACCTGTTGTGCATATCTAGTGTACATGGGTTGCGCCCCTTTGTGCTTAATTAATGCATTATTACTTATCAAAAAGAATATAACAAAGGTTCATCTCTTCAGCTATCACAACACATCAGGAAAATATTTCCTTTGAAGTAGTGATGCATATACACACTTGTACAGTTTTGTAAAGTTAGATTTCCTTAAGTCCTCTAGGATAGAGAAAGCATGAAACGGACCGTCTATCATGCAATACATCCTCAATGTGCAAAGGTCCTTTCTCATCTACACAAATGAGTCAATGGGATATTGAATAATTTGAGACTACAAGGCAAACCAATATCAAATAAGTGCTGAAGTTCACATGTTTTGCTCCACAAATATTTGGCTTGTAATGCAGATTTCATGTTTCAGGCAGTTTTACTTTCATCCCCATTCTTTTGGGTGGAGATGCCTAAAGGGGATTGGCATATGCACTGTACCAGATTAATGTTCATAAACCATCTCAATCTTACACTACAATTAAAGATGATGAGCATGAAAGAAAACTCAACAGATCCCTGTAAATAATACCTTGTACCCAAAAAGTGCATCTTCATATGTCTCATAGGGACCGATAGTAACATCTAACTTAGAGTCCTACAACAACAAAAAAACATAAAAGATCAGTGAAAAATTGTTAGTTCTTAACAGTTGGGAATATTTAAAGTACCATTAATAGTGAAACCAAAAAGCTCTTACAAAGAGCTGTTTCAAAAAAGCGAAATAGCAATTGCAGAACCAGTTACTATTCAGAGAATAGCTACAATGGAGTATCAACAACTGAGCTTTTGAATTTTCTGTATCTTTATACTTCTTTGTTTCCTATATCCACATATAAATTCATTTTATAACTTAAAATGCATGTAGAAGTTCAATCAGATGACTTGACTAAACTCTTGTAGCTTGATAACTGCTAATAGAAACACATTCCTTTTGTGCTTTCTCCTCAGCCTAGCCTATCAGATTTTATTTTTTATTTTATTTTTATTTTTAATTTATTTTTTTAATCTTTGATAAACTGGATAAAATGAATGGTTAAAATCAACAAAAGGTAAAATAGAAGTGCACGATCTTCAAACAAGAAACTAAACAAGGGGATTAAAAAAAACAAATAAAATTCATGATTTGAGTTAAGGTTTCCCCTAAAACCCCAGTTTGAAAACACTACCGTGACTTTTTGCCCAAAAATGCTGAACCAAACGGGCACTTCAAGAGGTCTAAGGGTCTCTCATTGTCTTCAAAAATGCGGGTATTTTATGTTCCAGCCAAACAAACCACATTATACATGCTGGGACCATATTCCATATGGTTGATAGGTGCTTTCCAAACCAATTTCTCCAAGCAAAGAGAAGAGAGCTAACTGTCTTCGACATTACCCATTGAATCCCAAACACCTCAAAAACTTCATTCCATAAGGCATGAGAAAAATTACAGTGAAGTAGAAGATGATCCACAAATTCTCCATCACAACAACATAAGCAACACCTATTAACCAGGGACTGACCTCTCTTAACAAGATTATCAATGATGAGTATCCCATCCCTAGTTGCTATCCATAAAAAGAAAGACACTTGATTAGGCACCTTTGCACACCAAATGCACTCCCAAGGAAACTCATCAGTGAGAGGACTAGACAACAACTTATAGTAAGAGTGCACATCAAATACACTAGTCTTAGTCAACTTCCAAGTCAAATTATCATCCCCCCACATCTCAGCATAGAGGAATAAAGAAGCTCAAAAAAAAAAAAAAAAAAAAACTTTTCCAGCTCCCAATCCTGAAAAGCTCAACGGAATTGTAAATAATAGCTCCTACTAAATAAAAGAAGAAACCTAATGTGTAAGAGCATAAGGTTCTACCATATGGTGCATTCTTTAAGAATTTTTTCATTTAGCCTTCCACCTCACCTTTTCATGCCATGTTTCTTTTTTTCTTTTTCTTTTTTTGAAAGGGAAATAATTACTATTCATTTAACCTTCCACATATGCAGATGTTTTAATGAATTGATATTTAACCTTACACCTAAGCAAAAGTTTTAATGAATTATTTAATTTTTATTATTTATTTGTATTCAACAATAAATGGTTTTATTTCCTTAGTGTTTGAATTTTAATAAAATTTTTGGGTAACCACTTAGCAGGATATAAATAACTTATTAACTTATTTGGGATATGGAATTTCTGCTCAAGTTTAGTTGTTTTTAGCAACAATTAAAACAAAAATTAGCAAAACAAAAAAGCAAATGAAATAATAAAAAATATACAAAATAATAATAAAGCTGTTAAGTTAGTTAAAATAATTAAATATTTGTGAGTTCAATCAACCAATATGTTCGTATACTGAGTTATGTTAATCATAATAATTCACATTTTCTACCTTTTTAATATGTAATGTAACTAATTCTCAAATATTAAAAGAAAAAAGAAAAAAAAAAGGTGCCGCAATATTGGTTTAGACACCATCTCCACCGGGGCTTGAACAATATTAATTATTAGATAAATGTTAAGACCATATTTGAATATGATACAGAATACAAGAACTAGTAGAAGGCCCCAATCTTAGTTGATAAAGGCTAAAAGAATCTTCTATAGGAAAAAATTCGTTGATAGTTTTCTTTCCTAAGAAAGGCCATAAATTAGTGACAGCAAGATAGGCTTCCAAACAATACATACTAAAATTAATTGTTTAAATTAGTTAATTAGTCATCTTGCAAGTATTTTAATTGCAAATGAAGGCATATCATTGTTTATATCTATCAAAAAAATATATCTAGCTATATGGGTCAGCTTCACCTATGTTCTTTGTCATCTGGCTCTCTCTTTTTTTTATTTGATAAGCATCATCTGGCTCTATATAGGAGTCTAGGACCCCATCCATTGTCAAATCACACACTCTCATCTTCCCCCTGGGTTCAATTTTCAGGATAACTAGTGTATGACTTAACTTTGATAGCATGTTAGAAACCATCAATCCTAAAATCTTGAGCTATCCAAAAGTGGGCCAACAAAAAGTACATTCAACTTTTTGTTTGCTGCATGATGGATACAAATTTATCATTATCCAAAAAATATGAAATCTTTTACCTGTGTACTCAACTATTAGTTCAAATCTCAAAGCATCATTTATGGGCTGAAATTCCAAAGGCATTTGATTTACAGACACCTTCCAGAAGAAGAAATTGCACACCTTTATTAATTTGAAAATTTTGAAATCAACTAAGCACTAAATCATTAAAAGGAATTTAATTGGTATTGTTGTTAAGATGAAAGTGTTTAGGGTTTGATAAGTCAACCCTAACACATAAAATATTATTTATATATAAAGGAGTACAATGACATTACTGTTTTACCCCTAGTTTAAACTCATAACACTCCCCCTCAAGCTGGAGAGTATATATCATACAATCCTAGCTTGTTACATAATAAACCCAAACGAGTCTAACATAAAAATTTGGTAAACATATCAGCAATTTGGACTCTTGTAGAAACATATGGAGTAGCAATTACACCATCTTTTACTTTCTCCCGAGTAATATGATAATCTACTTCAATATGCTTGGTTCGCTCATGGAACACAGAATTGGAGGCAATGTAAATTGATACTTAATTATCACAATACATAATCATAGGCAGTTTCACAATAAATCTTAATTCCTCAAGTAAATGGTTAATCAACATAAGCTCACATGATGTGTGTGCCATGGCTCTATACTCAACCTTTGCACTAGATCTGGCAACAACAGTTTGTTTCTTACTTCTCCAAGTAATTAGGTTTCCTCCTAGAAAAGTGCAATACCTAGTAGTGGATTTTCTATCTAACAGCGATCTAGCCTAATCAATTAGTGTAGGCTTCTACCTATAGGTAACCCTTAGCTTTATACAAAAGATCACGGCCTAGATGTGCTTTAAGATACCCCACAATTCGAATAATTGCTTCCCAATGTGGATGGCGAGGATCTTTCATATAGGGGCTCAAAACACTAATTGCAAATGATATATCTGGGTGAGTAATTGTGAGATAATTTAGTTTACCAACCAGATAACAGTGTCTCTCAGGATTAGATAACAGCTCCCCCTAATCTTCATACAATTTGACATTAGGATCCATAGGAGTCTCCATTGGTTTAAATCCTAACAAGCCAATTTCTTCCAAAATATCCAACACATACTTCCTTTGTGATAAACTGATGCCTTCTTTAAATCGGGCTACCTCAATACCCAATATATAATGAAGTTTACCCAAATCCTTAGTTCGAAAGGAGTGATTATAATATCCTTCTTGTCATCACCAGTGATTATAATATCATCAATATATACTATCAACAAAATCTTTCCTCTTGCAGAGGTATGAGAAAACACAGAGTGATCAGAGTGGCAACGTCGTAATCCAAACTTTAACACTACTTCACTGAATTTACCAAATCAAACTCTGGGAGATTGTTTAAGACCATAGATGGCCTTATGCAACCTACACACTTTTCCAAACCCCCCTTGAGCAACAAACCCAACAAACCCAGGTGGTTGCTCCATATACACATCTTCCTTCAAATTGCCATTCAAGAAGGCATTTTTAACATCTATCTGAAATAATGGCCAGCCCAAATTGGCAGCCAAGGAGATCAAAATCTGAATAGAAGAAATTTTAGCAACAAGTGAGAATGTCTCGGCATAGTCAACATCGTATGTCTAGGTATACCCTTTGGCAACCAAGCGAGCTTTCAAACGCTCAATAGAACCATCAGGCAAATACTTCACAGTATACACCCAACGACAACCAACAGTAGCTTTCCCTGGAAGACAATAAACTAAAGACCAAGTAACATTTTCGGATAGGATAGACATTTCTACCTCCATAGTAGACTTCCAACCAGAGATGGACATTTTTTTTTTTTTTGATAAGTTCCAACCAGAGATGGACATAGCCTCTTGGACAGACACAAGAACAACAGTAGAATTCAAGGATGTGGTAAAAGCATGGAGAGATGAAGAAAAATGACCAAAAGAGACAACTAAGAGATAGGATGAGAGGTACAAGAATGCATTCCTTTGAGCAAAGCAATTGGAAGAGAGGCAAGATCAGGAGGCAGATCACTTGGCAGGGAAGAAGTCTCTGTTGGAGGTTTTTGGCGACGACGATACACTTGGAGTGGTTTCTAAGGAGATTCAATAAGAAACATAGGTGGCATGAGAGGAAGACAAAGAGGAGAACTGTCACTAGCAATCGAAGGAGAGAAATAGGATTGAGATTCATCAAATGTTACATTAGCACTAATGAAATGACTACGGAGAGTAGGTGAGTAACATCGATATCCCTTTTGAGTACTAGAATACCTAAGAAAAACACATTTAATGGATCTAGGATCAAGTTTGTCACTCCCTAGACCTAAGATAAGAACATAGCACACACAACCAAAGATCTTAGGAGGTAGAGGAAACAAAGGTGCATCAGGAAAGAGCAAAGAATAAGGGATCTGACCACCTAGAATAGTGGAAGGCATACGATTAATCAGGTGACACGTAGTGAGAACAGCATCACTCCAATATGATTTGGGAACACGCATATGAAACATTAAGGCATGAGTGCCCTCTAACAAATGACGCATTTTATGTTCAGCAACACCATTTTATTGTGGAGTATGGGGGCATGCAGATTGGTGAATTATACCATGATCATCAAAAAATTGAGACAAAGATGTATGAAAATATTCACGAACATTATTATACCAAAAAATATGAAGTGAAGCATTAAATTGAGTCTTTCTTTCCCTATAAAAATGATTTGAAAATTTAGTACAATTTAGACCTTTCTTCATAAGATAAAGATAGGTGATTCTAGAATAATCACCAACAAAAGTGACAAAATATCTAAATCCCAACAATGAGGCAATGTTTATTGGAACCCAAATATCATAATGAACTAAATGAAAAGGACTACTAACATGACTCTCACGCCTAGAGGCAAAAGGTACCCTATGGTGTTTACCCAATTGCCATGCTTCATATTGTAAGGACTCAATTTGATGATACGACGGGACTAACGACTTCAAATTCTAGAGAGATGGATGACCAAGGTGACAATGATGATGAAGAGGCGAGATAGACAAATGAGAAGCCACTAAACTAGAAGAACCATGCCAATCCAAGTAATAAAGTCCATCGGCTTCATGCCCTCCACCAATAATCTTCCTCATCTTCAGATCCTAAAAGATACAATGAGTGGATAAAAAAATGGCAGTGCAATTCAAAAGTTTAGTAAGCTTACTAATTGACAAAAGATTAAAAAGAAAATCAGGAATATATAAGACAGAAGAGAGAGAAAGATTAGGACTAAAATTGGTAGTGTCCAAACCAGAAACTGTAGTGGCTGAGCCATCTGCCAATGTAACATTGGGAAGACTACTAGAGTGCTCAATGTCAAAGAGTAAGCCTGAGGTACTATCATATGATCAGTAGCACTTGAGTCAAGGACCCAAGGGTCCTGAGTGGCAAGACAAGCAGTGGAAGTACCTTGTTGAGCCAAAGTAGCAATAGAACTAGACCCAATGGAGTTAGAATGCAGAGATAGGAGGTGATTGTATACTTCCTCAAGTATAGAGACTACTCTGGATGTTGGTGGAAGTGATTGTGAAGGCGGTTCTTCAACTTGAAAACTAGCTTGGTGAGCCGGTTTTCCATACAACTCCCAACAGAAGTCTACTGTATGATTCTCAACATGACAATAAGTGCACTTACGAAGCCCATGTCCTCTACCACAACCCCCTTGTTCACTACCACGACCCCCACGACCTCGACCTCCACGACCACCTCTATTACTCCCCATATAAGTGGCAAAGGCAAATTTATCACTAGAAGGTAGTGCAACAGTGCTGGGGGAAAGGGCAGTACTAGAGTTAGATAATGTGGCTTGTCTAAGTCTATCAAAAAATTCACTCAATGAAGGGAGGTCTGGACTAGCTAAAATTTGTGACTTCACTGGATTCAAACTTTTAGGTAATCCAGAGAGGAAGCGAGCAACATGCATAAAATCTCATTGTTTCTTCATTGTTTTAACATTAGAGGAGATGGGTTGATAAATATTGAGTTCTTCACATACACTCTTAAACTTGTTATGATAGTCTTCCAAAGACAAATCACTCAGACTCAAGGAGAAATAATTTTGATGAAGATCATAAATCCACTTCAATTTGTTAACACCAGAGTAAAGTTCCTTGGCCTATTCCCAAACAAGTTTAGCAGTTGGTAAGAAAACCAAACTACAACTGATCTTAGACTCCATGCTATTCCACAAGCAACTCCTAACTTGAGCATTTTTAGCTCCCCAATCACCAAATTTAGAGTCCATAAATACACGGGGTTCATTAATCACGTAATCAAACTTCTTTCTACCAAGAAGAAACACTTCAACTGCGTCGGCCCACTGAGCATAATTACTTCCATTAAGACAAATGGAAGTAATAGATAACATTTCAGGAGATAAGAAATAATTAGGGGGCTGAACACTATCTTTGGTCTCCATAATAGCAATCTTAAGAACAAACTCTAAATAAATATGCAATTGAACCCTAAAAAAAAAAAAAAAAAAAAAAAAAGAGAACCACACTAACAAATTTAACGCCAATATGCTCCAACCAGTTAGCAAATCCAATAGCAACACACAACTCCAATCAAGGCAGCAATCAATCCATACCAACAGTAACATGCCCAATCCACCAGCAAACATCAATCAACAAATCAACTCAAGGCTGCCTAAACAGAGGATCAAAATGTAGGGAAGAAAAAATAAGAAAATCAAACCAAATCAATCCATGGCTGAAACCCTGTTTAGAAAACTTCAGCGGTGGCACTAGGGCATTGACGCGGCGTAGCGAGGGTCAATGAGTGGGCTAGGGTGGGTCGTCAGAGGAGGGCGAGTTAAACCGTGCCTCTCTCGTAGTCAAGCGACATCGATTTGGTGTCACGAGACCCGAGAGAGATCACTGGCTCTAGGCAACTCCTCCAACCACTAAGTTGAAGTCGTTAGAGCTAGGGATCGAGTGTTATGGTGTTGTCAAAGCGTAGCTTAGGGTCGTCGGAGCTAGGGGTCAACTATTATGGTGGTTGGCAGCAGTGATAGCAGTGGGTGGTGGTTGAAGTGTTAATGGCAGTGGGTTGGGTGCTCTGATACCATGTTTTTTTTTTACAAGATAAAATTTTTACTCTAGCTTAATCTAAGTGTACATGTGTGTGAAGTTCCCTCCTGGAGACTTGAATCCCGACTCCTGCCCACCACACCCCACAAGCATTTATACTTGTAGAGTGACCATCGCATCAAGGGTGTGCGGTGGTTGATAACATGTTAAGATTATAGTGTTTAGGGTTTGATAAGTCAACCCTAGCATATTACTGTTTTACCCCTAGTTTTAAACTAAACTCATAACAGGTATCAATAAAGTTCAAAGAGAAACTTTATAGAGTCACCAATAAACTGGTTAAGAACCAATGCAATCTATTCAAAAGAATAAAAGGATGAACTATAGTGCAAGTGTGTGTGTGTGTGTGAGAGAGAGAGAGAGAGAGAGAGTTAACAGGTGCAAAAATCTTTTACATTTTTGGAGACTGTCTAATGTAAAAAAAAAAAAAAAAAAAAAACCAAATATTCATTTTTTTTTTTAAAGGGAAAAAAACAACAAATAGATATCATTCCATTGTGTGTATAATTTTGTGCCATCACCAAATGCTTTATGTTAACAGAATTATGAAGGTAAAACCACATACTAAATACTAACCAACTCCATCCAAGCTATTTCCGAATCATAATAATCATTCGATAGGAAAGCATTGGCTTTGCTATGCAGCAATCTTTTCAAACTACAAAAGGCAAGAAAGATTCAGCAAAGATTTGCAAGCACAATAGAAATTAGCATATTCTTAACCAATAAACTACCAACAGAAACCTGCAAACATATTACCTAGATGAACTGGTCAGGTCCCCTGCTTTACACAATAATTCAGCAGCTTTTTTGAGGAAAGGATTATACTCTTGGGAGAAAGGAACAATACATAGATCATGAGTGGAATCAACAAAACGATTTGTCACGTCAGCTGTATCATTAGAGAGAAATGATTCCAGACCAAATTCACTATGCCTTTTGATAACATTGAAAAAGCCAGTTGCATCTTGTTTATCCTTTGTTAGACTGTCCTTCCATAATTCAAATTCCTAGACAAGAGAAACCTATTTGTATTCATGTATGTAAAATTTTTTTTGATTCATATGATAAACTTCACCAACAAATACCCTTTTATCCATGTCTGGTGGATAGAAGTTTGCACCAGGGGGCTTCAGCATAGGAAAAGCAGCTCTATATTCAAGACCCTTCCACCCAGTAACTTGTTGTGTGGCTTCAGGAAGCAACTTTATGGCTGAATCTGCGGTTGTCAAAAATGCCTCATCCTCATCAAGGCAAGACCTGTTGATAAAGAAAGATGTTAACATGGAGTGGAGGGTGAGACAATGGGTCCAAGATCTACAGTGAGTATTTTTTTAGAACATGTCTTTTTTTTAAAATGAATTAAATTATGTGAAATTATATTTCACAACTTACATTACTCAACCCTATAAAAAAAAACTTAATTTGATAATTTTTATTCTAAATTTTCATATGCATAATAAAAATTTTCAACTTGAGTACCCAAAAAATAAATAAATAAACAATGAGTTCTGCTGCATTTCACAGAAAATAAGCAAACTAATGTGGGAAGAATTAAGAAAATTTTATTTTGATTTAGTATTGTGTAATTTTACAAGCAAGTTTATTTTAATTGGTCAATTGTCTTATTCGTTAATCAGGTTTTTTTTTTTTTTAATAAGTAAGGTAAGAAATTTTATTTGAAAAAACCAACCTAGTACACTGGAAGTGTACTAGCGTGACACAAATTAAAAGCCCAGATTACAACGATCAATAAGATTGGAGAGAGAAAAACAAATATAAAAAGGCAAAAATACACTCCAATCAAGGAGAGTACGGAAAAAGAAAGATTTAATGTCAAGAATAGACCGTTCACAATCCTTAAAGCATCTAGCATTCCACTCTTGCCATAAGCACCAAAACTAACAATGCAGCACAAACCTCCATAAATCTATATTTCAATGCCTACCAAACTTGCCTTGCCAAGAAGCTAGCAACTCGCTAACTTTATATGGCATAACCCAATGAATACCAAACAAACAAAAAACCATGGACCACAACTCATAAGCTATAGGACAATGAAAGAGAAAGTGATCCACCGATTCCCCACACCTTTTACACAAAAAACACCACTTTATCATTGCAATATGTCTTTTCTAAAGATTATCCATAGCTAAGATCTTACCTAAGGCAGCAGTTCAAGAAAAGAACACTACTTTAGAAGGAACTTTCAATTTCCACACCATTTTCCAAGGGAAATCAATGACAGAAGAAGGAGATAATAAGTGATAGAAACCTCAAACCTCAAAACCTCTAATCAATGCTGGTTTCTAGCAAAGTCTGTCAACTCCAACACCCTACACATTTGTGGAATAAAGCACATCTCAAAACAAATTGAACGATGCTTCCTCCCGATCCTATAGAAGACGACGAAACTGAATGTCCCAATGCAACTACCCATCAAAGAACTGACCTCTGACACTAAAGACTCCTTATTCCGACTAATACTGCACAATTCTCGAAATGCTACCTTAAGAGAACAATTCTTACACCATTCATGCTCCCAAAACTTTATTCTAGTACCATCACCCACATCAAACCGAAGGCATTTAGAAAATTCCAGCCAACCGCTTCTAATGGATTTCCACACACTAACACCATAAGTTCCTGACACTGGTTTGGTGCACCATCCACCCCCTCCATCCCTATATTTTGCCTCAATAACCTTCCTCTAAAGGGCATCTCTCTCCGTTTCATATCTCCATAACCATTTGCCCAACAAAGCAGAATTAAATCGTCTCAGCCGTTGAATCCCTAAACCTCCATTCTGTATTGACATACAAACCTTAGCCATTCCACTAGAGAAATCTTAGGAGCATCAACACCACTCCAAAGAAAGTCTCTTTGTAGTTTCTCCATACGATTAGCCACCTTAACTGGAACAGGAAAGAGAAAGGAAATAAGTAGGAAAGTAGGATAGAGTACTAATAAGAGTTATTTTTCACCCCTTAGATAAATACATCTTCTTCCATCCAGCTAGACCCCTCTCCATCTTCTCCAAAATAGGGTTCCAAATTGTCTCCTCTTTATGTGTAGCACCCAACGGAAGGCTTAAGTATTTCAAAGGAAGCGAAAACTGCCTACAATCCAAAATCTCCACTAAATCCTCCATATTAGGCACATTACCAATCAGTACCAATTCTGACTTCAACAAATTATTTTTAGCCTTGACACCACTTCAAATCTAGCAAGAATCCCACGCAAAGCAGCTAAATGGTGTGAATCAAGAGCATCACAAAAAAATATGTGTATCATCTGCAAATAATAGATGGGACATTGTAAGCAATGTACCAGCTACATTACCTACTTAGAAGCTCGAAAATTATCCCAAAATAGCAGTTGCATCCAACATACAACTCAAAGCCTCTATGACAATATCAAAAAGGAGTGGAGATAGTGGGTCCCCTTGACGAACACCCCTAGTGATTCCAAAGAAATCAATCGAGGTACCATTTAGCATAACAGAAAATTTGACAGCTGATATACTCCACATAATCCACCTTCTCCATTTTTCTGTGAAGCCACACCACCTAAGTAGGTACATAAGAAAATTCCAATTCACATGATCAAAGGCTTTCTTAATATCCAACTAGCAAATAACCCCTAGCGCCCTTGACTTCAACCTACTATCTATACATTCAAAAGCAATTAATTCTGTTTACCTTTAACAAAGGTGTTCCATGAGTCTGAAATAAGACTATGCGCCACCCTACGCAAACAACTAGCTAAAACCTTAGAAATAATCTTATACATCCCTTCCACCAAACTAATAGGGTGAAAATCCTTCACATCCATAGCATCAGGTTTCTTAGGAATGAGGGCAAGGAAAGAGACATTAAAACTCCTTTCAAACACAACTTGCTCATGGAAATTATGAAGTACTGCCATAACATCTGTTTTCAAAATGCTTCAACAAGATTGAAAAAAAACCATTGAGGAACCATCTGGACCTGGTAACTTATCGCCATTGAAACCACTAACCACCCCAAATACCTCATCCTCCTCAAAAGGTCTATCCAACCAGCTAGCATCTTCCTCAGAAATTCTTCCAAACTCCACATCATCTAGAACAGGGCGATGAACCTTATTTTTAGAGTAAAGCTGTCTATAAAAACGAGTAATTCACTTTGCAATGGATCCCTAGTTTGAAGACAACACCCCATCCACCATAAGCTTATCAATAGAATTAAACCTTCTGTGAGAGTTGGCCACACGATCTCTCCTTCTTTAATGCAAACCACTCTTGATTTTTGCCTCCAACAAATTTCTTCTCTCAGTTGATTCTTTCCTTATCCAACTTTTCCTCTACCTCTACCATAAAAGAACACGACTTTCCTCAACATTCTCAAATACCCTAAGATCACTCCACAACTTCCCCTTTTCTTCTACATTACCCAACTCCTCCGTATTCCACCTCTTGAGATCAACCTTCAAAGCCTTCAATTTACTTGCTAAAATAAAACTAGGGGCTCCATGAAAATGATAGGACTCACACCAAGAGCATATTTTTTCTACAAAACTTTCATCCTTTAGCCACATATTCTCAAACCGAAAAGGCCTTCTTCCTTTATGGAAATTACCTCCCTCTAGAAGAATTGGAAAACGGTCTGAGAACAATCTAAACAACCACTTTTGACAAACAGAAGGAATCTTAATCTCCCAATTTGCTGTCACAAGAAATCTATCCAACCTTGACCTTCGGATGACAACCTAGACAACATTTTTTGACAAATAGAAGGAAACTTAATCTCCCAATTTGCTGTCACGAGAAATCTATCCAACCTTAACCTTGGAACAACCTCATGAGAGTTTGACCAAGTGATGCTCCCCCTTTCTAATGGTAGATCAATCAAACCATGTTTGGAGATAAAATCTGAGAACTGATGCATAGCCTGGGTAAGAAAGACAGAGCCCAAATGTTCATAGGTTAACCACACAACATTAAAGTCTCCTCCCACACACCAAGGAATATTCCACCAACTGCACAAGACAGATAACTTATCCCATAATAACCTTCTGTCCCTATCAGAATTAGGCCCATACACTCCAGTAAATGCTCATTCAAATTGATCAACCACATTTTTAAACCTACAAAAAGTTGAGAAACGCCCCACTGCTTCCTCCAAAATCACCACCACCCTTCTATCTCACATCACAAGCACCCCTCCAGAAGCACCCACAGAACCTAAATATACCCAGTCCACATGCTGACCACCCCACAGACTACGAATAATTCCTCTAGTTATGAGCTCCAATTTAGTTTCCTAAAGACAGAAGATATTGACTTCCAATTTCTAATCAAGTTTCTAACCTGAAGCCTTTTTTCTTGGTCATTCAATCCTCTAACATTCCACAAAATAATTTTCAAATTCATTGATGAAACACAGCAACCCAATCCCTACTGACACTTCTTCCCCTATCTGACTCATTTTCACCACTCCAAGTACTCACCAAAATTTACAATTCCCAGTGGCTTTTCTGCCCTACCTTCTCCATTTTCTTCTGTGAGCCTTCTTCATGCAACTTGCTTCTTTTTTTATAAATTTTTATTTTTAGCTTCTAAAGCTAAAAACAAATCTGTAATGTTCTTCAAAACCTTCCGACGAAGTCTCCATTGATTTCCTGAAAGCTTTAATCCTGTTGATTACCCATAACGATAACTGACTACTATCAACTTTTTCTGGACCCCCACCCTCCACTGTGTTCCTCTCAACCACCTTCATTGGGTTACTCTCAGATCCCGCTAGAATTTCCATTGCCAACAGAGCCATAACCGACAGCGCACACTCCAAATCTAGACGAGTAGAAGCAAAATCCACCACACCATCACACTCATCAGCCTAACTAATAATAAGCCCATCACCAAGAAAAAAATTTGTACTTGGGATAGCTTCACTTTTTGAGATTGAGTAGTTCGAGACTGAATCCGAAGACCGATAAAGAGTGAGAGGAATTACAATCTGCCTCCCATCACGAAGCTCAAGTACCCAATCTTTAGAATTGCCTCATACTTTTCCCATATCACCAACAAAATCCCTAAGTGATAGATGCTGATTTTGTAACCCATCATTGGAAACAAGTACGCTAGGCTCCGAGCTTTGAGATGACACTTCCAAAGAAATCTCACCTTCCTCTAAATTTGACCCTAATGCAAACACCTGGGGCAAAGTATGGCTAGGAGCCACCTCCTTCATAATTGGACCTACAGGGGGGTTGATGAGACTTGCTACAGCTTGCTTGATGAAGACTTGAAGTAGGAACACCAGTAGATGGAGAGACCGAAGCTGCCGAACCAATTTCCAGCTACGACAGAGTGGGGAGTGAGATGCTTGACTGGGTTAGAATGGGTTGGGGACACGCTGCTGACCTCTTAATAGAGTCTTGATGCTGGGTTTTGGGTTTGGAAGCCATCCCATCCTATTTCGAGTTAATAGGCTTCCAAACCGACAAATTGGGCTTCGGCCCAATATCTTTAGGCACTGAAAAAAGTTTGGGTTTTGGCCCAATAACATTATGCACTGAATGCAATTTGGGTTTTAGCCCATTTTCTTTTGACAGCCCCAAAGAATTTGACCCAGTATTCTTTGTCCCCATATATTGATTAGAGTTTGAACCCACCTCACTTATGTTAGATGAAATCACACCCCACCTTCCTTCCTTCCCATGCTCAATACGTAAATAAATATCTAGGGTCAGTGTATCTTTGATACCTCTACTCGCAAGGCTATTAATAATGGCAGCCGTAATGTTTGCCCCAATTTGAGCCTGTAATTTCTCAAGCTTTCCTTCGAGTGACACACTATCCCCACCAGAAATTCTATTGTTTAAATTTTGAATTTTTGAGATTTTCTCCTTTCCTTTAATTCCTTTTTTTTAGAGATAATTACATGCTGCTAATCTCGTAACTCGAACCCTTCCCCCCCCCCCCTCCAGACTCCCAAACACTTTGTGCATAGGGAGGTGCCAATTCATCATTGTGCTTCCGTGGTTCTACCACTGCCCCTGCCATCGAGACTGCCTTAGGGACACCTTTTTGGATACAGAGGGTGCCTGTCTAGAAAGCACCAACGCGGCTCCAAGGTCGCCGCACCAGAGTCTGACGCGGCGTCCGACGTCCGACTAGCCGACTCTCCCTTTTTTTTTTGATTCACGCCGATTCGCGTCAACTCGGCCAGACTTGCGTCGATTCGGGCCAAAACGGGCCGATTCCGACGGAAACGGGAACCGATACGGCCGAAACGGCCACCGAAACATGCCGATTCCGGCCGAAACAGTAAAGGAACCTACTTGAAATGTGGTTTTTTTGTTTACAATTACCAAAAGTATTGATTTTATTAAAAACAAATCATAAATAATTGTTTTTTAATAATAAATTCTACCATTTATTTGAATTTTTTTTTTTTTTTTGATAGGTAATAACAAATTTATTGATAATAGAAGTATAATGGATTTACGATAGTAAACTCACTGCACTGATAAAAATACAAACCAATCAAAAAGAAAGACTAGCAGAATTAAGAAAATTAAACAAAGAATGACAATGCGTAAACCCCCAAATACGAAACCACTCAAACAAAGTCCTAAGCAGCAAAAACTTCACACAATCTACAAGTCTCTCAGTTTCCTCAAAAGTTCGGACATTGCGCTCCTTCCAAATTAACCACATAAGACACGCTGGAACCATATTCCACACATTTGAAGTGTGACTCCCTAACCAATTCCACCATGCAGAGAGAAGAGAAACAACGTTCTTTGGCATCACCCACTGAACCCCAAACAAACGAAGGACTTCACTCCACAAGGTATGAGCATACTTACAATGGATCAATAAGTGATCCACAGTTTCCTCTTCACATCGACAAAGGCAGCACCAATTAACAAGAGGTAAATGCTTCTTAACAAGGTTGTCTATAGTAAGAATCCCACCCCTAGCAGCTGTCCATAAAAAGAAAGCCACCCTTTTAGGGACCTTAACACACCATATGCTCTTCCAAGGAAAAGACACCAACGGGGCTGCTAGCAATGAGAAATAGAAAGAGCGCACATCAAAAACACCACTACGATTCAATTGCCATATCATGGTGTCATCACCCCCTCTAGGTAGCTTGGATGAGATATGCGCAAAAAATTCATAAAAGATCCCTGTCTCCCAATCCTGAAAAGCACGACGGAAACATAAGTTCCAGCTTCTACCACCCCCATCCGGTGCATAGTCAACCATATCAAAAGTCATAGCTGACTTATCCATAGCAATAGCAAACATAGCCAGATATAAATCCTTCAGGGCAGTAGGGCTACTCCAAGGGTCATACCAAAATTTGATACGAAAACCCTCACCCGTTGCATACAACACATGACCAAAAAAGCTCTCAACCCCTTCTTAATGTTCTTCCACATACCACATCCATGCGTCCCTCTAACAACTCTAGTACACCATCCCCCACTGGCCTCCCCATATTTGGAAGCTATAACTTGCCTCCATAAATGTGTGACCTCATTCCCAAATCGCCATAGCCACTTCCCAAGCAAAGCTTGGTTAAATAGCCCAATCTTCCGGATCCCTAAGCCACCTACCTCCACGGGCCACACAACTTTCTCCCAAGCAACAAGTGAGAATTTAAAAACATCATTAGATCTCCCCCAAAGGAAATTCCTCTGAATCCTCTCTAATCTGTCCGCCACATGTTGTGGAATAGTGAACAAAGATAAATAGTATGTAGGAAGACTTGATAGGGTACTCTTCAATAAAGTAAGTCTACCCCCTTTTGACAAATATAACTGCTTCCAACCTGCAAGCCTTTTTTCCATCTATTCAATGATAGGGTTCCATATTGAGGAATCCGTATAATGTGCCCCCAAAGGCATACCCAAATAAGACATGGGTAAACAGCCTATCTTACAACATAAAATACGAGATAAGGCATCCAAATTCCCAACCTCACCAACCGGCACAATCTCACTCTTGCCAACATTTACTTTCAGTCCTATGATAGCTTCAAAGAAAATTAGAACCATACGAATATGTAATAATTGTTCCTCGGATGCATCACAAAAGATAAAAATATTTTTAATAATTTTTTAATTGCCGAGTCCCACCGCACCTGCACCCACCTTTTTCAAAAATTACCGAGTCTCGCACCCACACCCTCACCCGAGTCCCGAAACGCACCCGTGCTTCATAGGTGCCTGTCTTAGAGGAACAATCATCTCCCTCATATGGATGCCAAATCCTCTCTAGCCACTACCCATCTTCCCCTCTGGAACAACTTTGGACCCCTTATGTTTGCCTTTATGTAATTCAGATAGCATCAAAAAGGAACCATGGGCGTTGGACCTCAGTTGCAAAATAAAAACTTTGTCGCCCTCCCTAACTGTTCTTGCAAACTGACCCGGAGATTGCTTAGAAACCAAATCCTCAATGTGATTCAAAATTCTCATAGCACTCTCCTTCCCCATACAAACAGAACGTAATGAAATCCGACGTCGTTCATAGATATGTAACAAGAAGAAAGATCTCCCCTCCTCAACAACAAACTCAAAAGATTTAGATTCAATGAAAGAATGAAAAACAGAGGAAAACACCTCCTCTAAAGAAAGAAGAATAGAGCAATCTATGGCTTATTAGAGGTAGCCAGGCCTCATATGTGACTAATCCTAGCTCGGGGGTGTTATCAATGTAAAATAATTTTTTAATTTTAGTTAATCAGGTTATTTTGTATGTTTATCTAATTTGTATAATCAAGCTTATTTTTGCAATTCAATAAGTTGGCTTTCCTGGTAGTCTATATAAGTTCACCATTGTAATCCTATGGAGACAAGCTTGATTGGTTAATAAAATTTTCTCTTGGAATTTTCCAATGGTGTGGTGCTTACTCTAGCCAACCTTGTGTTCTCTCTTGCTTGGTGTTGACACTAAGCAAACCTAGGTGGACTCTAGGTTATCTATATTTTTATTTTCTGTTCTTCAACTTTCTTATCACGTCCGTTTTGGTTGCCTAGCATCTTATTTTGATATTGGAGTACGTTGTTCAAAATCAATTACTCACAAACCTTATAGAGTGCCACTTTAAGGAAGACTTACCATGGACTTTTATTAATCACATAATACATCCATTTTAACTTGTCTAACTCTGATGCATCAGCATGCTCCTTCAACCAATCTCTTAGAACTGGATTACTATACCAAACCTGTATGAAAACAAAATAAATAAATAAACAATGGAAAACTAATTTTAGTAAGATGCAACTACAATGGTCTCTTATACACACACACACACACATTTTAAGGTGAGATGTATTCTGGTATATAAGCTTCTAATTGTATTATATTGCATTGTGATTTATCCTCAACTACCATACACATTTATTCTTTTAGGTTAATGACAATCAAATAAATTCTTGAAAAACTATTTGGATCAAGGGGGAAAAAAACTCTTTCTGAATTCCATCATATGCAAATCAGAGCTAGTAATGAAGTACGCCAGATAAACATGATAACCATGTTCATGCACTTAGATGTGTTACAAGCATAAACGTGTGTTGTGAGTATTTTCTGTTTATAAACATATACACACAACCTGCAGGTTAAATATTTCATCCATAATTGTTGCCGCCTTGACAAGCAAAACCAAAGCTTCCCTGTCTGCATCTGTTACCCCTGTCAACTGCATCAAGTTAAAATTAATAATATCTATTAGAGAATTTACTTTCAATTCAGAATACACACAAGGCAGAAAACAACTGCAATATAGGGGGTGAAAAGACATCAAAAGACTAGTATGCTAAATTTTGGAATAAGATTAGATTTAACAGTACTCGCAATTGACAAAGGTACAGTGCTAATATGAAAATGGTTGTTTGTTGTATAATTCATTGAAGACCAAATCAAGACAATGATTTCAAGAGAAAATTATGGGATTTTTTTTTCATGTAAAGAAAATTTTAGTAAAGTCATAAAAAGGAGTCACCCAAGTATATAGTAGGTGACCTAAACAATCAAATACACAAATTACAAGCATCCATCAAATCATAAACCGAAAAAATAGAATGACTTTCTATAATAGACATCTAATCTGATAATGTTTAAAAGAAGAAAAGTTTTAAGTCGGTCCTTTCAGAATTTTTATAACACTGGTTGTTTCTCTCCCGCCAAATGCACCACATCAAACAATGAGGGACAACCATCTAGATAACACCATTACGATGGTGACCAAATTACCTTGTCAACATGCTAGGAGCTCAACCACAATCTTTGGCATTGCCCAATATATACCAAACAAGGTGAACACCATAGACCACAACTCAAAAACAAGAGGACAATGTAATAAAAGATGATCTACTGACTCTCCATTACTTTTGCACATATAACACCTTCCTCTTCCGTAAATTATCAATAGTCAAATAGTTCCCAAAGCTGCAATCCAAACAAAAAACGCAATTCTGGAAGGAAACTTTTGCTTCCAAATACTTCTCCAAGGGAAGGACTAAAATACTTAAACCTAACAAAGCCTGATAATAATTGCTCTCATCAAAGCCCCTACTCTTAATAGGTGTCCAACACATTTTATCTTCACCAATACACCTCAACGAGACTCCATAAATAACATCCATAAAAATAGACAAAGTTCCAATTCCCAATCCTAAATTGCTCGCAAGACCTCCAAGTCCCAATAAAGAACCCCATTAGGGAACTACATGAGATCAGCCATATAAGCCTCCTTAACTCTACTAATTTTGAATAATTATGGAAGACACACTCTCAAAGGATTATCCCCACACTAGACATCATGCCAAAATTTCACACAAGTGCCATCTCCAATCTCAAGCTGAATGTAGCAAGAAAAAGTAGACCAGCCACTGCTAATAGTCTTCCATAAACTCACCCTATAGGAGCTTGGAACAGAATTAGAGCACCAACCTCCCTCCTTACTTCCATATTTAACCCTTATAACCCTTCTCCATAACGCTTCTCTCTCAGACCCAAATCTCCACAACCATTTTCCTATTAGCGCTTCATTAAAATGTCTCAAATTTCAAATTGCTAAACCCCCAGAATGGATAGGAGAGCAAACCTTAGACCAATTCGCCAAGTGACGTTTTGAATCATCTCTCAAACCACTCCAAAGAAAATTTCGTTTTAGTTCTTCCATACGGTTTGCTATATCCATCGGAATTGGGAAAAGGGAAAGGAGATTAGTAGGTAAATTGGATAAAGTACTTTTTTAAGAGTACGTTTACCCCCTTTGGAGAGAGACATCCGTTTCCATCCTGCTAACCTCTTTTCCACCTTCTCAATGATGGGATTCCAGATTGCCTTATCTTTACATTTTGCACCCAATGGAAGGCCTAAATATTTCATAGGAAGTGCCCTGCTTGCAACCCAAAGCATCTACTAGCAACTCAAAATTTGGAACCCCTCCCACAGGAACTAGTTCAAAATCAAGCACAGAAACAACAGTTGGTCAAGATCAGCATTGCAAATAACCAATGTATTATCTGCATAGAGAAGATGAGTTACCTATAAGTGATCATCTGTGGAAGTACCCACACTAAAACCAAACAAACGACCTTCCCTCACTATCTTATCCATCATTTTGCTAACTGCCTCCATAACAATAACAAACAACAAGTACAAAGGGTCACCCTGACGTAAACCTCTATAATTCTCAAAGAAGCCACAAGGAGCTCCATTAATTAAAACTAAGAATTTACCATGGATATACAGAAAAAGTATCCATTTTCTCCATTTTCTGGAAAACCGATTTGCTCGAGCATAGAAATTAGGAAACCCTAGTTCATATGATCGTAAGCCTTCTCCACATCCAACTTGCACAACACCTCCAAAACTCCTGATTTCAGACTACTATCTAGGCACTCATTTGTAATGAGAACAAAATCCAAAATCTGCCTATTCTTAATGAAGGCATTCTGAGTCTTCGAAATGACATCCCCAATCATCTCTTCTATCGTTTTAACCAAGACTTTAGCAATAATTTTGTAAACCCCCCAATCAAACTAATAGGCCAAAAATCTTTCACCTCTACTGCATCTGAGTTTTTAGGAATCAAAGAAATAAAGGTTGCATTTAAGCTTTTTTTGAACTGACCTCCCTCAAAAAAACCTGAAAAATCTCTAGGTGATCTGATTTGATAACATCCCAGCAAGTCTAGAAAAAAGTCATAGGGAAACCATATGGGCCAGGAGCTTTGTCCCCCTCAAAATCTTTAACTACCCCAAAAATTCTACTTCATCAAAAGGCCTCACCAGCCAGCCAGCCTGGTCATCAGAAATCATGGGATTAATTGTTAGAGAAAATCATGGGATTAAGCCATTAAGGCAACAATATGCAATTCAAATTCAAGTTATTATTAATTTGTGTATGTAATGCCATTATGAATATGGATTCTATTGTTTTGTATTTTCAAAGAAAAGTGTACGGGAAAATGTAGCCCTACGGACTCTTGTCCTTGTCCCAGTGATGTATGCCATCAATTCAAACCATGTATTTCCCTTGTGTTCTCCCTCTCTTTCTTTGCTTCTGCCTTCTCTAAATTTTCTCTATTTCATTTTGATTTTAACATATTTTTTCTTTTTTTGATAGATTTTAACATATTTTTTCTCTAAATTTGTAATTTCTATTAACTTTCAAATTAATTTCAATTATAAATGACCGGCTAGGCACTATAAATATGGGCAAATTGCATTCTCCAAAGTATGAGGGATGCATAAACGTTATAAGGCCACAATGCCAACAATTTCCTTGGTCACTACATTACTCCTACCCATTAAATATTTACCTGTTTCCTTTTTCAAACAGACCACAGCCAGAAAAAATAAATAAATAAAAAATAAAATCCCCATAATATTCACCCCTCAGATTACAACAGACCATGATTCCACCCATATGCCAACTGACAGAGCAATGATGACCTAGTTCTCTCAGTATTCTGCAAATTAGCTAGGACTGTTAGTAGATTTTACTAAAACAAATGGTAGATCATTAATCATTCCAATTCCTACCAACAAAATGTTGCTTGGAAGCATGAGAAACCCCCAACCACTATAACTCCCACCTCCTCTTCATCCACCACCAATTCCACCATCACCACTAATCAAGAGCAAAGCCAAAATTATTTTAGAATTTATATTTTCAGATTTTTGTATTTATCTTATAGGAAATTGGATAATTGTAGACTTTTATTTGGATAGAGATTAGATTTGAGATTAGATAGGGATTAGTATTTGAGTTTAGTTAGGATTAGTTTTAGTATGTTATCTTTATCTCTTTATTTTCCAGTTCTAGCTCTATATAAGAGACTAGTTTATTTGTATTTTTAGCATAGGCGTGATTAATGAAAATTCAGATTGAATATTTTTCCAGTTGTTAGGTGCTGACTCTAATGCCTTAGGTGCTGATTCCTAAGGGTCCTTAAGTGCTGATTCCTAAGGCTTAGGCTTGGTGTTGATTCCAAGTTCTTGTTCTTTTATTTTTCTATTTATTTTCCTGCATCAATTTGGTATCAGAGCATGTAGATCCACTTTCATAAAAAATAAATAAATTAAAAAAAAAATAATAATAATAATAATCTCTGCAGTGTTTCTCACCCCATCAAACCACAACCCACACAGCCAAACAGATCCAATTCCCCCCCAAAAAAAAAAAAAAAAAAAAAAAAAAAAAAAATCTTTGTCATGTTTCCCATTAAAGCACAGTAAGTCATTAACCCATCTGCCTGAAATCAAGACCACACACTGTGAAGCCTAGACCACAACAAGACCACACCCCATGAAGCACAGGATGACTCTAAGCAGCAAATTTAGCAATCCAGGTTCTTTTTAAAATTCTTTGCTGAAGTTTTTATTTTTTATTTTTAGAGAACCATGGTAGTACCCCAGCCACCTATTTTTTATGGATATAAAAATCAAGAGCCATAGACTTTCAAACGTTGGATATTTGAGGTGGAACAATTCTTTGCACAAGTGCATTTATCAAATGCCAAACAAAAGATGTGGTATGCCAAAACAAGAGTTGCTGGTAGAGCTTTAGAGTACTGGAATCATTATGAGAGCCTTCACTTTAGATGCCATTGGTCTCAAATTACTTGGGAAAGAATGAAAGAAGATCTTTGTATTGAATATTTCCCACAGTATTTTCACAAGGATCTACAACAACCTTCTCATGGCAATTTACAAGATCTAAGAACAAGTATGAGGCAGTGCAACAATGCAAAGCTCACTCATGAAGTATTTGCCATACGCCAAGACTTAGGAAATCTAATAAAAATGGTTGAAGCCTTGGCTACTCAAATGAAGGGAAATCAAGTACCATCTCATGCAACTTGAAGAGTCTACTATAGAGCCTAAACAGCAAGAAGCTTCTATGCTTGAAGAATCCCCTACAGTGAATGAAGATCCAAAGCTTGATGAGGTCAAAATTGTTGACATGCCAATTCCACTAATTGAGTTTGTAATTCCAGACGGCATCGCCACAAACACCAAGAGAGAGAAAACCCAAACCCTCCAACGCCAATCCACACCACGAACCACCACTAACCCACACTATGGCGCTGCCACAAGACGACGAGAGAGAGAAGGTAAGGACTCCAACGCCAATCCACACTAAAACCCACGAACCAAAACCCACGGACCACCACCACTAAACCCACACCAAAACCCATGAACCACCACTTACCCGGACCACGGCGCCGCCGCAAAGACCACGTGAGAGAGAAGAGAGGGACGAGAGAGTAAGAGAGAAGAGTGAGGGATGAGAGAGTAAAAGAGAAGAGAGAGGTTTGAGAGTGAGAGGGATTAGAGAGTCAAAGAGAGAAGACAAAGAGATGAGAGAGTAGAAAGGTTTGAGAGAGAGTGAGAGAAACTAAAAAAAAAAAATGGCTCTATAAGTCGTTTAAGGACTGAATTGGTCAATTTTAAAATATTTTGGACCTAGTTGGTATTTGCCCAAACCTTAGGAGTAGTTAGTGAAATTTACCCTAATAATTATCTTTGTTAGTTTACACTTATTACTTTTTTTGTTGAATGGTATGAACCATGTAAGGATATAATTCAATGAATATTTTAAACAACATATCGACATCTGCTGTCAGACTAAATAGCTTCAGGATCCCTTTTAAGTCTAAACATGTATCAAGTTGGTAATTGTCAGCTAAAAGGTTCATGGTCAAACAAAATAGTAAACATGATATTGCATAAGAAGCATAGCTTATCCCAATTTAATGAAAACAACAGATTGAAGGAAATAATGGCAAACAAATATGCTTTCAATAATAGCAGCAGAATAATAGATGTAACAAACTCCAAAAAAATTAACAACCTCTGCATTGAGTGTAACAGAAGCATAACGATGGAGTTGCTTCTGTAGAGCCAAACTTCGTGCATCAGTGTTTTCCTTGTACCTTTAATAAAATTTAAATAACTAGAATAAGCACAAAATGAATAACTACAATGTCTTTTTCAAATAAATGACAGATTTCTCCCATGTTTAAATTCTCTCCACTTTTAGATATTGGCCAGATCTACAATGGCCAAAATATTGCAATATTCAAATGAAATATCATTAAAAATACCAGGAAAAAAAAAAAGAAATTTGAAAATTCAGAAGAGATAAAAATAGGAATTTATCAGCCAATATATTGGATACACTGGTTTCTCAATCAACTTATTTCTTACAGCCCCCCCAACCCCCCCTCCAAAAAAAAAAAAAAAGCCTATATCTTGACATGAGCTAGGCACCATAGGGATTATAAAACATACCTCTGTTCAATTATGTCAAAAAGCCGACCATATTGTCCATTTACATCATAGGGAACATAATCAGGATCTTCTTTAGCAAGTAAGCTTCTATACTCCTCATAAGAAATGTATTTAACAGCAGAGACTTCTGATTCCTATCATTAGAGAGAGAGCAAAGACATGCAATCAGATTTTCTGGCCATCAAATTATGCATGTGAAATGACAGAAAGCTGAATTTGCTTGTTAAAGCATGTCCTTTTCTATATATGATCACCAGGCAAAAGATAGAGGTCTAGAAATCACTTTTAGAATGGAGAAAAGTATCACTGAATATTATTGCAAAATCACTTTATCTAAAAACCAACATGCTTACTAGACGAAAGAATTACTGTGTTTGAAATAAATAGTGAATTATGTCCTTTCTTTGACTCTGTTTTCTTCCATTCAATACACAGTCACATACACATATGGATAATGTCATGAAATGACTAAGTTGACTTTGAGATATCAAGGAAAATATAGATCAGCTTCCATGCTACATATTTTGGGAGCTAACATACATAATATACAAACACTTGCATATTTTCAACTTACTTGAAATCCAATACCATCTTTAATGCCCAATCAATGACTATAGACAAGATGGGCCTCACACCAATTATTAAGACATAATATCCTCAAGTCAAGACGGACTAAACCAAGTCAGTTCAGTCCACCCCAAAAACAATGTCAAAGCTGCATTCTACCATTGATGGGTCTCTCTTGCTTATCCATAGGATTCATGTTAATATTACCTGTATATAATGCTGAATCTAAGAAAACCAGATTTACCCATAACATCCATGTGGCAGTTGTATACTTGTATATGTGTCATGTAATCCACTGTGTCACCAGCATACAAAGTATACAGCTGCAACGTAATACTGATTGACTGTTTCATCGGAATGAACAACAATCATTACGATATGCTTATCCCTAAATATAACCGACAAATCTAACTAGAGAAGCCAAAATACTTGAATGAGGCATAAAGACCTGAGAAACAAATTATGATGCATGAATTTGCGTAAGGACAAAAGAAAAAAAAGATACAACATCAACTGATTTGAAACTTCATCAGACAATAATCATTAAACTTCTTACCTGAAGAGTGAAGGCCTCCAGAGGGATCGGATCTAGAGTTGTGACAAGGTATACATCATTAAATTCATTATTGATGTATTTTCCATCATTTATGACACTGCACTTTCAGAATGTAAACCGAATGTCACTTAAGTAAAAGCAGATTAAGGTCCTTGCTGATTACAAAAAAGTAATATATACATAGAAATGATATTTGAAAACAGATATTTCATTCATATATACATATACATATAACACTTTTCTAATAATTAAAACACTAATGTATCATGTATTGTTAAAATTAGCCACACATATGCACACTGTGCACATGTACACATGTACAGTGAAGCTTAGGCATGTTAATATGCACAGCTTTCTTCTTCTATCAACTGGAACCCTCTTTTTATCCATTAATAAAATTATAACTGACATGATACACTCTTCTCAATTGTTATAATCATTTTTTTCCCTCATTGGAGGTGCAAATGTTTACCTCTCACAGAGAAGTGCCAGCAGATGTCAGCCACATATCCATGTTCGAAAGTGTTTGACACTAAAAAGTCTAGACGTGTTTAAGATTGTTTGACATGCATCTGGCGAAGTCAGAATCGCACCATGTCAAGCAGGGATACTAATGGAAGAAAAATGGTGAAAAGGAAAGATGTTTTAGAAAGCTAAGTTGCTTAGAAAATAGAAAGAATGAACTAGCTCTTCAAGAGACACACTCTTGGAATAATACCTCATAGATTTCTTGGATTCAAATTCAACTACTTATAATGAGGACAGCCTCACTTATTTATAGATACATAGGCAAGCCGCTGATTAGCTAGAAAGTTAATTACAAGAACCTACCATGTGGCTACGATGTGATTGGCTAAAGCCTAACAAACATCTCTAACTAACTAATAGGCTATTGCACATATCACTAATAATCTATCAACTAACTAACTTTCTGTTACAAGTGAAAGAATCTACTTATCATACAACATAAACACTAGTAAACGACTAGCTTTAAAAATGAACTACATCAGGACTGTGCCTCTTTGGAACACACTTGTCCTCAAGTGTGGCTAGTTGTAAGATGATTTGGTGCATGACAGGGTAGCAAGTGATGCACATTGAAACTGTTGGAGATATGCATATGATCTGGTAGTTCCATTGATCTGCATTCTCATTAGTTGCTGTATTAAGCTGCTGCATCATGCTAGAGATTAAGGTCTGCTGCTGCTGTGTGTCAAGGCTGCAAGTGTAAGCAGCCATGTAGATGCTCTTGCATCCAACCTTCTTCATTTTGACCATTGGTTTGGGACTAGCTTTCCCCTTCGTTGGTTGCAATGTGTAACAATCTCCTTTCTTGCATAAGCTTGATGTGTTGCTCCTTCCACCCGAAATGGTTTGATATGGACATATTCTTTCACACCCAAGTAAGAGATGGCAAACATCCATGGTTGTCACATCACAAAGAACATAATCTTGAAAGTCATTAATTAAGAACACTAAGCACTTTCTAGAATCTCTAACTTCACCTCCTTTCTTGAAGCAAGATAGCTTTTGTGGTTGGGGCTGGTCTTGATTCTATTCAAGATTGTTAAAAACTTCTTGTGACACCATATTCTTGTAACTACTTCTTCTAAGCCACTTGTCATTCTACATTTCTTTCTTTGGAACTTGAAAGACGTTTCTTACCAATGATAAATCCTCTTCTTCCTCTATATGAGCATCTACTTCTTCTTCCACATATTGATCATCTACGGGTTCTTGAATGCATTCCCCTCCTCTATTGTCTTCAATTATCAATACACTATCACACATTTCTTCTTCTTCTTCATATATTGGAAATTCTTCATCTTCCTGGTCTTCACAACCTTCAATCATCAAAGCTTTACCCTTGCTTTGAGCAATAACTCCCCCTTTCTTGCAATTTGTGGCCTTGTGCCCAACTTCTCCACACTTGTAGCACTTAAATGTAAAGCTTTATGCTGATTTAGGGACTGGTTTAACTATACCAGAAGTTGAAGGCATGCCTACACTATCAATCTTGAAAGGTTGTGCACTATTAGTAGTTGGCCTTCCTTGAGTGCTGACTTGGGTACTTCTACTACCACTAAGCTTGGAACTGCACAAAAGCCTTTCTTGCAAGTTGCCTCTCAAACATCAAGGCTCTATTGTAAGCTTCAAAAACATACCACAGTTGGTGCAATGATAAGGCATCTTGAATTGATGGTTTAAGACCACTCAAGAACCTTGCAATCATTTGATCTTCACTCTCATTCAGGTCTACTTGCGCTACCAGTTGATAAAATGCCTCTATATACTCTTCCACACTGCCGTGTTGCTTCAAATTATGCAGTTGTTTGTACAAGGACTGCATATAATTGAAAGGCTGAAACTGGTTATTTTCTGCTTCATCTTACACCAATCTTGGATCTTTCTTTCACCCCTCCTAACTCTTTGAACTTGGAGCTGTTCCCACTAGGCTGAAACTCTCCCTCTTAGCTTGATAGAGATCAATTTCACCTTCTTTGAATCTAGTACCTCATGGAAATCAAAGATTCTTTCTACTTGGTTAAGCCAATCTATGAATTCTTCATGATTCAAGCTACCATAGAACTTAGGTAACTCAATCTTGAAGTTTGATTCCCATTTTGGTTCTCCCCTTGGAGGACTAGGCACCAGACTTAGAACACCTCCTCTAGGCTGGCCAATTGGGTTACTAAAGTTGCTATGACTGTCAATTTCAGCATCTTCAGTAGGTTCATCATCATTTCTAGGATGATAACGTTGGTTTCTTCTCACTTCCTCGGTCAAGGCAGCAAGCTGCCCCCTTAGCAGCTCATAGTCTGCTTCAATATCACTTGGAGTTCTCCTTCTTGGTGTGGTTGCGGCTGCTGCCTAGGATGAACTTGCACCTTAGGTTCATGTGCTACAAAAGCTTTCTTGTTCCTTCTATTGTAAACTATTGGTGCCATCTTCACAAATTCTTAGGCTCACTAGTAGAGAATAAGAAAATGAAATCAAGATAGGATCTTGATAGGTTCTTGATGGTAGAAAATGAAGAAACAAATTGCAAACAAACTTGAATCCTAAGGATCTCAAGCTTTAATACTAAATTATAGTGGAGGAAAAATGGTGAAAAGAAAAGATGTTTTAGAAAGCTAAGTTGCTTAGAAAAAAGAAAGAATGAACTAGCTCTTCAAGAGATACACTCTTGGAATAATACCTCATAGGTAGATTTCTTGGATTCAAATTCAACTAGTTACAATGAAGGCAGCCTCACTTACTTATATACATAGACAAGCCGCAAATTAGCTAGAAAGATAGTTACAAGAACCTACCATGTGATTGCGATGTGATTAGCCAAAACCTAACAAACATCTCTAACTAACTAATAGGCTATTGCACTTATCACTAACAATCTATCAACTAACTAACTTTCTGTTACAAGTGAAAGGATCTACTTATCAAACATAAGCACTAGTAAACGACTAGCATTAAAAATGAACTGCATCAAATACATCACCACTCTTAAAGTGTTGGGAAATTTAGATCCCGGTTGACAGAATTAAAAAGTATTAAATCCAAGTTGTTAATTAGATTTATTATAAATAAATTTGTTAAAACAAACAAACATCAATATCATGTCAAAATCATGCAGCGGAAAAAATAAATAAGACCAAATATGATGACCTAAGAAAACCAATGAAACAAACTAGTTTCACAGTAAAAAACCTGGGAGGAAACCTTCCCGAAAAGCAATCCACTATAGTAAAGAGAAGTTTCAAATCTTGTACAAAACTTTTGTCCCTAGACCCTACAATCCCCGTAGATGAACTTACAGCAGAAACCTTCTATGCTTTAGAACCTCTGAACTCTTCAATATATGAATGCCACGCTTTTTGCACGGATCCCAATACGTGACTAACCAATGATGCACGACTCCCAATATGTGACTAACACACCAACTTGAAGAAGATGTTGGCTGCAAAGTTTTTCACTTCATCAACAATGAAGATCAAGAAGAACTTGGTTACAAAACCCTAATGTGCAAAGACGCAGTAGCTTCTTTCAGAGAGAATAAGGCATCGGTCACCTATTGCATATGTTCTCCTTGTATCTCTTATGTGACTGCCTCTAAAATAAGCCTTATATATGTCTAGGATTGTGAGAAATGAAACCCACACAAATACATAAGCATGAGCCAAAAATCAAATCTGGAAATCTTAATTTCATAAAGCTCGATAGATATAGCTGTCGAGACCTCGATAGATAACTATCTGTCGAGCAGCTGTCGAACTTTAATGAATCAGCACTTCTCCAATTGTTTCTTGGACAGATTTGCATGGTTTCAATACTAAACTTGAACTCTTGTTTTTTGAAATATTAAACACATCCTAGATCTACCCAAATACAAGTAAAGTGCATTTTGTCAAAGGATTAGCCAATTACATAAAATAGTGACATATGTTCCTAATAAGTAAATCACATATGTCCTAACATAAAGTATCTATATGACTATTTTTATCAGTAGAAAATTTTAAATGGGCAAGGGCAAGTTTCTGCTACTATATGTCACAAATATGAGGTTGCAATTATACATTGATAGTTCAAGAGTGATCTTATCTTGAATCTCATGACTTGGAACTAGTCTTTTTATACAAAGATACAAATCTGAAGTAATTTCTTCATCAAACTCAATGTAAGGACTGTTTTCCCCCAATTTTTTATAGGTAATAAAACTTTATTGAAAAGAGACTACTTCATGCAAAAAGACATGAAGTAGCCTAAAGAATTACAAAAAATACAAAAGGTTGTGTACAAAAAGATAGAGATTCAATAAACATTGGAATGGAATCTCTATTTGTGAGTCCCCAAGTGCGACACCAATCAAACAAAGTACCAACAAAATAAGCTAGAAGCCAGTACCTTGTTCTCTCCGTATCCTCAAACATTCTCCTATTCTGCTCTCACTAAATAATCCACATCAAACATAGCGAAACCATATTCCAAATGTTCGACGAGTGCTTTCCCATCCAATTCCTCCAACCAAATAAAAGATCTCTCGCCCTCTCTAGTAAT
The DNA here is from genome assembly GCF_932294415.1 of Quercus robur. NCBI lineage: Eukaryota > Viridiplantae > Streptophyta > Magnoliopsida > Fagales > Fagaceae > Quercus > Quercus robur. The sequence goes on along the minus strand of NC_065538.1, from coordinate 38,856,189 downwards.
AAGACCCAATAAATACCAAAAAAATTTAAAACAAAACACCACAAATGATAAGCCTCCGTGCAATGAATCAAAAGGTGGTCCATCCCTTCCCCACTACACTGGCACATGCAACACCAATTCACTATAGTATGTCCTCTCCTAACAAATTGTTATAGGAAAACTTTGGATTCAAGAAATGACAACTGCATGCAAAGACCAATGTGGTTGGCCTTCCTATCTCTCATCAATGATTTTAAAACATATACAAATCTTTCTTCATTTCATTAAAAATTTTCATATAACTTCTTTGGCTCTATCATCTCCCTGTATATGTAACACATAGCTGATTTTCTCTCGTTATCAACAACACAAAGAACTCAAACAAGAGGACTCATAACTTTGAAAATATGGACTATATTATTCCAGAAAGAAGGCATCAAAATAGTTTTTACTATAGTTTAGAACTTGCCTCCTTTATTCGTTTACCACAAACCCATTTTTAGGAGTAAACATTACTCTTAGGTTATACTTTTGCTTATGAATGCATTTTAGTGTAAGATATGAAGAACAAAACCTAGCTTTCTAGGCCTAACAAGCTTTCTTTGCTTTGTGAACCCTCTCGTCATATTCAACACCCCCTATAGTTATAGATATAACTAGTTGCCTGAATGGTCCCTTTCCAAAAAAAAAAACCTTTCAAGGGAATTATAGGCTGCTTAGTAAGCCATGAAACAAAAACAGACCATTTTATACTAAAAACAAGTTTCTTTAATATATATATATATGGCTCCAAATGAAAACAACAACAAAATTGCATAACTAATAATAAGTTTCATCAGTAAGAGAAGATGGTTTCACTATCAAATCTGTTACACAAAGGAATTTATATGCCACCACAGGAAGAAGGGTTTTGATCTACTAACCACTCCTGAAGAAATATGAATATCATTTCAAATGCATCCTTTGGAAGGACAATACCGAGCTCTTCTTGAAGTTCCCTCCTGAAAGCATACCATACATGATTTCAATGATAGGCCTAATTCATCAAGCTGTAGATAATATCTGTATTAAGAAAAAGAAGGGAACAACTTGGCGGAAGTAGGAAATATAAATTACTTAATTAGAAATAAGTATGCTCTACATAGGCAGTTCAAGAAGCAATCCTTAGAGAGAGGGAATGGGAAGGGGATGAAGACAAAATGAAAACTTTTTCACAAATGACTTCAAGAATGACAACTCCTCTATGTCTGCATGAACATGAAACAAGCTTCACTGGTCAAGGGGGTGAGCTCAAGTTCAAAGCCCACCTAGGCAAAGTTCCCTTATTGTGCCAAAAACCAAAACCAAAACCAAAAACAAAAAAAATCAACCTCTTTCTCCTACAATTGCTTCATCTTCTTTTGCTCTGCTAATGTATGACTCAAGCTTTTTTGCAGTACAAAAGTAACTAGAGATAATTTTATCAATTTAGAAGCCTTCTAGTTATCTATTAGTTAAGACAAGTCACAATGTTGAGATAACAAATAAGTAAATATGGTACTTGTAAAAAAAAAAAGGATTAATTTGTTATTTTTCCTTACTATGTATTTTTACAAAATTTTTTCTATTTTCTTGTAAAAACGACATTGTTTTGCATGTATTAACTGAAAATTTGTAAAGGGAGATGACAGAAGTGACACATTGATATCATTGTAATATTTGATAGTATAAATTACAAGTTTTAAAGCTAAGGGACTGATTTAGAAGCAACCCCAAACTTAGAAGGTGTAAAGTGCATCTTTTTTATAATTTGTGTAAAGTGCATTTTAACCTAACTATTATTGCAAAATCTCACCTACCAAATATCTGTAGACAAAAGCACTAATGGAGACCATAAAGAAGAGTTCGAAAATAAACAAGATTAAATACAAAAATTTTAGAATTGTGGTCTAGTTTTGATGCAGGGCCTTCTTATCACCTTTCATAAGTTATTTTAGTTATTATTGAGTCTTAATATTAATAGTCCATTTGGATTGAGGGGGAGGGAGGGAGAGTAGAGTAACCTATTTTTAGCCAACTCTACTCTACTCCCCTCCACTCCCCTCCCTCCCCCCTCAATTCACACAAGCCCTAGGTTATTATGGTTAGAAAGTTGTTAGTTTAGTATTAATAAATTTTTCATAAAATAGGGTATTTTAGTAATTTCCAGATTTTCTGGAATGGGCTGTAAAGGGCTGCCCTAGGGCGCCATGAGTTTTATTTTATATTTTGAGTCCTTTCCTAATTCGTTTAGAAGTTCTTAAGGCCTTTTTTGTTTGTTTTTAGTAAACCTAGTCATTTGAGGAATAGATTAGTTAGAGTCCTAGTCATTCATAGTGAGATTGATTCTAATTAAGTTTAGCAGCTTCTTTTAAGATTTAAGGGTGTGATTTCCTTCTCCAACTTATGTGTGATTGCTTAGGAAAGCCTAGGTGTAATTACCTAGTGTTTCATCTATCTTATTTCAAGTTCTATTCATTATTTCAACACCAAACAGCCATCAACATACTCAAGATTCAATATTTCTTTACCAAGACCATTAAACATCAATCCTTACTCAAAACCCTCATCAAGAGAGTGCTAAATTCTTAAGTCCTACATAAAATTTGGTATCAGATCCCATTCAAGCTTACATCCAGCATCAAGCAATCCCATACATCACACATGCCCTCACTAAAGAAACAAGAGATTCACGTTCATCAATTGATATATCCCCTAAGAAGGCTGACTTGTGAACAGCTAGGTTCTGAAATATTTAGTGGAACAAGGCTTAACCAAAAACTATGAATCAGACAATCTAAAATCATCCTATCACGTTTATGTTTGAGTGGTTGGCTGCTTATAGTAGCCATTCTCTTGTGTCTTTAGAGGATTTAAGTAAAATTTTGATTGACTCGTTTGTACATGGCCTGTGTACTTAGGTCCTATTTCATTATTTACTTTTTCAGCGAAACATTATTACTCATCAAAAAGAAAAAAGAAATTCTAAAGGCCAAGAGTATAAAATAGTTTTACCGAGCTGTTACTAGCGATGAATCGCCAGCAGATATGTGACCAGCACTGGATATATCCCATAACCCTGGCCATGAATCTTTGCAGTCAGCACGTCGCTGGAGAAGCAGTTGTTGAGTATTTTCGGCAAAAATCCACATGTGAACTGCTCGATGGTAATCTCCATCTCGATGAACATCTCCCCTAAATACATATACAATAATACAATACGGACCAATATTAATTAATTAATTTAGCCGATTATTATTATTTACCCACCCACAAACGAGATTGAGAAGGGGCGTGCGTGCCTGGGTTTGGAAATGCCAGTTTTGTGGCCCGACTTGGTGAGGACGTCGAGGTGCTCTTCAGCCATTTCAATTTCCGGTGAAGATTTTGAACTCCTTCCGAAGAAGAGCTTCCCCAACAACAACTCCTCGCCTCTCTCTCGAACTTGTGGGTCAGTTGGGTTGGTTGGGTCTTGCGGTGGCCGGTTGTTATGATTGGAGAGAGAAAGAGTATTGCAATTTTGTAAGACTGTTTGATAAGCTGTTTCAAAAAGTCTATTTAAACACCATTTTAAAAATCACAAGTAATGCGTTCGGTGAAAATTGAAAAAAATTCTTTTTTTTAAGCCCAAACTTATCGTGTTTGGATAGTGTTTATTTGGCTGAAAATTAAAATTTGAAAATAATAAAAAAATAATTTTTAATTATTGTTTATACTCACATGATACTGTCATGTCCTATAAACAGTGCAAGAGGTGTTGGTCAAAAAAACAGTGTAGGAGGTGCTGGTCAAAAACAAAAATAAATGGCAAAGAGGTAGACGTTAAAACGCAATCTGCTATCCAAACGCATACTAAGGCCTCGTTTGGTACACCTACTCAAATACATGTTTTTAATTTTTAAACAACATTACACGTATTTTCATATATTTTTTCACCCACATATATTTTCACACATATTTTCAAACAACAAAACACATATTTTTAAGTGTATATGCCAAACACCCCCTAAACATTTGGATAAATTATTTTAAAAGGATAAAATTTAGCTACATAATTGGTCTACAATCTTACTCAATTATCTTTTTATTGAAAGCGATTTTGACAAATCCACCATTAAATTACATATTTTTCTTATATTCTCCATACCTGCAAAATTTCTAGAAAATTAAACATTAATAACTATGTTATCAATAAATTGTTTAAATTGCAAGTTTTTGTAGTTATAAATTATGCTTAAAATATAAGCTTATAGATTATATAATAAATAATATCTAATTGATACAAAATTTGATATGTGTATTAAGAGCATAAAGAACATGCAATTCATCGGTTAGATTTTCAAAATATGTAGTAATGTTTATTTTATTGAGTAAAGTTGTAGCCTTAAATTGCAACCAATTTTGTAGCTAAATTTTGTCCATTTTAAAAAAGATAAAGTTTAGTTACAAACTTGGTTGTAGCTTTAGGTTACCACCTTACTTAATATTTTTTTATTGGAGGTAAATTTTGACAAATCCACCATTAGATTATATCTTCTTGAAAGCTTGAAAAGTGTGAAAACACAAGAGCTTATTTAGACCTCCAATTCAAATTACGGCTTGGTTGATTTTACTCTAACTTAATACTAAGTGCGGAATAGTGTAAACGCAAGCAAACAAGCAAGAGAGCTACTCTAATTCATATTTAAAGCAACACAGTAGTAAAATGAAATGAACAAGAGTAAGGAAAAGAGATGTAAACACAGATAACATCGAGACGTGTTATCGAAAAGGAAACCGAAGAACTCGGTGAAAAACCTCTCCGCGACCCTCCAAATAGTAATCGATCCACTAGACAATCAGTTGGGATACATGGGTAAGTAAGAGACCCTCCAAGCCTAATCTACCCTCTGTACCTAGGCCCTCCAATCTCCTACTCCAACAAAGCTTCTCAGAACCGTGTCTTATCTAACTCTCTGAATCCCGCAACAAGCTCCATGTTGCATCTGCCATCCTTGGCTTCTTTCAATGTTTCCCAGCAGCACCAAAACCTCACTGGACACTCTCAAATGGTGTGGTAAGCGTTTGGGCTTTTGACCTCTCAATGGTATGGAAATGGAGAGGTAGAAGATGAGGAAATTCCACAAACAAATGTGTAGAGAATTTTTGCATGAACAATTTCTAACTCTCAAGTGTTTTAGCTAGGGTTTTCTCTCTGAAACTCTCTTTTATATTTGTGGGTAATGTGGGTATAAATAGTGTAGGCACAGAAAGTGTGTATCAGACTGGACAGGCTGGCAGAACAGAATGTCTTGCGGGTGTCTCGTGGGAAGGCCTTACCCGCGAGATACTCGCGAGACACAACTGTCTCCATCTGGCTTGACTCTTCGCATTCCAGTCATGTGCAAGGCACATGCTTCCTTTCGCGGGATGCTTAGTCGCGATATACCCGCGAAAACTCTTCAGTCTTCAATAGCTTGAGTCTTCACTCTCTCTCTCACTATCACACAACCCTTATAATAAATTCCCACAACAAATACAGGGTACAAAAGATTAAATAAAATTACAATCAAATTTGACACGGAATAAAAGCCAACAAAATACAAATTTGTAAATCACAACTTTACAATCTCCCCCTTTGGCTATTCCGTGACAAAACCCCTAACAACAGACTCTAGACTTAAACGTGAGTTTGGAAGCAATGGCAAAACTCACTCACACCTAATCTAGAAACTGTGAAGCACTTGTAGTTTATACCTGTAACCTGAAACATTCGCACATAAACAAAATTTTCATTAAGCTTATGACAAGTTGAACACGGGGTATGAACAAGAGCAAGCATAGTGTGATCAAGTATGTAAACAATAGATATCATGCAAACAAACTCTTGATCAAATAAGGGTAGTCATTAAAGAATGACTCCAATGAACATATAACAAGTAAATGTTCATCCGAACATGTACAACGAAGCAATCACTTATGATTACTTGCATGTCGTATCACACAACTAATGCAAAATACATGAAGTATATGCATCTAGGAACAATCCTACTAAGGGCACAAGTGTGAAGTACTCAAGATATATTAGCAATATCTAGAACTACACAGAAAATGCTACACAAGCATTGAGAAAGTCACAAACACAATCTACTGAATAAACACTGAAATTAACTAAAATAACATGTGCTGAGGTTTTAAAACAAAAGCAGTAAAAGCATAAACATAAAACAGTAGTTGTAGAAGCTAAGTATAAACATAAACCAGTAGTTGTAGAAGCTAAATATAAGCACAAGTAAACCAAACATTAGTTACTGTCTTCTTCTCCCCCTATCACTACACTCCCCCTAACAACGACACCTTCTCCCCCTTTTTGTCACGGGATAGCTAGTCTTCATGTTCCTCTAGCTTCCTCTGAATTTGGTCCAATTGAGTCTGAAGAGATGTGAACTTGGTGTCAAAACGATTTTGTTGGGAGTACATGATGGTAGCTAGTCCGGATATCTTCGTAGTAATCTCTTGGAGAGTATCCAAGATGCTGTCTAGCCGTTCATCATAAACATGTGATGCAGAACTTGAGCTTCCCTGAGTAGCAAGAATTTCTTACTTAGGATTCTTTTTAGTGTGACTCATGCTTGCATAGAGAGTGCGAATAGAAATTGGACTTGGCCTTGGATAGGGGTGCTCATTTTTTGGGGGATAAACACCTTTGAGCTTCAAAATCTGTAAGATTAAATCATGCAAGAATAGTGCTCGACCGAGATTCATGAACCCAATGCTTGACAGAGGATAGAGGTTGCTACACATGATTGTTGTAAGTAGTCTTAGTTCAGGAGAAAGAGATGCCACACTTATTGACTTCTCATTGGAGGAAAATTCCAGATTATTTCCTAAGGCTTCTCTAAGAATCTCTTTATCCGGATTCAACTCATCATATACCGACGGTATGGGGAGTATTGGCCGGTTGATGTGTAGGATTTCCGCCAAGTAAATCAGTGACACTGAGAAACTTTTTCCTCTAACCCAACATTTGATCTCCTCATCGTCAATAGTGGCATTGGCATAAAATTCTCTCACCATGTTTTCGTAAGCATCCTCAAGAGTTGATAGAAGAAAGTTCCAATCCTTTGTGGCAAACCATATGGGAATATTGGTGTCACGTAGGGATAGCTGGTCAACAGCTCTTTCAACCAATAATGGAGCTTCCATAAAGTACTTCTCAAAGTTTTGAGATGCAGCATAAGATCTGAAATAGTTCTAATCAAAAATTCCTATTGATGATTGAGTCCTCTTTGGCTTTGGAGAGAGATTATCAACATCAATCACATGCTCGTTTCCTTTGTTGCTACCTCCTTTCACAGCAGAGCTTTTAAATGGAGACATCTGCATAAATGAACATAGAACAAAAACGAAACAAGTGCAACAACACAAAAAAAATGGAGCACAAAAACTTGATTAGATTCAAGTTAGTTCAAAACAAACTTGACAACAACTCAAAACATATCAAAACATACGTAAAACAGAGCACACAGACAAAAACAACAAGTTAAAGATGATAAGCCATGTAAACAGACTCACAATGCATGAGTGAAGTGAGTATAACAATGTGTGCAGATGTGTGCATGTGTTGATGCATGAGATGTGCCTAGAGATGCCTAAAGTGTGCATAGTATGTGCAAGGCATGGCATTTGAGAACAAAGCGAGTTAAACACATCAAAAACATGTGAAACAAGTTCAATCAAAGTAAACTCAAGTAAAGGAACTCATTTGATTCCAATACAACCAAAGAATGTCACTTGGACATTCTGTCAAACACCTAACATGCAACAGTTTATAAACACTATGAAAAATGCATGAACATGATGAAACATGCCTCAATACAAGTTCAAATTGCCACATGGGGCCAGCACTGATACACAAACATCAAATGGGACTAAGCCCAAATAAGATTTTGGAAAAAAATTTCACTAAAATCAAGAACCCCAACCCATTTTCAAAAAATCCCCAATTTTGAGAACCCTAACTAATTTTCTGCATAATCTATGAAAAACAAAAGGAAAAATGTTTTAGAAAACATACCTTAAAGTTAAAATCGCAGAAAACAAGCTTGGAATTGATGAGGTTTGAGAGAAAATTGATTTTGGGTTGAGATAGGTTCGAGAGAGGCAATGCGAGGGAAGGTATGAGTTTTGAAAAGATGTCACATCTGCTACATAAAAACTGAAAACACGCGTTTTTTGCGGGTTAGGTAGTAGTGATTTAGTCCCAAAACAGTTGCGAAAAGAGCCACTGAAGCACAAATGCTTTCGCGAGAAGCTATTAGTCGTGAATTAGGCGCGAGACAGTCGTGAAAGTTTCTATGTGATTTTGAGAAAAATTCAGTTTTTGCATAAAAACCATTTCGCGAGAAGAGGTTAGTCGCGAAATACCCGCGAGGCAGTAACGAGAGTTTCTGTATGAAAAAAATGACTTTTGATTTCCCTCAAGCCCATCTCGCGGGAAGCTCTAAGTCGCAAGCTTCTCGCGAAACAGCCTCTGAACCAATTTTTGATGAAAAACACAAAATTGCATTTTGAACAAAAACTAAAAGCACGAAAGTATAAAATCACTTTCAAAAACAAATAAAACACTCAAAAAATCTTTTTGGGTTTGATCATCAAGTACTTGAGCATACACATCACATTTGAACATGTACAATCACACAAATGAGATAAGCATTCATTGAGTCAAAGTCTTGTGTGTTGTGGGTGAGTATCAAGTGTGAAATAGTCCTTAGATCAGAATGAAACTTTAATGATCAATTCAATCAAGTTATACACAACTAGTACTAAGTCAAGTGATCAATCTCAATTATAGAAATGAACATATATGACCTCCCACAAATTGATTACACAACTTAGAAGCTTTTCATTTGGCTTCTGCATAAATTAGGACATTTGATCATTTTTGGATAAATACATCTCTTTTTGAGATTGGTGCATGAAATTTTTTATATTTCAACATTGAGGATTAGCTTTTAGCTTTTTGAGCACCATACATTTCAATACAAAAGTCGCTTTCCCTTCTTCCTAGTCAAATACTAGTATGTGCGATAGGCTTTTGCAGCTCAATATCTCTTTTTCACTTTGAGATTTACATTTAGAGAGCTCAATTGCAAAAACATAAAAAATAACGTGGGAAGAGATATAGGCGCAAGTCTATGTAAGTATCAAGACCATCAAGACAATTGACCAATCATTCATGACAAGCTTGAAGATCTATTTACAACAATCACGCATGGTTTTCAAGATTTCTTTCACACAGATAGATGTGCATATAGAAACAAGCTAAGCTCGTAAATGCACTACGCCATTAGTACGAAGGTACTAGGCCAAACTCATATGTGATATACACAAAGACAAGCTATCAAAATTTTTGAAGATTTTTCAATTTTTTATGGGTGTTTGAATTTTGAACACACTCAAAAACAGAGCAAGAAAAGTAAGATCAACAGAAAAAATGTAAACCAAAAAAAATGCTAATATCAAAGCAAGTGAGACCTAAGCACTGGATGAGCAACATGAGCAGAATAGGTTCACAGAAGTGATAGAGTTCAAGGAATGATATCGACACCAATGGTCTTACGCAAGGACTCAAACCTTGGACCATCAAGAGGTTTGATAAAAATGTCTGCCTTCTGGTTGTCAGTGTTGATGAACTCCAAATACACAGTCTTTTCCACCACCAAATCTCGAATGAAATGGTACCAGATCTCGATATGCTTTGATTTTGAGTGTTGGACTGGATTTTTGGACAAATTTATTGCACTCGTGTTGTCATAGAACACACACATAGTGTCTTGAGTGATTCTATAATCATGTAGAAGCTTCTTCATCCATAATAATTGTGCACAACAACTTGCCGCTGCAATGTACTCAGCTTCAGCCATTGATAGAGAAATTGAATTTTGCTTTTTGCTCATCCATGACACTAAATTATTTCCAAGATAAAAGCAACCACCTGAAGTGCTTTTCCTATCATCAATGCATCTGGCCCAGTTAGCATCAGAATATCCAGCTAGGCACTCATTCGAGTCTCTTGAATACCAAATTCCATAATCAGATGTGCCATTTATGTAGCGGATAATTTGTTTGATTTCTATCAAGTGAGACTCTTTGGGTGCTGCTTGAAAACGAGCACATACTCCTACACTAAAAGCAATGTCCGGTCTACTAGCAGTGAGATAGAGAAAACTACCGATCATGCTTCGATAAAGTGTTGAATCCACTTCTACACCTACTGCATCACGACTCAGTTTTGCTGAAGAACTCATGGGAGTGGAAGTATGTTTCTTAGAGTCTAGGCTGAATCTTTTTACCAGATTTTTGGCATATTTTTCTTTAGAAATAAATATTCCATCTTCCCGTTGTTTCACTTGAAGCCCTAGGAAGTAGTTTAACTCTCCCACCATGCTTATCTTAAACTCCCTTTTCATTTCTTCTGAGAATTCATAAGCTAGGTGATCTATTGTGGATCCGAATACAATGTCATCCATATAAACTTATGCAACAAGGAGTGATTTCTCATCTCTTTTGACAAACAAAGTTCGATCAGCTTGACCTCTCTTGAAACCATGATCCAAAAGGTATGTGATGAGGCGATCATACCAAGCTCTTGGTGCTTGTTTCAGCCCATATAATGCCTTCTTCAGTCTTAACACATGATTCGGAAAGTGAGGATCTTGAAACCCTTTTAGTTGCTCAACAAACACTTCTTCGTTTAAAAACCCGTTCAAGAAAGCACTCTTTACGTCCATTTGATATAACTTGAAATTCATAATGCATGCTATGGAAAGGAGAATACGGATTGACTCTAGTCTTGCAACTGGAGCAAAAGATTCATCAAAGTCTATGCCTTCAACTTGCGTATATCCTTGAACCACCAATCTAGACTTGTTTCGAACAATTTCACCATCTTCATCAGTCTTGTTCTTGAAGATCCACTTGATGTCGATTACATGTGTATCCTTGGGCCTTGGTACCAACTCCCATACATCATTTCTAACAAATTGATGCAACTTTTGGTGCATGGATTCTACCCAATTCTCATCCTTCAAAGCTTCCTCCACTTTCTTTGGTTCAAATTAAGCAAGATAGCAATTGTATGTCACATGATTTGCACTGTAGGCATGTCCTTTTCTTAACCGAATTCCATCATCTAAATCACCAATGATATTACTTAAGGGATGAGTGAGAATTACCCTTGACGATGGTCTTTTAGAGGTGGAAGGTTCCTTATCACGAGAGATTGGAGGTTGAACTTCAGGAGGGGTGAGTGGACTAGACGGTCCTTGAGTTGATCTGGTCTCCCTTCTTGATATAGGAGGTGTAAACTCCTTGTCTGGTGATTCTTTCTCAGCATCCTCACCTTGAGACATGTTGTCATCACCTTCATTTTTCTTAAGATTCGGTTCATCACCATCACCATCACCATTAATATCCTTTTCAGAGATAGTGTCATTAATGACAACATTTATTGATTCCATCACTGTCTTAGTGCGCTTATTGTACACTATATGCTCGACTATTTGTTCAGTACCCTAGGAAAATCCCTTCATCACTCTTAGCATCAAATTTTCCAGGATTCTCCCTATCATTGAGAATGTAACACTTGCTTCCAAATACTCGAAAGTATTTCACCTTCAGCTTCTTTTCTTTCCAAATTTCATATGAGGTTTTCTTTGTTCCTGCCCGAAAGTAAATCCTATTTCCAATGTGACACGAAGTATTCACTGCTTCAGCCTAAAACTTCTGTGGAATGTTTTTGTTTAGTAACATTACTCTTGCCATTTCTTGAATCACCCGATTCTTTCTTTCAACCACTCCATTCTGTTGTGGAGTTTTTGGAGCTGAAAATTCCCTTTTGATGCTGTGTTCATTGCAAAATGCTTCAAACTTTGCATTTTCAAATTCCTTCCCATGATCACTTCTGATTTTAAGTATAGGAACTCCCTTCTCATTCTACAGCCTTTTGCATAGCCTTTCCATCTTGTCATATGCTTCCGACTTCTCTCTAAGAACTTCCACCCAAGAATATCTTGAGAAATCATCAACAACCACCATAATATAGCGCTTTCCACCCATGCTTTCTATCCTTGTTGGACCCATTAAATCCACATGTAATAACTCCAAAGGGCGAGAAGTAGCAACCACATTTACTTTTGGATGGCTTGACTTTGTTTGTTTTCCCAATTGACATGGACCACAAAAGTTCTTCTCAATTTTTCCAAACTTTGGTAAACCAATCACAGCTTCAAGTTTTGAGACTTTTGCCACTTATTTATAATTAACATGTCCAAGTCTTTGATGCCACAACTCCAAAAGATTCACTCGAGCACTTCGACATGCTATGCTTCGTTTGGGAATGACCCCATAACAATTGTCAATGGTCCTACGTCCCTTCAAAACCTGAACTCCTTCTTCATTTAGAATTAGACATCCTTTCTTTGAGAATTGGACTAAGAAGTATTCATCACAAATCTGAGTGATACTCAACAAGTTCACTTTCAATCCCTTAATGTATAGCACATCAGTTAACAAAGACAGTCTTGGAATATCCACGGTTTCCTTTCCAAGAACTTGTGAGTGACTACCATCTCCAAATGTCACAAAGTCGTCTTCCTTCTCTTTACAAGTTTTGAACAAAGATTTGTCTCCAGTCATATGTCTTGAACAACCACTGTCAAGATACCACAAACATGAATTAAATACTTTCAATGTGGTATGAACAAAAAGACAAGCATAAGATAGGCATTCTTGACCATCAAAGCAGGATTCATTTTTTTTTACTTCATCCATCGATGAGTGAATCTTTCTTTTAAGAAAATCTAGTTTGTCACACAAACGTCTATTCCTTTTCTTATATTTGTCGATTAAGGCGTTTGACTCACACAAGCTATTATGAATATCATGATTCTTATGAACTAGTAATTTCAGCATGTGTATAAAGATTCTAGCATATTTCTTTGACTTGAATAACTCTAAAAATTCATTGCTAGAACAAATTTCAACACTGCTTATAGAGTCTTTTTCATAAACACCTTTATTATGCTTCAGGTTGGCCTTTACCATATCACTTTCCGTGGCAAGCCAAGAAGGTCTAGGATCACACTCAGGTATTTAAACCACAGTGAGTGTACCCGCTTTGATAACAATTGAAAGCTCGAAAAGTGTGAAAACACAAGAGTTTATTTAGACCCCCAATTCAAATTACGGCTTGGTTGATTTTACACTAACTTAATACTAAGTACGGAATAGTGTAAACGCAAGCAAACAAGCAAGAGAGCTACTCTAATTCATATTTAAAGTAACACAGCAGTAAAATGAAATGAACAAGAGTAGGGAAGAGAGATGCAAACACAGATAACATCGAGACGTGTTATCGAAGAGGAAACCGAAGAACTCGACGAAAAACCTCTCCGCCACCCTCCAAGCGGTAATCGATCCACTAGACAATCAGTTGAGATACATGGGTAAGCAAGAGACCCTCCAAGCCTAATCTACCCTCTATACCTAAGCCCTCCAAGCTCCTACTCCAACAAGACTTCTTGGAACCGTGTCTTGTCTAGCTCTCCGGATTCCGCAACAAGCTCCATGTTGCATCTGCCATCCTTGGCTTCTTCCAATGTTTCCCAGCAGCACCAAAACCTCACTAGACACTCTCAAAAGGTGTGGTAAGTGTTTGGGCTTTTGACCTCTCAATGGTATGGAAATGGAGAGGTAGGAGATGAGGAAATTCCACAAATAAATGGGTAGAGAATTATTGGATGAACAATTTCTAACTCTCAAGTGTTTTAGTTAGGGTTTTCTCTCTGAAGCTCTCTTTTACATTTATGCGTAATGTGGGTATAAATAGTGTAGGCACAGAAAGTGTGTATCAGACTGGACAGGCTGACAGAACAAAATGTCTCGCGGGTGTCTTGCGGGAAGGCCTTACCTGCGAGATACTCGCGAGACACAGTTGTCTCCATTTGGCCTGACTCTTCGCATTCCAGTCATGTGCAAAACACATGCTTCCTTTCGCGGGATGCTTAGTCACGATATACCCGCAAAAACTCTTCAGTCTTCAATAGCTTGAGTCTTCACACTCATTCTCACTATCACACAACCCTTATAATAAATTCCCACAACAAATACAGGGTACAAAAGATTGAATAAAATTACAATCAAATTTGGCACGGAATAAAAGCCAACAAAATACAAATTTGTAAATCACAACTTTACACTTCTTTTTATATCCTCCATACTTGCAAAATTTCTAGAAAATTAAAAATCAATAACTATGTCATCAATAAATTATTTAAATTGCAAGTTTTTGTAGCTAAAAATTATGCATAAAATATAAGTTCTTAGATCATATAGTAAATATTATTTGATTGACACAAAATTTGACTGACACAAAATTTGACATGTACATTAAGAGCATAAAGAACATGTAATTCAACAGTTAGATTTTTAAAATATGTAATAATTTTTATTTTATTGAGTAAGATTGTAACTTTAGATTACAACTAATTTTGTAGCTAAATTTTGTCCTGTTAAAAATAGCAGTTTTTGGTGTAAATTCCAACAAAATGAGTTAACCATTTTGTTAAGGTTATCTTACCATTTTTCCTATAATAAATTTTTATTGAAAATATGTAATTAAGCTTAACAATTGCATTAATAATAACAACAATAATGATATTGTCATTGTTGAAATTCATGGAGAGAAGTTCATCAAATTTAAAATAAATAAATAAAAACTCATCAAGAGAAAGATATTAAAATGATTAGGAAAATAATTATATTAAAATGTTCATGGTCAATAATATCAATACTAGACAATCGTATTATAATATATATATATATATATATAGTTCTTATCCAGAACAAAAACCAAAATATAAATAATGAAAATATTGTTTACAACCCACAAATGGACCGAGTTATCTTGTCACAAATAAATTTCATCTCCTCATCTTGTATATTCTCAACATTTGCCTGTATGCTACTACCTTCTCCACTACTATTGCTTCTTGGTCTGTCCAAGTCATGCTTATCCCTTTTTTTTAATAAAATTATGTAAAACACAAGTAGCAACTATAATGTTTCTTTGGTCCTAAATGTCATAAGATGATATTTGCTTCAAAATTTTCCATCTATTCTTCCACACTCCAAAATTTGAAGATGGTACCTTTGTCCCTTATAAGATGGCAAATATCCTTTCCTTAAGGGTATTCAGCATCAACTAAATAATATTTTCGTAATAAAAGAAAAGAAAAAAAAAATATATATATATATATATATGTTGTAAGATAAAATTTAGAGTTGCAGCAGAAAATAAATAAATATAAATATACTTTCAACCATAGTTGTTTAAGTTTTTAGAGAAAAAGAAGACTCACTATATGATAATAGTGTTTATAAAAGGTGTCCTCTAATCTATGGCCTTTACCTTACATATTTCCTTTTGATGGAGACATGCTATATATATAGGCTAGACTAGGGACCCTTTTATATTAAGATTTGTTCCATAACCTCCCTCCATCAAGGAGTTTAAAACTTGTAACTTTAAGGTGTTTATTAACCATAATGTCTTTCACAAATAAATTCCTTAAGATATGAGTTTTCATTTATCATTTAAATGTGGGCCATATAAAGTTTTCCCAAAATCTTACATTCTCCCACTTGGCCCACTTGACATTAAAATTACTTGATAAATGATATTAACTGATGGGATAGCAAAAATTGTTATCTCTAGTTCGTCCATAGGGGTCGTCCATGAGCCAAAGGCCAAACATTCAAGAAGGTCGTCTATGGACAAAGGAGTCGTCCATAGGCAAAGCGCATGGACAACCACATGACACTTAGGAAATTCTCAAGAATGAATTTACTCACATGTCTTGAGGATTCGAACCATGGAATTCTAGAGTGGGAACCAAACCTAAATTCATCACCACAAATTCCTCACCAATGCTTAACTTCCCTTAGCGGTTGTAACTTCTATAGCTATTGAGGAAGTTATGTCAGAATTTACTAATTTCCTCAAATCCGGGGGAAGTTACTAAATCCATAACTGTTTCAAGGTTCTCTATATAAAGACCATCCGATCTCAAATAAAGGTAGGTTTTTTCTAACATTACTCCCCAGAAGTTGGAACTTGATTTTGGAGAGAAAAACTGACTTATTCATCGAAGAGGACTTGGCCGGTTCACCTCGGTCGCCTTTTTGATAAGTACTTTCATCCTTGCAGGCCTTCGCTACAACCATAAGCTTATTGAAGTCGAAGCATTCAACCTACTGATCTGTGCAACATCAGTTGGCGCCATCTGTGAGAAGTTATCTGATTGCTTTGTAATTTGTCTTTCTACAACAAAAGGTTGAATGGTTCAAACCAAATCGAGGGCTACCAACCCGAGCCATCAGGAAAGTAGGGATGCTTCAATCAATCCCTATCGTGATTGCCAATCAGCCTCAGTGATGCAATAGTCCTTTGTTCAACACATGCAGTCTATGGCAGACGCCATGGCGGAATTAACCTGCCAGAATCAAGAACTGACCAATGAGATTAATTTGAAGAAGCAACGCTATGAAGGGTACACTAAAGGTCAATCCCAAAATTAGGAAGATAGGGGAAACGCTGAACCTGAAAGCTAATCAAGGGGTACCACATCAAGAAGGGTGCCACATTTGGAGAAGGAAATGGACCAGATGAGGAAGGTTACGACGGAGATGAGGGAGAACATGAGAAGAGCAAATCCAGTGGAGGATCTAGTCCACTGAACAGATTCCCTATTCACGGCTTCCATCAATGGTCACCCCTTGCCTCTGAAGTTCAAGATACCTTCATTGGATTCATACGATGGAACACGTGACCCATTTGATCATATTGCCACTTTCAAGACTACCATGCACCTTCAAGGAGTCTCAGATGAGATTATGTGTAGAGCCTTCCCTACCACTCTCAAAGGACCGACACGAGTGTGGTTCAGCAAAATACCCCCGAATACGGTGAGTTCTTTTGAAGAATTGAGTAAATTATTTGTCAATAATTTCATCGGAGGGCAGAGGCACAAACATTCTTCGTCTAGTCTGTTAACCATAGAACAAGGGGAGAATGAAAGCCTGCACTCTTTCATCACTCGTTTTAACAAGGAAGCCCTAACCATGGACGAGGTGGATGACAAGCTACTCTTGGCGGCCTTCCATAATGGGGTTAATTCTGATTTATTCATCCACAAGCTTTATAAGAAGGAGCCTCAATCCATGGCTGAACTCATCCATACGGCCCAAAACTTTATGAACGCAGAGGACGTAATCGTAGCCAAGAAGAGGAAGAGAGCTGAGAGAATGGAAGCACACCCCACACGCTACTCGGAGCAAGGTCCTTGTCCAAAGAAGGGACGAACGAAAGATAAGAAGGATTGAGATAATAGGAAGACGAGCTCGTCCTCAGGAAGAAGTTAGAACTACACGCCCTTAAATGCTCCGCTTGATCAGGTGCTCATGCAAATCGAAGATGACCCTTCCTTAAAGTGGCCGGAGAAGATGAAGGGAGACCCCAACAAGTGAAATAAGAACAAATATTGCCACTTCCATAGAGATCATGGACATGACACGGATGAGTGTTATGACTTGAAGCAATAGATAGAGAATCTTATTAGACAAGGAAAGTTAAGGCATTTCGTAGGAAATGATCATAAAGATGAGAAATTGAAGGGAAAGGTGGAGGAATCATCACGGCCCCCACTAGAAGAGATAAGGGTTATCATTGGAGGAACTTCAGCAGGGCAGTCTTCTAAGTCAAAGAAGACATATCTCAAAGTGGTTCAGAACATCTAACTCTCTAGACGATCACCAAGGACGAGGGAGATAGATGAGCCAGCTATTTCTTTCATAGACGAGGAAATCAAAAGAATCCATCACCCACATGACGATGCAATTGTCATTACTTTACTCATTGCGGATTACACAACTAGAAGAGTGTTGGTGGATAATGGAAGTTCAGCAGATATATTGTATTACCCTACCTTTCAACAGATGAAGCTGGGATGAGATCAACTTCGTCCAGTGTGTTCGCCATTGATAGGATTTTGGGGAATGAAGGTGCAGCCTGTAGGCACCATTACATTACCTGTAGTGGTGGGATCATACCCACAGCAGATAACCAAGGAAGTGAATTTCCTTATGGTGGATTGTTCGTTCTCATACAATGCCATCATTGGAAGGCCAACCCTAAATAGTTGGAAGGCAGTGACATCTACCTACCATCTCTCAGTCAAATTCCCTACGAAGTACAGGATAGGACAAGTGCAAGGAGATCAATTGGCAGTTACGGAATGTTACTTAGCCATGTTAGCTTTGGATGAGCACGTGTAGACAATGAGTATTGAAGAAAGAAGAGTTGTTGTAGAGCCCACGGAGGTACTAGAAGATGTTCTCTTACAACAAGATGATCCTGAAAAATTTACCAGAATTGGAACAAGCATGAAGGAGAAAACGAAAGAAGGCCTCGTCCAGTTTCTGAGAAAGAATATTGATGTTTTTGCATGGAGTCATGAAGACATGCCAGGAATTGACCCAAGTGTAATTACTCACCGACTAAATGTATACCCTTTTTCCAAACCTGTTCGTTAGAAAAAGAGGGTGTTTGCTCCAGAGTGTGATAATGCTATCAAGGAAGAAGTTCAGAAGTTGATCACAGTACAATTCATTCGGGAAGTCTATTACCCAGATTGCTTAGCCAATGTGGTGATGGTTAAGAAGGCCAATGGCAAGTGGAGGATGTGTGTAAACTTCATTAACTTAAACAAAGCTTACCCTAAGGATAGTTATCCTTTGCCATGCATTGACCAGTTGGTAGATTCCACAGCCGGTCATTAGTTGCTAAGTTTCATGGACGTCTTCTCAGGATATAACCAGATAAAGATGGACGGGATAGACCAAGAAAAGACATCCTTCGTTACTAGTCAGGGTTTATTTTGCTATAAGGTGATGCCTTTTGGTTTGAAGAACGTGGGGGCAACTTATCAAAGATTAGTTAATCACATGTTCCGCCCACAGATAGGGTAGAATGTGGAGGTGTATGTGGATGATATGCTTGTAAAGAGCTTGGATGAAGAAAGGCACCTGGAAGATCTCCAAGAGACCTTTGAGATGCTCAGGCGATACAAAATGAAACTGAATCCAAGTAAATGTGCGTTCGGGGTGTTGTCGGGAAAGTTTCTAGGATTCATGGTTTCACAAAGGGGGATTAAAGCAAACCTGGATAAGATCCAAGCCATATTGAACATGGAACCACCGAAGAACATCAAAGAAGTCCAGTCCCTCATTGGAAGAGTTGCAGCTTTGAACAGGTTTGTCTCAAAAGCCACAGATAAGTGTTTACCTTTCTTCAAAATTCTCAAGAAGACGTTCGAATAGACGGACAAGTGTTAGAAGACCTTCCAAGATCTCAAAGACTATCTTACCAAGGCTCCGTTGCTAAGCCCGTCCGTGCAAGGAGAAGAATTGTATTTGTACTTGGCAGTATCCCTACATGTTGTAAGTTTAGCATTGATCAGGGAAGAAAGGAAGGTGTAGAAGCCTGTGTATTATACAAGTCGAGCACTTAGGGGAGCAGAAGGACGATATCCATTGATGGAAAAGTTGGCCTTTGCGCTAATAACAGCTTCCAGAAAGTTGAGACATTACTTCTAAGCCCATGTCATCAATGTCATGACGGATCACCCACTCAAGAAGACAATGAACAAGTTGGAAGCCGCGGGAAGATTGATTCAATGGGCCGTTGAGCTTAGTGAATTTGATGTCAGGTACCTTCCAAGAAATGCAATAAAGGCTCAAGCTCTAGCAGATTTCATTGCGGCATTCACTCCAAGATATGATAGTTTAGATGAGGTGCACAATAAAAAATAGGTCGTCCATGTTGATGGGTCATCTACACAACAGGCAGGAGGAATATGAGTTGTTTTGCAATCCCCAGAAGGAGATAAATTGAAGCACAAGGTTCGTTTGCAATATCAAACAACCAATAACGAAGTTGAATATGAAGCTCTTCTTAAAGGGCTGGAGTTGGTTAAGTTAGTGGGTGCACAGTCAATACTCGTCTTGGGAGACTCTCAGTTGGTCATAGGCCAAGTAAATGGAACATGTGAAGCCAAGGAAGAACGAATGAAGAAATACCTGAATAAGGTACTACGCCTTATGAAGAAGTTTGAGGAAGCCAATTTCATTCAAATCCCAAGGGAAGAGAACATGGAAGTAGACACCTTGGCAAAGGAAGCCTCAGCGAATGAAGCAATGGACGAGTTTGATGAAATTTAGTATATGCCTAGCATTGATCTTCCAGAAGTACTATAGGTGGAAAGTGAAGAAAATTGGATGACTCCAATAATATCATACCTGAAGGACGGAAGGCTTCCAGAAGGGATAGATAAGGCCAGGAAACTTAGAGTTAAATCAGCCAGGTACGTCCACATGGACGAAGTACTATACAAAAGAGGTTTTTCTCAGCCTTATTTAAGATGTTTAGCTCCAGACGAGGCGCATTATGTATTAAGGGAAGTTCATGAAGGGGCATGCGGCAATCACTCAAGAGCCAGATCACTCATCCACAAGATCGTTCGTGTAGGATATTACTAGCCAACTATCCAAAATGATCATGCTAAAGTATAGGTTAAGGTCTGTATTCAGTGTCAACGATTTAGTAATGTCCCTAGACAGCCGTCAGAGTACCTTACCCCAATGATGGCCCCATGGCCTTTTGCACAATAGGGATTGGATATTTTAGGCCCCTTTCCAACTGAAACCAGACAAATGAAGTTTATGGTGGTAGGAATAGATTATTTCACCAAATGAGTGGAAGCTAAACCTTTGGCAAAAATTACACAACAAAATGTCAAAAAACTTTGTCTGGAAAAGCATAGTATGCAGGTTTGGGGTACCTCGGGTGCTAATATCTGACAATGGACAACAATTTGACAACACACTTTTTAGGGACTTTTGCGAGCAACTAGGAATCAAAAATCATTACTCCTCACCCTCCCACCCACAGGCTAATAGCCAAGCAGAAGTAACAAATCGATCTTTGTTGAAGATCATCAAGACTCAGCTTGAAGGGGTAAAGGGAGTATGGCCGGATGAGTTACCAGGTGTTTTGAGGGCTTACAGAACGACAATGAGAACCTCCACAAGGGGAAAGTTCTGGAAGTGAGGCAGTCATACCTGCAGAAGTGCATATGGCCGGCCACAGGGTGAAGAGGTATCGAGCTGAAGAAAACGAAGAACAGCTCCGTCTTAACCTCGATCTTATAGACGAGGTGAGGATGGACGCGGAACAAAAAACAGCAAGGTACAAAAATCTTAAGGCAAGGCAGTATGATTCCGTGGTGAAACCCAAGTGCTTCAACATTGGGGATCTCGTCCTAAAGAAGGTTACCTTGGCAACAAGAAACCCGGCCTATGGGAAACTGGGGCCAAATTGGGAAGGACCTTATATGGTTATCAACTGCAAGAGGCAAAGATCCTACTACTTGGAAGCTTTGGATGGACGGAGGCTAGAACACCCTTGGAATGTTGAGCACCTAAAGAAGTACTATCAGTAAATGCTGAATCTGGACAAAAGTGGCCACAGACGAGATTCATGGACGAGTGGAGTAATGTATTGTTTTCTTGTGTTTGTTTGTTTACTATTATTGTGTGTTTTAAGTATTTTAATAATCCCCTAGAAAGTGCATTAGTGTTTGATTTTTGTGCTATTCATGGACGAGTTTGTGTGTAAGTATTTTTAATTCCCTAAATCACTAGCTTTTAAGCATGTGCCAAGCTTGTGGATGAATGTTTATGTAGTTTGGATTTCCATATATATATATATAACAATGTGTTTTCAAATGCATGTGATGATATGAGAATCCCACATTTTTTGTGATTTCACTCAAGATAATCCACCAAAAGGCAAAAAGTTAAAGACGAATAAAATCCTTGGATGCAGGGATGTATCGTCCATAAACTTTCCTTAAGAAGAGGATAAAGCAAGGAAAAATGAACCAAGGTATATCCATCTAAGCTCAAGATGAGATAAACCTAAAGTACATTCGTCCAATCAATGGACGAGGAAAGAAGTGCATGCGAAAATATCTCAAACTCATGGGTGAATCTAGCCAGCCAAACAGTCCTAAACTTGGACGAGAAATTGCTGGAGTATCCATTGCTAAGGACGAGTAAATGATCGTTCTGAAGATGAACGGAGAATAATGCTAGTCGTCTAACGTATGAATTAGTAAAGTTGGCAAAAGAGAAAGGTCGTTCATGGACGAATCATACATGTGAATGGCAAAAGGCTAAAACATAAAGGGCTTATTCTATGAATTAAAGATTTGTCCACATGCTCAAGACGAGATGAAATGCCTTAGTAAGTGGACGAATCCCACAAACCACAGAAATAGTGTGGACGATTTGAGATAAAATTCAATAAAGCTCAACATGTTCAAACACAATGAAGGATGAAAATGAAAAACATTCATTCATTCAAATTAAAGAAGGGTAGACGACCACCGTCCAAAAACCCTTGGAAGTAATCTAAAGCCAATAAGTGTATAAAACTTGTCCATAAACTTGGACGAGAGAATTGTACTTAGATAAATTTTTTTTTTTAAAAGAAAAAAAAAAAGAAAAAGTAAAGCCCAAAACAATGGGCATTTCCAACGAAGCTAAATGATAAATTTTAAAGAGAAGTAAAATTCACTTGGCTGAATCAGTTGGAGTGCCTCTAGACTTTGGATCGTCCTGGGTTACTTCGTTATTGGAGTCGTCCACCATGTTGACGTCCTCAGAACTCATCGCAAGCAAGGAACTCTCTGTAGCGAAGGGGATCTTGGAGGTATCAAAGTTCAAATCAGGGAAAGCTTCCTTGGCGCCAGCTCGGTCCTCGTAGCCAGCTGCATAATGGCTGTCTAGACGATTCTTATACTCGTTAGACTTCTTAAAAGTTGCTACGGCTTCTCCACGAGCTTTCTCCAAGGACGAGGCAAACCCAAAAATTTGTGCCTCTAGATGGACAATGCAAGTTTCTTTCTCAACAGCGTCTGTCTTAAGCTCTTCAACCTCGTTCTTCAGCTTCGTCTCAATTCCTTGCAAACGACTAAGATCTTTAGTCAATCTGATCACCTCCCCCTTTTTTAATAAAACTTCAGTGTTCAGCTCTTTAGCCTTCTCCTTAGCCGTCTTGGCTTCCTCATATTCTTTCGCCTGGCAAGACTCTGTGTAAAACTTTGACATAGCCTATGAATGGATGAAGAAGAGTTAGAAATTTTATTCAAAACTTGAAGAAAACAAAACAAAGACAAGTGAAATTTATGTACCTTAAAGAGGTCATGAATGGCAGAACGTTCAAAGTCTTTCACTAACATGTTATAGCACGAGTTTCCCTTGTTCTTAGTGATTATTCCTTTGAATGTCCTCCACGCATAACTCTTGTCTAGCACCAGATTGGGAGGACGCTCAGACGACTCTGAGGAGTGAGGCTTGCGAGGAGCTTTGGGTAGAGGGGGAGGATCAGTCTGGATGAGTGGGACCATCTGGACAGGCACCACATTAACCGCAATATCGTCCAGGTCCACCGTCTGAGTAAACTTTGGAACCTTGGGAAGAGAAGCCTTCCCAGATTTTTGCTTCTTAGGACCTTGACGACTTGGAAGGTAGTCCAGATCCACTGAGCTAGATATAGGCTTAGGCTTTCTCTTCCCTGTCTGGACGGTAGGTTTCTGGACGGTAGTGGGTGCAGTGGTATCTTCATCACCACTAGCAGCTTTCTCTCTATTCTCTTTCATGGTAACTATTCCTGCAACGAGGAAAATAAAGTTAAAAAAATATATGAGAGAAAAAAGTAAGAATAAGGAGAATAGACAATGCTTACTTCGACGAGTGGTTTCCTTGTGACCGAGGTTCTCAGCAGCAGGTACTGGGCCAAGACCTCACGCAGCTAGACAACTAAAAGTCACTAGATCGTGAAAGGTTCTCCCAGGGAAGGCATGAACTTGATCAATTCGATCCAAATTAAAATCTGTCCAAGCGTGGACGAAGAACAGCTACATCAGTAAAGAAAAAGGGTTGGACGACTGAAAGTTATAAAATAGATATAAAAATAATAATAAATAATAATAAACATAAAATAAAATGGAAATGAAACGTACCCTCAGGACGAAGGCGACCTAGAGGGCTGGTAAAAGGTGGGAAAGGGGCATTACCTACATCAACTAGGTCACCAACCCAATTTCCGGAAAAAAAAAAAAAAAAAAAAAAAAAAAAAATCTCTTTTCCAAAGCTTGTTAGATGAACTATGGCCCTTTATCAAACTATAGTGAGGGCCTCAGGACAAAAACTGGTAAAAACCAGTAGACTTCTTTATCTTTGAAGGCTTATAACAATAGAGGAATTCGTCCACTGTGATAGGATGGTCCCCTGTGATAGGATGGTCCCCCATGATAGGACGGTTCCCCTCCAATGCCTCATGCCATTGCACTTGCATGGAAACTATCGTCCTCCATCCATTGTGGTTGAGCTGGTTAGGTCTAATATCCAACCTATGGAGAAGACCTCTACAAAAAGAATTTAGGGGAAATCTAAGGCCAGCTAAAAGGTAAGACGTATATACCAGTTAAAAGGTAAGACGTATATACTCCCAAATCAGAAGAAGGAGAACAACACCATTCTTCTTCCATGGGTAGACGAGGTTTGAACTCCCTAGGGATCTAGTAGCTATCTACAAGGGTTTTCAATTTAGATCACATTCTCTTCTTCCTCCTTGTCTTGAGAAGGGCCAGGTGGCTCTTTGGACAAGCTAGTCCCAGCTCTAAAGGCCATCCTGCGTTGCATCTCCTGGAATTCCTCTAAGGGAATACCAGGAACCCCAGATGAATAGTCCTCGTCTGAGGAACTACTACTGTAGCTTATGTTGCCCTTACCACTCTCATAACTCCTAGAAGAAACGTCTTGGCACTCCTCTATCTCTCTCTCTAAACTACTACTAGACGAAGACATGACTAAAATAAAGAAAGATTAAGACGAAAACCTACAAAGGAAGAGGAAATACCTGACAGAACTAAGATGAGAGCTAGACGAGGCGCTTGGACGAGATGGTAGAGGGGAGATTATGAGCAAGGTGAAGGGCAAGAAAGAGAATGTACCTATTTATAGGGCCCAAAAGCAGGGTCAGCGAAGCGACGCCAGCCATTAAAAAGGTGACACATGGCAGTCCTTTTGAAAAACGCAATCGACGCAACAGGTCAACCAAGAAAATCATGACACGTGGCCCAATTTAAAAAAAAAAAAGAAAGAAAAAAAAGAAAAAAAAAAAAGAGATTTAGTTTAGGACCATAAAGGTGTAAGTTAATATCCTTGGACGACCCCTGGACAAGGAGGCAACTGATGGGATAGCGAAAATTGTTATCTCTAGTTCGTCCATAGGGGTCGTCCATGAGCCAAAGGCCAAACATTCAAGAAGGTCATCTATGGACAAAGGAGTCATCCATAGGCAAAGCGCATGGACAACCACATGACACTTAGAAAATTCTCAAGAATGAATTTACTCACATGTCTTGAGGATTCGAACCATGGAATTCTAGAGTGGGAACCAAACCCGAATTCATTGCCACAAATTCCTTGACAATGCTTAACTTCCCTCAGCGGTTGTAACTTCTATAGCTATTGAGGAAGTTATGTCAGAATTTGCTAATTTCCTCAAATCCGGGGGAAGTTACTAAATCCATAACCGTTCCAAGGTTCTTTATATAAAGACCATCCGGTTCAAATAAAGGCAGGTTTTTTCTAACATTACTCCCCAGAAGTTGGAACTTGATTTTGGAGAGAAAAACTGACTTATTCATCAGAGAGGACTTGGTTGATTCACCCCGGTCGCCCTTTTGATAAGTGCGTTCATCCTTGCAGGCCTTCGCTACAACCATAAGCCCATTGAAGTCAAAGCATTCAGCCTACTGATCTTGTGCAACATCATTAACTTTAACACAGTCATGATCTTACTCATGTCAACTAGTTGTGAAATGGTCCCCCTTAAATAAAAAATCCAATACATAAATCATGGCGGTAATACCCTTAATTATAATGAGTACTTCCTTCCATGTATATAATGTATGGTAATCCTTACATGAGTACTTTATGAGCCATTAATTCTTTATATATGGACTACCTATTAGCCATTTGGGTCCTCTTTTATACATCCCCAAGGATATATCATCCTTATATCTCTCCACAAATATATCTAACTTAATACATATACTTTATGTGCACAAAATAAAAATCATATATTTCTTCTCCAAAAATAACCAAATATGTGTCCAAAACATAGAATAATTAGAGAGAAATTAAACACCAAATAAGCTAACAAGTTTCATATGTCCAAAAGACTTTTATACTGGTTTGCCGGCAAACCTTTGGTTATGAAATTAACATATATTAGCTTTATAATTTTAACTCAATGGACACTTTCAATTTCTTAAAATTCTCTGTTAAACTGAGTTATGCTTTATCACATGATTGTTTGGATCTCTTAATGCCCATGTTTCTGCCTTGGATGGATATGATGATATAATGCTAGGGTTTGTGATATGATGAAGCATGATTAGATGTATGTTAGAGTTTGTGATGTGTTGAAGCATGATTAGATGTATGATTATGGTTTGTGTTGTGCTGAAATGCCTTGATGCCATGACATGTATGCTAGATGAATGATAGGTTGTTTGCTAGATGAATGCTAAGGTATGCCATGATAGATGTATGGTTAGGGATGATTGATGCCATGTTGAGTGATTAGATGTATGCTAGTGTGTGTATGTGAGTTAGATACAATATTGAGCATGCCTTTAATAGGGTTAAGACGTAAGACACAATGATGGGAAGCCAACCCTAGGGTTAGGCAGTTTTGGGTGCCTAATACCTTCCCAAGATCGTACCTTAACTCCGAACCCATATCTCTAGTAGTAAGATCAAAAGGTCCTTCCTCGAGAGGACGCTATATATATGATTTCTAGGCCATTGTAAAAACTAGGTGGTGACTCCAAAACCCGTTGTGTCCACAAATGGCGACTCTAATGAGGAATAATGAGTTTAATTCCTATGTGTCCTATGTCTTAACCTTAATAAAGGCTTATTCAATACTTGTTTGCACACACATCACATGGTTCATTTGTCCTTTTACCTCGATTGGTGATGAGTGGGAAGATGAAAGGCTCCATTTGGGCCTAAGTCTTTCAAAGTTTATCCCACCAACTCACAATGTGTGTCATTGCCTATGATGGGCTTTGAGTACATTAACAGTTTGCCACCAATCCACAAAGGTCCATTTAGGTCCTCGGTTAGAATCATGGCCCACCTAGTTGTGAGTGACCTACTTATCTATCCCTTTAGCCTTAGGAAGGCCTACCCACACTTAGAGAGATCTTAGATCTAATCAAAAAAGGATACCCTTTATACATCTCTTGTTTGTTCAACCATATATCTTGTAATCACCTAATTCTAAAGGACAAATAAAAGATATAAAATTGGAAGGATGGCCCTAAAGTTATGGCACACCCTAAAGACAAATGAGACAAAGAAAAGAAGTTCTCACATGAAAGGATATATCTTAACTTGAAAGGTTCATAAGACCATAGTCTAATTGCTATCATAAGCTCAAATCAAAAAGCCCTTTTGAAAAAGAGGACTTTGGGCCGAAGGTAACAAGTATGCTATGAACTTAGCATCCAAAATCTTACAAAGTCAAAAATGAACTTCCCTAATCTTGGGCCTCTTTGTTGCATGCCTAGGCCCGAAATGATGAGAACTTCATGGACTTTAAGAGGAAGGTTACAATATATTCTAGCTAAAGGGCTACTTTAAAAAAAAAATGATAATGAAGCGAAAAAGGGAGAGCCCAAAGGTGATGAATACATTGTAAGCCCATGTTTGAGACAAAGGGTTAATAATCTCTAAGTACATTCTAATGAAAGCCTACGAGAGTAAGGTGAGAGCATTATTGTAAATGGACCAAAGCCCAATGAATCAAGAGGCAATTTCCATGAGAGGAAAGGGAGCAACTTTGTAATTGGGCCTTCATAAAAATGGACTTAAAGATTTTTCTAAAAACATCCAAGAATAAAAGAAAGAACCTTTTTAAATGGGACATGGACTTAATAAAAAAGGGTCTTCGTTTCAAGCACCATTACACCACCAAAGTCAAGAAAACACGGCCCCACTCCAATTTGGATTCGAGAAAAGAATGGAAGGCGCTTGGTCAAGATTGAGGACACACATCAAGAAGAGTTCCAAGTAGGGGAATCATCTCAATCAACAATGACCACCCCAATTAGTGATGAAATTGCATAAAAGATATTCAAAGCAATGGAAAAACAAAGTGACGTTCTCAAAAAGATGGGGAGTTACCTCACTAAGCTAAAAGAAGCCAAATTGAAAAAGCCAAACCCACATGTAGAGGTTCTCGATAAGGAAGAAGTGGAAGATTGGGATGAAAGGGAAAAAGCTGATTATGAAAGGAACAAGCAATTTAAGAAACTCACGGCAGAAATCGTAGCCATGAGAGAGAAGATGGAGAAAATGCAACTCGCCTTTCGCAAGGCCCAAGGGATGAATGATTGTCTCTATAACATGGCTCCAAAACTCTCATTGCACTACTTTCAAAGTTCAAGATTTCTGATGTGGAAAAGTTTGATGGAACTGGAGACCCAAAGCAACATGTTAGGAGGTACCTAAGCATCACTGAAATGAAGGGGTTGGATGAGAAGCAAACTTTGCAAGCATTTCCTCTCTCACTCACGGTAGGTGCATCAAGGTGGTACTATAGTTTGGATCCTAGCAAGACTAAGGTGTGGAATGAACTAGTGGAGTTGTTTGTAGATCAATTTATTTTCAACACTATGATTGATGCGACTCTAAGGGTTTTGGAGACCACTAAGCAAGGAGTAGGGGAAACATTCTCTATATACATGACAAGGTGGAAGGGAAAGACATCTAAGATGGTCAATAGGCCAAACGAGAAAGATCAAATCAACATGATTATCAAGAATTTGCTTACGGTATATAATAGTAGTTCTTATCATCACCTATTAGTTCATTTGAAGAGTTATGTGATTGTGGAACTAGGATAGAGGACGCCATCAACAATGGACAATTGGAGAAGGGTGAGAGCAAACCTCTAATAAAAAGGACATATGGAGAAGGAGCGACCACCTCTAAAGCACCCAATCTCATGAATGTAAGTGTCATCATGCCTCAACAAACCTTAGCCTACCCAAGCTTCATAAAGAAAGCCTGTCGAAAATTTTTCAACCTGGGGATGACCCTTGCACAAGCATATGAAAATTTGTCTTCCAAAGGATTCATCAAGCCTTTAGACCCCATACCCATGCCTAACCCTATACCTCCCACTTGGAACCTCAATGAGTATTGCCACTTCCACCAAAATTTTGGCCATAAGACCGACAATTGCTTTTGCCTCAAACACGGGATATAAGACCTCATAGACAATGAAACCCTCCCAAATCACTAAGCCTAGTATTAGGAAGAACCCTTTGCCGGATTATCTTCAAGCTCCTCCTTCATATCAGAATTGGGTGCAAATTGATGAGATTGAATAGGATTGTCAAAGTTGATAGAGACTGTAGAGGTTAATGTTGTGGACGTCCATGAATATGGGATGAAGAAGATGAGGTTTTGAAGAATGTGGTGACTGTTTGGGGGATACTTTCCAAAGGGATAACTGAGATGAAGAGAAGAGTCATAGAAGACAATGTGGCAAACATCACAAGGAGTGGGAAACACTACAAAGTACAAATCATCCTTCTTAGAAAAAGGCCATCCTGGTAGGAATATAGGAGAAGGTTCCAAGCTTATGAAACCTAAAGGAAAGATAGAGAAGGAGGAAGAAGATAAGGTTTTAACTCAATTGAAAAAGACTTGAGCTCATGTATTGGTATGGGGTTTACTTATGGCTTCTCACAAGCATTGTAGTGCTCTCTTGGATGCTTTGAATGAGAAAGAGGTGCCTATAGAAACTACACCCCAAGAAGTGTTATCTCTTATGGGAATCAAGGCTCCTCCTCACCCTTTACTTGCCTTTTTCGTTGAAGACCTTCCTCCCAAAAGAGCCACTCACACTAGACCTTTGCAAATTACCATTGAGTGTATAGGTGCCAAAGTTTTGATGGTGCTTATTGATAATGGATCCACATTGAATGTATGCCCTCTTAGGACCGCTCTTACTATTGGTTTAGATATGGAGACTATCATCCCCTCTCCTTTAACTGTTAGGCATATGATAACACTTCAAGTAAAGTTATGGGAACCTTCAAAGCTCCTTGCAAGGTTTGTCCATTGGAAACAATTATGGAGTTCCACGTCATGGATATCACTCCCAACTATAACCTTATCTTAGGAAGGGCATGGCTTCACCCTATTGGGGCCATCCCCTCTCTACGCCAAAAGATGAAGATCCCATGGAAGGGAGGAATTGCTATAGTGCTAAATGATGGTGAAATCCTAGCACCGATTTATGGACTTGAAGAGGGAGGAAGTGAGCTTCAAATGAGTGGCTTCGAGTTTGTGAACATGGTTGATTATGGATTGAAGGATGAAAGGTATACTTTGGATTTGGTCTTATATTATAGTCATGAGGTGATTGTGATGATGAAGAACATGAGATATATGCCTAGTATGGGTCTTAGAAAAGAAGGAAAATGGGTGGTTGAATTCCCTAATTTCAAGACTCAACTAACCAAGGAAGGTTTGGGATTCTTTAAAGGCTGTGACAGAATCAAGAAGAATCTCAGTACCCTCAATGGAAACTTTGTGAAAGAAGGAGGAGACTTTCCTTTTTGTGGCTTTCCCGAGCTTTGGGTAGGCAAAGATGGAAAAGCGTATCCAAGATGGGAGATATTTTTCAATGAGAAGCTGACTTTCAAGGAGAAGTCTATTGTCGTGATCAAAGAGGTTCCAAAAGAAGTCAACTGGATGGATTACGTGGATGCTGAAGCAAAGGAGGCTATGATGAAGATGGAAGGGGATGTGTTTGCCATCACCATCAAGGAGACAAATGATCCTTCTACCTTCATTGTGCTTGCTGTGGGGGCAACTTAATAATTGGACTTGGGTTGAGTTTTCTAAGAATGGGGAAAAATTTTTTTGTAACGTAAGTCCTGATGTACTTTTCAATATTTTCAATAAGATAAATTCTAATTTGGCTTATTGTGATATCTCCCATAATATTGAAAATTTTGCGCTTAAATGATTCAAATGAATTTGAAAATGAAATTAATAAACAATTGGAAAAGAAAATTGAACCTATGGAACCAACTTTTGAAACTCTTAATTTGGGCAATAATGAGAATCAACATTTAATTAAAATTGGCTCAACCCTAAATGAAGAACAAAGAAAACATTTCAAGGATATCCTCATAGAAGTCCAAGAAGTGTTTGCATGGTTCTATGAAGATTTGCTCGGAATCGATCCCGAGATAGCCCAACATCACATTGATACCTATGCTCACATGGTGCTTGTTAAGCAAAAGTTGAGGTGTATGAGAATCGAATGGCTCCTAAAGATCAAAGAAGAGGTCATGAAATAGTTGAAAGTAGGGTTCATTAAGCCTGTGCACCAAGCCGAATGGATAGCCAATGTTATACCTGTAGACACTGCATTTTGTACCCCTTATGAATTAGGGTTCTCCAATGATGCTGAATTCTAAGACTCAAGGTTGGTTTAGGGTTCAATTAGATGTTAAATTGACTTGAGAAATGTTAAAATGAAAAATATAACTTTTAATGAGCAAATAAATCTTTTTTTGGAAAAATAAGGCCAAGGAAACCCTTACTATACGTACACAAGAATCGGCCTACGCATGTAGCTTTTTGCTTGCATACGTAAGCCTGATCTTGCACACGCATAGCTAATTCTAGAAACCTAAACAAGACAAGTTTTCTGCATTAATGTTGAGGTTTGAAATGAATCCCACATCATTTGGGAGTTGTTCCAAATTCCTATTTTCACACTATAAGTAGCCTTACATGGTATATTTTCAAGAGGACAAAGAAATCCTATGGGAAAATACTATGATTCACTAGAAATAGTGAATCAAAGAGGGAATTTTTCACAAAACATCCTCAAGTCAGTTTTCTTTGATTAGAGCCTTTTTTGGCCTTGATCTTTGAGTTTAAGATTACTAATCACTTTTTTTTTTTGGTTAATTGTTAATAGATTTGATTGAGGAGAACGGTCAAAAATCAATCTTAAAGAGCTTTTATTTGAGATATAGTTCTAAACTTTTTCTTTTTATTTTTCTTAGTTATAGTTGTTCCCAAGAAGCTAAAAAGAATTCGCGACTGCCCCTGCGGGGGGAGGGGAAAGGGAGAACTTTTTATATGGTCAGCCCTTTATTCCATTCCTTCCTCTCGTCAGGAATAACGGGCTGCTGGCTTAAAAACTGCAAGCACTCCTCCGGGGGACCTACTTGCCACGTGGCAAGAGGCCATTAGCCAAAAAAACTGTGATAAGATCTCAAAAGAAAGAAGAGTATTCGAATCCGAGTCCCCAATGATACTTGGCGTGAAGCCATGGGTCCTAAGGGAGATTGGAAGAGAAATCCGACCTCCACTCTCTCAAAGAAATATGAAGGCTAGAAATAGGTTTAATTCTGTTTTTGTTTGTTTTTTTGCTTGTTTTATGTTTTAATATGTCTATTTAGTTTAGGTTTAGATAGTTGTATGTTTTAAAAGCATGTTAGGTTGCTAGAATTTGTGTTTAAGAGTTCTGCCATGTTTTTGTGTTTTTAAGGTGCCTGGGCAGGGACCCATGTGCACATAATCTTGCCTGCGCAGCACGTAGGGTCGTTCATGCGTGCGCATGAGCTTGCCTAGAAACCCTAATTTTTATTTATTTGCTTTCGCTTCTACTTTCACATGTACATTTCTGTTTAGCCACTTTTCTGTATTTTTATGCTTTCAAAACTTCTGTTTCACATGTTTAATTGCTTGTTTGCATTCACATGTTAGAATTAGAGTTTTATTGTTTTAATGCTATGAACATGCATTCACATGCTCATGCATGATGCCATAGGTGCTGAGTTGCAGCAAGGTAAGTAATAGGTAAGTCATGCATTCAATGTACATGCATAGTTAGGTTTGATGATATAGTTGTGATCTTGATGCCTTGGATGATGACATGTTTTGATTGGCTTTGTTTCTACCTTTGATCATAATACTCACATGTTTCTGCCTTGGATAGATATGATATGATGCTATGATTAGATGTATGCTAAGGTTTATGATGTGATGAAGCTGATTAGATGTATGTTAGGAGATGCCATGCTAAATGAATGATTAGATGTATGTTAGGCTTTATTTGATAAGCATGATAGATGTATGGTTAGGGATGTTTGATACCATGTTGATTGTTAGATGTATGCTAGTGTGTGTGTGAGTTAGATACAAGTTTTGAGTATGCCTTTAATAGGGTTAGGACATAAGACACAATGAGAGGAAGGGTTGGGCGGTTTTGGGTGCCTAACACCTTCCTAAGACTGTACCTTATCTCCGAACCCATATCTCTGGTAGTAAGATTAATGGTTCCTCATTGAGAAGACGCTATATATATGGTTCCTAAGCCATTGCAAAAACTAGGTGGCGACTCCCCCCCTTGTGTCCATAGTGGCAACTCCACTAGGGATTGTGAGTTTAATTCTTATGTGTCCTATGTCTTAACCTTAATAAAGGCTTATTCAATACTTGTTTGCACACACATCACATGGGTTTTTAGTCCCTTAACCTTGGTTGGTGATGAGTGGGAAAATGGAAGGCTCCATTCGAGCCCAACTTTTTCGAAGTTCTTCCACCAACTCACAATGTGTGCCATTGTCTATGATGGGCTTTGAGTATGTTAACAGTTTGCCACCAATCCACAAAAGTTCACTTAGGCCCTCGGTTGGAATCATGGCCCACCTAGTTCTGATTGACCTACTTATCTATCCTTTTAGTTTTAAGGAGTGTACTCACACTTAGAGAGATCCTAGATC
Organism: Quercus robur; assembly: GCF_932294415.1. Taxonomy (NCBI): domain Eukaryota; kingdom Viridiplantae; phylum Streptophyta; class Magnoliopsida; order Fagales; family Fagaceae; genus Quercus; species Quercus robur. The sequence continues at coordinate 38,822,125 of NC_065538.1, read as the reverse complement.
CTATCAAAAGAGGATATCCTTTATATCTCTTATTTGTTCAAGCATATATCTTGTGATCACCTAATTCTAAAGGACAAATAAAATATGTAAAAAATGGAAGAATGACCCTAAAGTTATGGCATACCCTAAGACAAATGGGACAAAAGAAAAGAAGTTCTCACATGAAAGAGGCTTATCCCTAAATCCAAAGATATGTCAAGGTTCATAAGACCATAGCCTAATTGCTATCATAAGCCCAAATCAAAAAGCCCTTTTGAAAAAGAGGACTTTGGGCCTAGGATAACAAGTATGCTACGGACTTAGCATCCAAGATCCTACAAAGTCAATATGAATTTCCCTAATCTTGGGCCTCTTTGTTGTATGCCTAGGCCCAAAATGACGAGAACTTCATGGTCCTTGAGAGGAAGGCTAAAATATATGCTAGCTAATAGGCTACTTCAAAAAAATGATAATAAAATGAAAAAAGAAGAGCCCAAAGGTGATGAATATATTGTAAGCTCATATTTGAGACAAAGGGTTGAAAATCTCTAAGTACATTATAATGAAAGCCCATGAGAGTAAGATGAGAGCATTGTTGTAAATGAACCAAAGCCTAATGAAAAAGAGGGCAAGGTTCACGAGAGGAAGGGGAGAGATTTTGTGATTGAGCCTTCATTAAAATAGACTTAAAGACTTTCTAAAAACACCTAAAAATAAAAGGAATCTTTAATTGGGACATGGACTTAATAAAAATGGGACTTCTTTTCAGGTACCATTGCAACACCAAAGTCAAGAAAACATGTCCCCACTCCAATTTGGATTCGAGAAAAGAACGGAAGACATTTGGTCAAGATTGAGGACACACATCAAGAAGAAGAGTTCCAACAATGGCCGTTCCAATTAATGATGAAATTGTATAAAAGATATTTAAGGCAATGGAAGAACAAAGTGATGCTCTCAAAAAGATAGGGAGTCACCTCACTAAGCTAGAAGGGGCCAAGTTGAAGAAGCCCCCACGTGTAGAGGTTCTCGATAAGAAAGAAGGGGGAAGAATGGGATGAAAGGGACAAAGCCGATTATTAAAAGAATAAGAAATTTGAAAAACTCAAGGTGGAAACCATAGCCATGAGAGAGAAGATGGAGAAAATGCAACTAACCTTTCGCAAGGCCGAAGGGATGGATGATTGTCTCTATAACATGAGCGGCATAAGCTCCAAAACTCCTATTGCACTACCCTTAATGTTCAAGATTTTTGATGCAAAGAAATTTGATGGAACTGGAGATCCAAAGCAACATGTTAGGAGGTATCTAAGCATCACTGAAATGAAAGGGTTGGATGAGAAGCAAACTTTGCATGCATTTCCTTTCTCATTCATAGGGGGTGCTCCTTCTCCATATTAGAATTGGGTACAAATCGATGAGATTGAATGAGATTGCTCAAAGTTGATAGAGACCATGGAAGTTAATACCGTAGAAGTCCAAGGAATATGGGATGAAGAAGATATGTTTAGAAGAATGTGGTGGCTGTATGGGGTATACTCCCTAAAGTAATGGCTGAGCTAAAGAAAAGAGTCATAGAGAACAATGTGACTAATATTACTAGAAGTGGGAAACACTACAAACCATCCTTTTTGGAGAAGGATCATCTTGGTAGGGACATAGGAGAAGGGTCTAAGCCCATGGAACCTAAAGGGAAGGAAGAGAAAGAGGAAGAAGATCGAGTTTTGACTTAATTGAAGAAGACTCAAACTCATGTTGGTATGAGGCTTGCTTATGGCTTCTCATAAGCATCGTAGTGCTCTCTTGGATACTTTGAATGGGAAAGAGGTGCCTATAGAAACTCTCTCATGGGAGTTGAGGCCCCATCTCATCCTATTCTTGCATTTTTCGATGAACAACTTCCTCCCGAAGAAGCCACCCACATTAGACCTTTACAAATCATCATTGAATGCATGGGCACCAAGGTCCCTATGGTGTTGATTGATAATGGATCCACATTGAATGTATGTCCTTTTAAGATTGCCCTTACCATTGGATTAGATGTGGAAAAAATCATACCTTCTTCTTTGACCGTTAGGGCATATGACAACATTTCAAGGAAAGTTATGGGTACTTTCAAAGCACCTTGCAAGATTGGCCTGATAGAAATAATTGTGGAATTTCATGTCATGGACATCACTCCTAGCTACAACCTTCTCTTAGGAAGGCATGGATTTACCCCATTGGGACTATTCCCTCTTCTCTACACCAAAAGATGAAGATCCCTTGGAAGGGAGGAATTGCTGTAGTGCTTGGTGATGGTGAGATCCTAGCACCGGTTTGTGGACTTGAGGAAGGAGGAGGTAAGCTCCAAATGAGTGGCTTTGAATTTGTGAACATGGCTGATTATGGATTGAAGGATGAAAATACTTTGGATTCAATCCTATATTGTAGCCATGAGGTAATTGCAATGATGAAAAACATGGGGTATATGCTTGGTATGGGTCTTGGAAAAAGAAGGAAAAGGGGTGGCTAAATTTCCCAATTTCAAGACTCAACTGACCAAGGATGGTTTGAGATTCTTTGAAGGCTGCGACAGAATCAAGAACCTTGGTACCCTTAATGGAAACTTTGTGAAGGAAGGGGGAGACTTCCTTTTTTGTGGCTTTCCTGAATTGTGGGTAGGTAAGGATAGAAAGGTATATTCGGGTTGGGAAATATTCTTCAACGAGAAGCTCACCTTCAAGGAGAAGCCCATAGTGGTGATCAAGGAAGTTCAAGAAGAAGTCAACTGAGTGGATTACATGGATGCTGAAGCAATGGAGGCTATGCTAAAGATGGAGGGGGACGTGTTTGGCATCACCAATGAGGAGCAAAGTGATCCTTTTGCCTTTATCGTGCCTGTTGTGGGGCAACTTAATAATTGGACTTGAGTTGGGTTTTCTGAAAATGTGGGAAAGAAAGTGTGTAATGCAAGTCCTAATGTACTTTTCAACATTTTTAATAAGACAAATTTTGTTTGGCTTATTTTGATGTGTCCTATAATATTGAAATTCTGTACTTAAATGATTCAAATAAATTTGAAAATGAAATTAATAAATAATAAGAAAAGAAAATTGAACCTATGGAACCAACTTTTGAAACTCTTAATTTGGGTAATGCTGAAAATCCACATTTAATTAAAATTGGCTCAACCCTAAATGAAAAAGAAAGAAAAGATCTCAAAGAATTGCTCACCAAATTTCAAGAGGTTTTTGCATGGTCCTATGAAGATATATACTTGGCATTAATCTCGAGATAGCCCAACATCACATTGACACTCATGCTCATATGGTGCCCGTCAAGCAAAAGCTGAGGTGTATAATAACCGAATGGCTTCTAAAGATCAAAGAAGAGGTCACCAAGCAATTAAAGGTAAGGTTAATCAAAGCTGTACACCAAGCCAAGTGCATAGCCAATGTTGTGCCTGTACCCAAGAAAGATGGGAAGGTAAGAATGTGTGTGGATTTTAGGGATTTGAACAAAGCTTGCCCTAAGGACGACTTCCTTCTTCCTCACATAGATGTCTTAGTGGATAATACCACTGGTAGTGCCTTGATGTCTTTCATGGATTGTTTCTCGGGATACAACCAAATCAAGATGGCTTCAAGGGATATGACCAAGACTACCTTCACCACAGAATGAAGAATTTATTACACCGCAATACCATTTAGGCTCAAGAATGTGGGTGCGACCTACCAAAGAATGGACACAGCCTTGTTACATGATATGATACACAATGAGGTAAAAGTGTATGTCGATGACATGATTGTGAAATCCAAGGAAAAGAGAGGGCCACATCATTAACTTGAGGAAATTATTCGAAAGAATCAAGGAGTATAGGTTGAGATTGAACTTGCAAAAATGCACATTTGGAGTAACCGTAGGGAAGTTGTTAGAATTTTTGGTAAGTGATAGAGGGATAGAAGTTGACCCATCAAAGATTAAAGCCATATTAGAAATGCCTCCACCCAAAATCGAGAAGGAGATAAAGGGATTTTTGGGCTAATTGCAGTACATCAGCCGATTCATTACCAAACTCACTTCCACTTGTGAGCCCATCTTTAAGCTCCTAAGGAAGAACGAATCTCATGAATGGAATGATAAATGTTAGAAAGCTTTTGAGCTCATTAAAGAATATCTCCTCCATCCACCTATCTTGATACCCTTAATGCACAGAAAACCACTACTCCTCTATCTCTCTATCATAGAGGATGCGCTTGGAAGTATGCTTGCACAAGAAGAATGAGAAGGCCATATATTATTTGAGCAAGAGGTTCCATGATTATGAGACTACATACACACCCATAGAAAAATCATGCTTTGCTCTCGTATAGGCTATACAAATGTTGAGACACATTATCCTACCTTTCCAAATATGGGTAGTGGCTTGAATGAATCCATTGAAGTACTTGTTTGAGATGCCTGCTTTGAATGGAAGACTATCGAGATGGTTGATCTAACTAGCGGAATTGGATTTGAAGTATGTGGCGAGGAAAACTATCAAAGGGAGTATCGTATCAGATTTTTGTGTCGAGAACCCCATAGAGGGAGAAGATGGTAGAGAAGATTTTCCGGACGAGGATATTTTGGATATTGAGCTTGGGGCATGGAAGACGTATTTCGATGGAGTTATGAACTAATATGGAAATGGGATAGGAGTACTCTTTATCACTCCCAAAGGATCTCACATACCCATAGCAGTTAAGTTGAATTTCGAGGCAACCAATGACATGGTAGAATTTGAGGCTTGTATTACCGGAATGGAGGCTCTCCGAGAATTGAGGGTAAAAAAGGCCGAGGTCTTGGGAGATTCGACCTTTGTAATAGCTCAAGTGCAAAGGTTGTGGAAAGTAAAGGAGAGCACTTAAAACCTTATTAGTAGTATCTAGAGGATTTGACCAAAACTTTTGATAGAATTAAGTACACAATCATCCTTAGAACTCAGAATCAATTTGTAGACACCTTGACTATCTTAGCTTCCACGGTTGAAATACCCAAAAGAGTGTGGACATGATCCTTAGAGATTGAACAAAGTTATGGGATGGTACATTGAAAGTTCAAAAACGTGTACAAAAACACTTTTGAACGTTTAGACCCCCAAAAATCAATTTAATCAACACAAGCAATATGTTAAACAACTAGTGTGCGGAAACTTAACATATGCTATAACATGGAATTGATTAAACAACTATCTAAGCCACAACAAAATAAACCACAGCAGATAATGTAAAGGCAGAGATAGAGAGGAAGGAAGATGCAAACACAGCGATAACACCAGATATGTTATCGAAGAGGAAACCGAAGACCTTGGCGAAAAACCTCTCCGCCGCCCTCCAAGCGGTAATCAATCCACTAGAAAATACAGTTGGGATACAAGGACAGCAATAGACCCTCCAAGCCTAATCTACCCAATGCACCTAAGCCCTCCAAGCTTCTTGCTCCAACGAGGTTGCGCCGAACCTTTTTCTTTTCTAGCTTTCCGGATTCCGCTACTACACCGTAGCATCAACCAATGAATATTGGCTCCTTCCTAACTGCTTCCCAGAACTCCAAACGTCTGTCTCACAGGGATGATAATGGTGAGAACCAGGTTTGGTATAAAGGCCTCTCAAGGATTTGACAATGGAGAGGAAGAGAGTGAGGGAATTTGATGAGACTCTAAGGTAGAGATTGTGGGTGAAACAATCTGGTTTTTTTCTTTAGGGTTTCTCTCTCAAAATTCTCTCTGGAAGCTCTCTTTCAATCGTGGGTTAAAAGGGTATTTATACTGAAGTGGAGTGGAATGCGAAACGTCAGGTTTTTCCAAAACAGGGGTGGCTCGCGGCTTGACTAAGTCGCGAGTTCCAGTCGCGAGTTAACCGTATGGCCAGTTGTCCTGTTTTGTCCTGTAGTGCTCCAGCTAGCATGACTGTTCATCTTCCAGTATGCTTGGCACGTGTGCATCTTCTGGCGGGTTGAAGCCGCGAGTCCCAGCCGCGACACTCTGTTTTCTTGCACACTCTTGAGCAATCTTCACACTATCTCACTCACTACCCTTACAACAATCCCACCTAAATACAGGGTTACTAAATGCTGAATTACAAGCAAATTTGGCACGGAATAAAGCCAATTAGATGGTTGAATAAATTCAACCTTACATACACAAAGAAAAGGTCAAAGCTTTAGTCTTGGTTATATAAGAGGAAGGGGTTCCTTGGTATTATGACTGTTGATACCGTATTTTGTCCGCCTTCGATTTACGTGCCGGACCCCAAAAAATATTATTTTCTCACCATGGGACTGCGAGAACATTTAGAAAGACGTGGCTCAACCCATTCGAACATCGGAGTACCCAAAGTGCCTTTTTAAGCTAAACTGACCAAAATACCCCTAGTCAACTAGGTCAACCGAAGGTCAAACGAGATCAAAATCCTCACAAAACAACACTTTTCATAGGTTTCTTTTTTATTTTATTTTATTTTATTTTTATATCAAACCTGAGCTTCTTAGAAAATTTTGGCCACTTTGACCAAGTTTGACAAAGTTTGATCCTAAGTTGACTCTAAGTAGGCCCAAAAACCCTAATTTTGATTTGGCTATTAGAATGGGTTGAAACCAATGTCATTGCAAAGATTATCAAATTCTCATTCCAACAACTATGCATGGGTCGAAATCAAAGTTAGAATGGTCGAGATATCACAAAAACCAGGATAACGCATCGATTGATGCACTACTAACTTCCGAGAGCCATAACTTTTGATCTGACCGTAGGATTTTCAAGATCCATACCTTTTTAGAAACAGGAAATCAAAATCTTTCCAGGGATGTCAAGATTAACCCAATCCATGTACTTTTGAAGCTGGTGGCCCTTGAAGGGCTATCGCCTTGAAAATCATGCCAGGGCTATAAAAGGCCCCAACACCCTTCAGACAAAAAATAAAAATAAAATAGAGGTCTCCTTAGTTCCTATGTTCTGCCTTCATCTTCTACACATTTTTCCTCTCTTCCAAACACAAAAAACACATTAAAGCCTCTTGATTCTTCTCTCTTCACTAAAAAATATAAGGTATTGTTCTTATACCCAATCTTCTTCTTCTTGTTTCTACATCTTGGATTTGGGGTTTAGGGGTATGGATGTAGCTTTCTAGCTACTATCCACACCCCAAACCTTCTAAATCTTTTTCTAGCATTTACCTTACTCTTTTTGCTTGAATTACATGATTTACTGCTTTCTTAGCAAGTTTCTTGCTTTATTTGTGTTTCTAGCCTAAATCTCCTTGCTTTTTATGCCTTATGACATGTTTCATGCTTAAATCTACATCTATACATGCTTATATGTTTAGATCTACACGCTTTATGCTTTATGCCGTGTTTTCCTATGCTTTATTCCTCTTTTTGTTCTAGGTTGATATTAGGGTTACATGCTCACATGCTTGTATGATGTTGTTGGCTATGCCTTGCTTGTATCTATGTGTTTATGTGTTTATTTCCATGCTATATGGTTAGATCCTTGTCTTCACATGCTTATATGCTTGGATCCATGTTCTTTCATGTTTATGTGCTAGACTTCTACATGTTTACATGCATGTTTCTATGCCTATATGTGTAGATCTATATTTTCACATGCTTGTGTGCTTGGATCTATGTTCCCTACATGCTTTATGCCATCTTCCATGTGCTTGTGCTTTCCATGCTATGTTTGTGAGCCTAGACCTAGGCTATGATTGTCATGCCATGTGCTATTTTAGCCTTTTTTGTTCCTTTTGTTGCATTTTCTTGTGTTTTGGCCTAGTGGTTCGAACTTGATCCAGACCCTATAGTCTTTGTCATCGTCCATACACCTTGGCCCACATAAAAGGGTTTGGATCACCCTTATTTACATGTCTACGCTTGTTTGCTTCTATGCTTTATGCTTGTGTTAGCCTTTCTAGTTATAGGCTTTACCACGCTTGACGCCCTTAGCGGGTTTGTGGCTGTGTGGTTACACCTGACGCTTGTGAGGCCTTGTTTGGATGTAACCATTTAGGATGCATCGCCATGATGCCGGTTGCTTCATGCATACCTTTCCCCCTTTCTGCTCTGTGCGATGATATGCTTGCCATGCTTGTTTGTGCCACCCGTTGGCTTTCTATGCATCTTTACATGCTTGCTTACATGTCTATGCATGAGTCTTGCTTACTAGTGTGTCGTCCATGCTTCAACACAATGAAGATATGGGTATTCGATCCAAACTTACATTTGTCCCTCACAGACACCACCTTTTGTTTGCTTTCTTGCTTGTTTGCCTTCTCGCTTGTTTGCTTGCTTTCTTGTTATTTGCTTGCCATGTCTATTGTGCTTATTTGTTCTATACCTCTTTCATATGCTCTTTGCATCTTTTCCTTCCATTGCTTGTCTACTCGTTTCTTGTCTTTGCCTTTGCTTGTACACACATGGAGTGAGAATACATGGAGCTAGGGCACAATCTCCCAAGCGCAAGCAAAAAGGGGCGAGGATGCGAGCATGTGAATATGAGCCAAGGGGCTGTGTTTAATAGGTTTATGGGTCTAGCTTCTCCCATTTGGTTGTGTACTCTTTTAAACCCCCTTCCTTCCTCCCCCATTTCTCTCTTAGATGGGTTGTATTAGGTATATCATGCCATGTACCATTCGTCCTCATCTCTAGAGTATGGAGACCCCTGTTTACTTTCTTGCACCTATATTTTAGGCCATGCTCTAGGGATGTAGGCATTTACTTTCCTGCTCTATGTGCTTGCATTGTGCATGATGTATGTATATATATACCTGCTCACCCTTTCCGATGTGATTGTCCCAGTCCATGTTACCTAAGGCGAAGTGATACCTAATTTCCCCTGCGAAAGTAGGTGACATGTCACCGGATTTTCGCCGTGGAAATTTGGTACTTTGCTTGAATGCCTTAGAAAAGCATAGATTGGGACCACACCCATTCAGAAGCCAAACCTTAAAGCCCCCCATGCATGCAAAGCCCCGAAAGCCAATGCTAAAACCATGTTTTTTACTGCCAATCTTCGAAAATTAAGGTTTTATAAAAAAAAAAAAAAAAAAAAAAAAAAAAAGGGATAGTCCTTGGACAGGCGTTGTGGGGTGCCTAACACCTTCCCCACACGTATCCAAACTTCCGGACCTAAGAATCAAGATTTTTTTCCATCCACGTTAGATTAGGAAAAATGCCCTTTTTCTTATCCTAAGATTGGTAATAAAATCAACTAGAAACAGGTGACCAATCACACCTTAGAAAAACCCAATAATTGGTGGCGACTCTAGTTATCTTAATCTCTTAAAATTTGGCCCAGTTTCCTACCACTAATGCCAAAGGTAGACCTACCTTCCTCTACCAAGAGAGAGAGAACCTGAAGCCCCGCGCGAACCATGCCACACACATTACACATGCGCACATCCAATCATCTGAAAGAGGGGCCTCCAACAGGCCCCGCACGCGGGGGAGCGTTGCCACGGCGAGTGTCAAATGAAGGCCTACGACGACAGTGGTTTTTCGCTTTGTTTTTTAGGCCGGGCGTCGACAGACTAGAGACTCCGCTAGGGATTGATGAGAGTTTAGCCTTTAGAGCTTTCGATAAAACCATAATCTTTGGACATTGGCTTTGAAAAACATAGAAATTGGCATTGGCCTCCGGGCTTTCCTTTTGAAAAAGGCTTTTACTATATCCTAGTAGACTATTTTCAAAAGAGCAAAAAATATCTTTTCCTAGAAAAGGTGGCTTTGAGGTATTTTCACATGGGGCTTTACCACTTTCCTCACATGCTTTACCGCTTTCCTCACATGCTTTACAACTTTCTTTCACATGAAAACATAGGGTAGCAAAATTTAATTTCTGTTATACCTTCATATGCTTTCATATATATATATATATATATATATATGCTGTGCTTTGAAAAAGTCTTTCCCCTTCACTAAGGATTGCATGACATATACACCCTTTTTAAGCCGAACCCGAGCTCCGCACTGCTAGCATAGTAACATCTCTTTGGGGATTTCATCACCCCATCTACAGATGCCCAGACACAAACATCGACAGTGTTACCCATAGTTAGATCTAGGGTTGACTTTGTAGGCACTTCTGGGTCCATGGGTTGACAGGAGTAGCTGAAAAGGCCCACTCAATCCTTCCTGCCTTATAATTTCTGTGAAGGGAGGGGTATGGCAATTGAGTCCCCCTAGGATACGAATAACCTATTAGTTAAGCCTCTGCATATAGTTGGCCTAGTTATGTCAAACTCGTGAGGACTAGATCAAGACTAGAGCCCATCAGGACTAGGTGAAGCCCAAAGAGTGAACATCCGAGCCTAGGAAAGGATACCCTTCTGGACTAGAGGTCAGGAGAAAGTGTTTTGTAACAAGTGCGCCCTTTTGCTTGCGCCGAAGAAATTGTGCTCTACTCCAAGTTCTTTCTATCCTACTTGCACAGCATCCATGATTGAACCCCTAGGAAAAGCAACCCTAATTACTTATACATGCAAGATCATACCCTATCCCTAAGGGCTTACAACCCTACAAGGGCATTCGTACATACACTAAATGGCTCCGTCACCTAATTGTGCAAAGATAAAATTTGTGGCAAGTACTCAAAACTTCGTTCTGGAGGAAAAGCTGCTAAAAAGTTGTCAAGAATTCCAAAGCATTAAGAGTTCAAGAGCTTTCCTAGAAAAGATCCAAAAAGATTGCCCAGAAGCTTGAATCATCAAAGAGATCGTAAGATGTCAAAGTGGCCAAGAAGGTCCAAGATCCAAATTGCCAAGATGGCAAGATTGCCAAAGGTCCTAGATGTCAAGAATCCAAGGGCTCCCCCAAGAGATCCAAGTGTCCAAGAGCTTCCCCGAGAAGTCCACATTGTCAAAAGCTGAGCTTTTCCTCATGATTGCATTTCCTTGTATTGTAAAAGGCCCACCATTGGAGCCGATGAGCCCAGTGTTGTAAAAGCAAATCTTGAACAAGCATGTAATCAAAAGGAGGATCCTTCCCGCATTGTTGACCATGTCATGAAAGTTTCGGTTACTTTCCAATCTTGTGCATTAATCTTGCATCATTGTAGAAACTCACCATGATAAATACCCGATCAAGGGTGTAAAGCCAAATTTTTATGAAAATGGTAGGTGCATGTTAAATAACAAGGACGTAAACTAACTTGATTTTGGTGTTGTGTTTCCATGTTATCGAATGCACCCCGTTTCATTCACCTCCCATTCTTTCTCAGGGTCAAAAGATTGCTAAAAAGAAACAGGCTAAGCTACCACCACGTCGTGATCCCATCATCACTAGGTCTCGCGTAAGAGAGATGTCTACTAGTGGTACTTCTCCCCATGAGGAAAATGCTCAGGAAATTACTCTTCAAAAGGAGCAAATGTCAAAATTGATGCGCACAGTGCAACAACTGGTTGTAGAAGGAGGATAGAACTCCTTTGGCCATAGTCAGGGAGGTCCCCAAACTGAGAGTGAAAATCAGCCCCTACCAGTATAGGATCAAGGCCACAATGTACCACCCCAGGGCAATGACCAAGAAACAGATCCTTCTAAGGACAAGAACCCCGAATCTAGGTATGGCCATGTAAAGAGCCAAGTGGAAACCCTGGCCGAAAAACTTCGAATCATAGAGGGCTCCAGCACCCATGGAAGCATTGATCTAGATAGTTTGACTAACTTCCCTCATGTCATTATGCCTCCCAAGTTCAAGGCACCAAAGTTTTTCAAGTATGATGGTACTGGAGACCTTTGCGCACACTTGCGCATGTTTTGTAGGAAGATGGCTCCTTATGGGGATAATCACCCTCTGCTTTGCCAGATTTTTCCTGATGGTTTGGCCGACCTCGCGACTACATGGTATGCGAGATTGGAAAAGACCTTTGGCTAGAGGGAAATGGCCAACTCTTTTTTGGAATACTACAGGTTCAACACCAAGATAGCTTTCGACCGAACGGTCCTTATGAGAATAGAGAAGAAGAGTGGGGACAATGCGTTAGAAAGGCCTAGGGGTATTACTTCTGCTTATGCAACCTAGGCTATTAGACCTTATCAACAACAAGTTCAGTCTACTTAAGTACCTAACCGAACCTTTAATCAAAGAGGGAGGCTAGACCCACCTCGTCCCCTTAAGAGGGAAAACCTGAAGTACACTCCATTACCCATGCCCATCACAGATCTCTATGCTTACTTACTGGAAAGGAAGCTAGAGACCCCAATGTTTTATAGGAGTAGAGAAGGCCCCCCATCACCTGGTTTTGATCCATCCAAGAAGTGTAAGCACCATTTTGGGGCCGAGGGGCATACCTTTGAAGAATGTTACCATTTGAGGGACCGTGTCCAGGATCTCATCAACAACAAGTTGATACAGTTCGATAATGCAGCCGCTCCGAATATCATCACCAACCCTTTACCTCCCCATCAGGAAGGGAATGTGAATGCCATCATCATAGTGGAAGAAAGGGTTTCGAATTTCTCCTCATCGTCATTCCCATGGAAGGCTCTGCTCCAAGCCTTGGTCCAAAAGAGCCACCTTGATCTTAAGGGTATAGGAACCCCAGGATTTGATTGGGGAATTTGCTCATTCTGTTACAGTGAAGACAGGCATGCCTTGTTTAATTGTAAAGTGCTCTGAGCACAGGTTCAAAGTCTAGCTAACTGCGATATTATTTAGATTGAAAAGGAAATTGTGCAAAGAGGTGATTGTATGGCAGCTAGCCTATGCCCTTTAGCTACCCAGTTAGGAACTAGTTGCAATGCTATCAGTTGGGTCAAGGAAGGATTGGGATGAATATCTACAAAAATGCTTTGGTAAGGTTACTTCAGCACCTAACTCTTTAGTAGTCATTAAGGAGATCATAGAATCACTTACAGATTCAGGGTCATCAAATTCAGGAAAAGGGCAAACCCTGCCAGCCATCGAAGGATTCACTCCTCTAGTTCTTGCATTACCTGCAGTTGCAGAGCCAGCTTCATCATCAGTACAGGAGGGAATCGCTATTGTTCCCGCTATCCGAGGTTTCGATCCTCTTATTCTATCGAAGCCTACCTCAAAAGTCTTTGGGGTATCTGGCTTAAAAGCCCTTGAAGCCATTCTGCCAAGTCTGGTAGTCATTAATCCGAAGACGTTCTCTATAGCACCCAATTTGCAAACTCAAGAAGGTTCGCTTGTCGAAGCTGTTCCCTTATAAAGAGAGCCATCGTGTCCCATGGAAATATGTGTGTCCTTGATCTCCACTTGAACTGGAAAAGAGGAGGTCTGCTCCAATATCTCTTTGGGTCTATCTAGGCTTACTAGGAGTGGCCACTGCTATACTTCTGAGGAGCTAGAAAAAAGGAGGAAAGAGATTGGCAAGGGTACAACTGAATCCGTCAGGAATTAGGTCACAATCAAAGAAGACGAGGAGTTCTTGAAAATAATCAGAAACTCAGAATACAGTGTGATTCAGCAACTAAACAAGTCGCCAACTCAGATTTCCATCTTGGTGCTATTGCTATCCTCTGATGTCCACCACAAGGCTCTCTTGAAAGTCTTAAAAGAGACGTGTGTTCTTACAGGTGCCACATAATCTTCCTTTGAGGGTATGGTTTCAATGGTGTTGGTCACCAACCAGATTTCCTTTACAAATGATGAGCTACCACCAGAAGGTAGAGAGCATACTTTGCCTATGCACATTATGGTAAAGTGTGAAGATATGATCGTCTCCAGAGTACTAATTAACAATGGATTGGCCTTAAATATTTGCCCGATGTCTACTATAGAGCATTTGAATATGGATACCTCTCTTATCTGCCTTACCACCATGATCATTAGAGCCTTTGATGGCACTCTTCGAGAGGTGCAAGGCGAGATTGAACTAACAATTGGAATTGGCCCTATGTTTTTCATGGTCAACTTCCAAGTCATCAAGGTGGATTCCCCATATAATATGCTCCTAGGGAGGCCTTGGCTATATACAGTAGGTGCAGTTGCTTCTACCCTTCATCGGAGGTGCAAGTTCCCATCAGTGGATCTGTTGATCACTATTATGGCTGAAGAACCCCTAACCATCTTCAATGAGACTTCTGTCCCCTACATTAGTGCTAATGCCTTTCTGGAGGCAACTTTTCACATTTTTGAGCTAGTCTCCATGATTTCCAGAGCTTCAGAACTTGAGTCAGTATGGCCTTCTGTTACTTTAATGGTTGCCAAGGAGATGCTCAAATTTGGCTACCAGTTAGGCCAAGGCCTCGGTGCCGTAGGACACGAGAAAGCTGCTTTGATTGAACTCCCGGACAACAAAGGAAGTTTCGGTCTAGGCTACGACCCTTTCGATGAAGAAATTTTCTAGGCTTCTAGAGGAAAGAAAAGGAAGTGCATTGGCTAAGGGATGTCTATTCCCTACATCAGGGTCACTTTTCTGGCTTTCGCTGAGGTCATCAGATCATAAGTGGTACAATAATCACGTGAGGAGGAATTAGATCTGGCTTGTCTCATTCGTCTGTGCCCGGAAGAATTCTCAGTGAATGCCATCATATCCCAGGGGATGATCTGACTTCTACTATTAGGCCATGTGTGCCAAGCGAGACAGTAGGCCATTGGACCGTCGAGCCCTGCTTTGTGGTTGCACCGGCTAAGTAAGGAGTATTCCATCATCATATGGTTGGGTTCTCCAATTGCCCGAAAGAGTTGGAATAATATATCTAGTTTGTTTTGCATGTTTATTTCCTATTTCCTGCATTCCTTGTTTGCATTTCCCCAATTTATTTTCCAAAAAGAAAGAGTGTTTCCCTTTTTATCATTATCAGGCATGAACTTTGTTATCCCCTATTTATAATCCATTAATGAAATTATCCAGCGTATTATTCAGGAAATCCTTGCATTTATCTTTTTATTTTCTTTCCTATGAATATGTGTGTGCAAATTGTCTTATATTTCTCTACATATGTTTCGTTCTATAAGATCTATTCTAATTCCCAAGCAGGTATATCGTCTTGTTGCCATAACGAGGATATTGATGACGTGAATGAGACAATAGAGTTAGAGCATGATATTGAAGGATTAGAGGAAATTTCGTATTTTCCTTGTGATATTTTGGAAGCTTTAAACAGAGAAAGCGAAAGGTCCAAGCCCAACAAAGAAGAGATAGAAGTGGTTAACCTTGCTGACGAAGGCGAGAATGAAAAACCCGTCAAGATCGGGGTAAACTTTCCTAAGGACTTGAAACATGAGCTTATAGCACTACTCAAAGAGTTCAAAAAGATATTTGCATGGTCCTACCAAGATATGCCAGGATTAGTTACATAGATTGTCATGCACAAAATTCCAGTTAAGCCTGAATGCCCCCCCAGTGTGGCAAGCCCTTCGAAGGATGAAATCTGAGATCATTTTAAAGATCAAAGAAGAAGTAGAAAAGCAATTAAAATCCAGTTTCCTTATTACGATAGCCTACTCAGATTGGGTTGCCAACATTGTTCCCGTGCCTAAGAAAGATGGGAAAGTAAGCATGTGTGTTGACTACAGGGATTTAAACTAGGCTAGCCCCAAGGATAACTTTCCATTGCCACATATCGATACCTTGATCGATAATTCCACTACCAACATGTTCTTCTCCTTTATGGACGAATTCTTAGGCTATAATTAAAAGATGGTTGAGGAGGACAAAGCTAAGATAGCATTCACCACACATTGGGGAACTTACACGTATGATGTCATGCCATCCGGCTTAAAGAATGTTGGTGCTACTTATTAGCGAGCCATGGTAACCTTTTTCCATGATATGATGCATAAAGAGATTAAAGTCTACGTGGACAACATGATTGCCAAATCCTGCACTGCCAGGGATCATTTGGTAGATTTGAGAAAGCTATACAAGCGCCTTACCAAGTACAGATTGAGACTAAACCCTAACAAGTGCGTCTTCGGAGCTAGTTCAGGGAAATTGCTTGGCTTTATAGTCAGCCAAAGAGGAATTGAAGTGGACCCAGCAAAAGTCCAAGCTATCCAGGATATGTTGACACTGCAAAGCGGGAAACAGATTCGCAGCTTCTTAGGCAAAGTCAATTAAATAGCTCGTTTCATAACACAGTTAACCATCACATGTGATCCACTGTTCAAGCTCTTGAAGAAAGACACAAAGATAGAATGGACAGATAAGTGCCAAGCGGCCTTCGACAAGATCAAGCAATATTTGTTGAACCCTCCTGTTCTGGTTCCCCCAACGCTGGGATATCCGTTGATCCTTTACCTAGCAATACAAGAAACCTCCATAGGCTGCATGTTAGGCCAAGTGGTTGAGCCCGACCAGAAAGAAAAAGGGTGATTTACTACTTAAGCAAGAAGTTCACCAATTGTGAGATCAACTACATCGCCATTGAAAAGATGTGTTGTGCCCTAGCGTGGGCATCATGCAAGTTGCGGCAGTATATGCTCTACTACACCACCGACTCATTTCCTACATGGATCCCATTAAGTACATCTTTGAAAAGCTAGCTCTTACAGGGAAGATTTCCCGTTGGCAAATGTTGCTCTCTAAGTTTGACATCGTGTTTATGACAAGAAAGGCCATCAAGGGCCAGGCCATAGCCGATTACCTAGCGGACCAGCCGTTGAATGATCCAGGGCTTTCAGAATCCCTCTTCCCTAATGAGGATGTCATGCCACTAGAGCTAGAACTAGATAGTATGGACCCGTGGCATTGGAAGCTTTATTTTGATGGAGCCGCCAATTCTACCGAAAATGGAGTGGGTGCAATCTTAGTTTCCCCCAAGGGCCAGCAAATCCCTGTCTCAGTCAAGTTGAATTTTGATTACACTAACAACGTCACCGAATACGAAGCATGCATAGTCGGCCTGCAAGTGGCCCGGAGTTCGATGCTTATAACTGGAGTGTTTTTGGAGATTCCCTATTGATCATCTCCCAAATTAAAGAAAAATGGCAAGCCCGAGACACCAAGTTGATTCCGTATCAAAAATGCTTCAACCGCTTGATTTCAAAGTTCCGAAACATCACCTTTGCCTATTTGCCCTGGGCACACAATCAGTTTGCAGACGCCTTGGCTACTCTGGCTAGCATGGTCAAGTTATCAAAAGGAGATGATATGCGACAATTGCACATAGAAGTCCATGGCGTTCTAGCCTATTGCATGAACATCAAATAATGCATGAATGTCGAAGTCGAAGCCAACAGAAAGCCATGGTACCATTATATCAAGGCTTATATCAAGAATAGTGAATACCCACCCGGTGCAATGGATAGTGAAAAGAAGTTTATCCGGCACATGGCCTCTTAATTTTTCTTGTGTGGAGAAGTCCTGTACAAAAGGAACCATAATTCTACCTTGCTTCAATGTGTAGATGCCCCCAAGGCTAATCATTTGATGGAAAAGATGCACGAAGGCTTACTCGGAACTCGTGCCAATGGACCCCTGTTGGCCCGCAAGATTATGAGAGCTGGTTACTACTAGCTCACCATGGAAAGTGATTGCATTAAACATGTGAGGAAATGCCACCGTTGCCAATCCTATCAAGATAGGAAGAATGCTCCTCCTCAATCTTTGCACTCTTTAGCAGCACCATGGCCCTTCTCAGCCTGGGGTATGGATGCCATTGGACCCGTGATTTCGAAAGTTTCAAATGGTCATGAGTACATCTTAGTGGCCATTGATTATTTCACAAAGTGGGTGGAAGTCGCTTCATACAAAAGCATCACTCAAGTAGTGGTAGCCTGGTTCTTGAAGCATAATATTATTTTTCGCTACGGCGTGTCGGGAGAACTCATTACAGATAATGGGGTGAACCTAAATAGGAAAATGATCCAACAACTCTGCCAACAGTTCAGGATCGAGCATAGAAATTCGGTTCCCTATCGCCCTTAGATGAATGGTGTAGTGGAAGCCACTAACAAGAACATAAAGAAAATCTTGGTGAAGATGATAAACACATACAAGGATTGGCACAAGTACTTGCCATTTGCTTTGTGTGCATATCACACTTCTTTTCATACTTCCACGGGTATGACCCCGTATTCACTAGTATATGGCATGGAGGTTGTCCTCCCCGCAGAGGTAGAGATCCTGTCTCTTAGGATTTTGTCTTAGACAGAGCTGTTAGAAGCTAAATGGGCCTACTCCCAATATAAACAACTAAACATGATAGATGAAAAGTGCATGACCGCAATGTGCCATGGACAGTTGTACCAAAGCCATGTTAAGCGAGCATTTAACAAGAAAGTTAGACCGAGGGTCTTTGAAGAAGGCGATCTAGTCTTGAAGAAGCACAACCAAGCCATGCCTAATCATAGAGGAAAGTTTTCCCTAACTTACGAGGGCCCATATGTGGTAAAGAAGGCCTTTTTCGGAGGAGCCTTGATTCTAGCCAACATGGACGGGCATGACTTTAATATGCCCACCAATTCTGACGCCATCATATGGTACTTTGCATGAAGGAGCCTCTCAGTGCACCTCATTTCTATATTTCTATGTCAAAAAAAAAAAATATATATATATATATATATATATAAGAAGGTAGATCGAAAACCCGAAGGGGCGGTCTACGCAAAAGGAGAGCTAAAAGAAAGAGAGCGAAAGAATATATAAAAGGTAGATTGAAAACCAGAAAGGGCAGTCTACACAAAAGGAAAGCAAAAGAAAGAGCATGAGAGAGCCTGCTAGATTGAAAACCCAAAAAAGCGGTCTAGGCAAAAATTAAGGCAATCAAAAGTCAGTTGAACTATGTGATAACTTGATCCTTCCTAGTGGAGGTACGTAGGCAGCCATCTTGGTTCGGTCATGTCTTAAAAGAAAAATCAATCAGTTATGCCTGCTTGAATTTCTGGCCAAGATAAAAAAATTAGGTGGATCCAACATCCAAGACAAGATGTGAAGACACCTCCGAGATCGCTCTCTGTCTACAATACTGCCATGACCCGGTGGTCTGCTCAAGATGTTTTGGTTCATACCAATGGGAAATTTACCCCAATGGGAAATGGAAAAGATCTATCTAGAATAGGATGTATCCTTAGAAAAATAAGATATTGATATGCATGGATTTTACATTTATCACTTATTTGTATAATCTTACATTTTCAAAGCATTTGCCTGCATATTCATTAACATGCTTGTATTGTGCCATTCAGTTTCTTTCGTGCATTCTAATACCAAAACATGAAATCTCATCTCATAAATATATCCTGAATATCATCATAAGCATCTCTCAGTTACTAAGCATAGCTAACAGACTAGACTATGCTTTAAGAACTTAAACAAAAAGAGGAAGGCCTTATGCAATTGCCTAGCAATTTACGAAGGACCTTTCCATACATGGTGGGATACTAACTACATAGCTCATGTGTAGAAACAAAATAAGCAGAAAAGAACAGTCAAACATGGCCCAAGCGATCAGACACGGCTTGGCACAATCTCCTAAAACCAGTACGAAGAATCGGGTCATCATGAGCATAAGTACAAAGTAACCTGGCTGCATCAAAGCCC
Source organism: Quercus robur (assembly GCF_932294415.1). NCBI lineage: Eukaryota > Viridiplantae > Streptophyta > Magnoliopsida > Fagales > Fagaceae > Quercus > Quercus robur. The sequence continues at coordinate 38,802,680 of NC_065538.1, read as the reverse complement.
AGGTCTTTGGCAATCTCTCTAAGTCTATCATGTGAATGTCGAAGATGGACTAGCTCCCTCTCCATCGTGGAATCAAAAGTACAATCCTGTCTTTTTGCCTCTAGCAAAGCCTACAAGGTGCCCCACCTTTGTAGTAGCAACTCTCAAAGCCTCCTCATTCTCAGCCAGCTCAGTCTGAAGGTGGCAGAAGGCTAACTGTGGCTCGTTAGGCTCATCACCCTCTCGCCCATACTCCATGCTAAAAGTGGAATGAATGTAGGCCCTCGCCTGTACTTGCTCCAATGTTAAGCCATTGGCCCTACTGCTAGCCTTGGCCTTGCCAGCCTTCAATGTGGCCCTCTCCTCATCCCAAGTATGATCTAAAGCAGCAAACCTCTGAGTAAGATTCGTAACCTCACCCTTCAAACCTGCAACCTAGGATCTTAGATGAACACACTTCGCCTCGGTGCTAGGAGGGGCTGGTCCTTTCCGATCAAAGAGGGAAGTTAGCGCTCGACTTGCATGCCTCCCAGAAATCAGAGGCATGCCTTATCATTGCCACATCAATATCCATGAGCCCGTACCTGCAAGTGACAACAAAGAGATCACTAAGTCGAGGGGTATGTTGGATACCACCAAATTGCCGCATGACCATACCTAGAAAGTACCCCGTGCACCCCCAGATACCCACCAAAGGAATACCAAGTAAATTGACAAAATCTAGTGATACCCCACTTGACTCTCTAAGTCCAGTCAGTGGGACTCAGGCTGCACAAGTATCTCAGCCAACCCTCAATATCCCTAGAAAAAGGAAGATCAAGGACGACAGTAGCTCGGACTCTATTCCTATTCATAAAGCCCACAGGTTGATCCCTAGCAATAACACTTAGGTGGCTAGAGAACCACAGTTGTAACATATGAACACAGCAACCTAGCCTACCCTTACTAGTCTCCCGACACAAAGACAAGGACCTAATGGTCTCAGAAAGTAGAGCAGGAATGAAAGAGGTATCATGAGGAAAGGCACTCACCAAGGGAGAACGGCAAAACTAACAGCTCCTAATGGTGAAATAAACAGCATCGCACCAAAAAAGGCCACCAAGAAGGCCTGACACCGGTAAGATGTCCATCGCTCCTCTAAGTCCACAAAGTCATCTCGGTAGCCAACAGGGCACTCAAATGAGTGGAATTGATCATATAGGAAATCAAAGGACATGCTCCCTCCTATTCACTACCATACCAAGTTAGCACCTCCACAATGGGCCTCTTGAAGCCCAACAGATCAGTGAGCCTTTTGCGGTAGCGTGGCCGCACTGGTGGAACAAAAATGGTGCTCAAAGGTAGGAAAAGAAAGAAAACGATCACACTTCTCTAAGGTAGGCACCAAATTAACATCTCTAATGGTGACACATCTCAAAACAGGGTCCCAACAAGAGGTGATGACCTCCAACAAATGCCAATCTAATGTGGTGTGAAGAAGAGCAGTAGCATCTCCAAGAAGTTGCTGGATGAACGCTCGATCACTATAAGAAAAAGAGCTTCACCACCTCCTAAGCTTCCTTTCATAGTAAGACTCCCTCTCAAGCTCGACCAAAGTGTTGTAGGAGTGAGCACCAAGAGCATCCATGAATAGATCCTACTAAATCGGATGATCCGATGAGAATCTAAGCGAAAAATGATGAAAAACAGTGTTTTCTACACGTTTTGGGTGAAGAAAAGGGTAGGAGAAGACTTCAAAAAATCGCAGATCTAGAATAAGCTAGGGCTAGGCTGAACCTAGCTTTTATGCATGCAAACCGAGGCGGCAGTCTTTAAAGGGCTGTCAACCCTTGGGACACGTGCCAGGGCATTTTATCCCCCCAGGAACAAAACCCCATCTATTTTGAGCACTATCCTCCTATTTGGCATGTTTTTGACTACCTTGGAGCAAAGATTCCTCTGTTGTAACACCTTATGTGTCTCGTTCAACATCTCAAAATATCTTGAACCTCATTTTATAAAGCCCGGTTCACTCGGTTCAGGGGTTGGTTCAGCCCTGGTAATCAGAGTTCACAACAGAAAGACGCTAGAGCCCGTTCTCAGCCATGCGGTAGCTTTTTCAGCTTATTTTGAGGACGGAGGGAGTCATTTCCCATAAGGTCACCCCAAGAAGCATGTCTTTGAATCATTAAGCCCGCCTAGGCAATAATAGGAGCAATCAGTGCATATTGCCTCTTGGCGTGTTTAAGGGGATTTAGTTTAGAATGTACACATTCGTTACCAGCATTTGGTATGGTTTATGAAGTCGAGGCCATTTTCATCCAATTTGCAGGCTTGGAACCTTGTAAAACCCTAAACTGGGGCAATTTACTTCGCGTGGTTCCCTCCCCCTTGTCCAATATACAAGAATGGGTCCATCCCATTAAGGATGTGTCTCTCATGTCGAGAATCGCATGAAACCCTAAACTAGGGCAGTTTATTTCGCATAATCTCTCCATTCTCTCTTCCCTCTAGCGGGACGATCATTGTCAAAATCCACTGATAAACTCGTGAAGCTGCGATTCAATACAAATGAGTGTAACACAAGCTGGTTCAAAACCACCATCCACGATGAAAATGCGATAGTGCAAGCATACATTAGCTGCCCTTTGAAAGGCGACACCCAAAATTATAAATGTAAGTCCTACCTAGAGGCTCTGTTTCTTACACACATTAGCAGCCCTCTTAAAGGCAATTTCCAGAATCATACATGTAAGCCCTACCAAAAGGCATTGCTACTCACATATGTCTACAACCCTCTCAAAGGTGATTTCTCTATGGTGATACGACAACCCTTTCAAAGGCGATTTCCTAGAGTTATGCATGTAAGCCCTACCAAAAGGCATTGTTTCTCACATATGTTTACAGCCCTTTCAAAGGCAATTTCTCTATGGTGATACAGCAGCCCTCTCAAAGGTGATTCCCTAGAGTCATGCATGTAAGCCCTACCAAAAGGCATTACTTCTCACATATGTCTATAACCCTCTCAAAGGCGATTTATCCAGAATCATACATGTAAGTCCTAACAAGAGGCATTGCTTCATACATACACCATAAAGCAAAAAGATAATATCATACATCAAGGCCCACTGTGGGGTAATATAATACACACATGTCCAGGCCTATCCAGAGGTAATGAATAATATACATACATAACTAGCCCATCATAGGGCAATGTCTACAAGATACATGAAAAATACATACAGGCCCACGCAAGGGGTACATCATGGTACAATAGAGGCTAACCCTACTAAGAATCATCTTCCCTAATATACTGGTCGATATCGTCATCATCATCGTCGTCGGTAAAAGGACCGGTGGAAGGACCCGCACCACCTGAAGTGCCTGAAGTATACCCTAGGTCCTGAGAAAGCCCCTGAGTCTGAGCTTGTCCAACCGCCTAGTGGACCTAGAGGAGCTGGCATATACCCGGGCTCGTATGGAGGAATAATAGGCCCCCAGCCTGGAATATGAGGTGAAGGCGGAATAGGAATACGAGCTGCTCGTAACTCTCCCATCAAAATCATGTTATAGCCATGAAGCATGGCTAGCTCACTTTGAAGCTCGCTTTGCTCTCTCTTTGCCATGGTAGCTTGAGCCTTCCTATCTCTCTACCAGAGCTCCTTCTCTCGAGCTAATGCCCAAGCAGTCTCCTCCTACATGTGTACCTCCCTAGCAACAACAGTAGCCACGAGCTCTGTCATTCTGGCCTGCAGAGCCTCTGCACGCAATCTCCACTTTGCTCCGGAGGCCACCTAAGCATGAACAATGCCTCCCAACACTCTACCTTCACTCACAGGAACATCTCCAATGATAGGCCCCGTGGAGGACTCGATGAACCAAGTGGCATAATCCCTGTTGTTATCTACGTAGACATTAAAAGAACCCGTTGCGTAAGCTGGGTTATCCAAGACAACAAACTCGAATGACAAGCCAAGAGGAAGTGGATCTCTAGACACTCTAAAGACAAGTATGACCTAATGGAAGGTCCTTTCTACCAGAAAAAACTCCCAACTCGATAATGCCCAAAACCAGCGTCGTATCCTCTACTAGCCCATGGCAATAGTAAGCTCTGGTCTCCCCAACAGCAAGCCATCATAAGGGCAAACTACCATCTCACCCCAAGTGACGCAGTTTAAGGCTGCAGAGATAGTAACTGGCCACACTAGGACAACCCTGGTGATCGTACAAAGAACCCAAGCATATGCTCGAGGATACACTGTCGCAGACAAACCCGTGAATCGTGGTTACAAGGCTGGGATGTACTCATTTGCCCACCATGTCAAAATTTGCCAGCACCCCTCCAAACTCTTAAAATCTCGTTAGGAAGCTCGCCTCAGGAAAGCAATGAAAAAACCGTAAGAGACGAACCCCCAATCATATCTCCCAATGTTAGAGACTGCTCTCATGGCCCACAACAGCTAGCAGGAAAATACCGACTGATTGTTGCCAAAGAAGCAACTACCGAGAAAACACAAGAAGAACCGTCGAAGATGAATATCAGTAGGTGCCATACCCCAGGGAATGCTACCCTATAGCCACTTAATGTGGATCTATGGCGACACAATGGGCCAAAAATATCCTCTCGTGTCTGTAGTTAATGGGAGAGGGATACCCAAGAGCTCGTAGGCCACCTCAAAGCTCAAGTCATCAGTCGGAATCGGGTATCCGCCAAATCTGATGCCCAGGATGGTCGTCTAATCAAGAGGGAGGATCGCATACTCCCTACAACTTAAGTGAAAAGTGCCTATCTTGGCATGAAACTACCGCATCAAAGCCTCCCCGATCCTATGCCTCATGGTGCATAGGGGGATCCACAGTAAATCCTCGAATCCTTACTCTCTTAGAAAATTTGCATACCTCTGGTGGGTCCTAGAAGCAAACAACAGCCAAAGAAAAGTGGACCAAGCACCCCAACCCTGGATCTTGTCGGGCTCCTGCATTCAGAATCAGAAGCTATTTGTTAGCACATGCATATAACAGGAATCTAAATGACAAGAGAAGAAATACAGCATAGCTCTCCCTTCCACGCCTGAGTGGAAGGATGATCCTTCAGCTTGCGCTGAAGGTAAGTGTCTCTAATGCCGCCGTCCACAGCTCCAGTACGAGCCTCGACCTCGACTGACATGGTGAGAACCTTGGTCTCAAACTGCGCCTTTGAGCGCCCAAGTCTGGCAAAACCTCATCCCCAGAAAATCAGCCTTTATGTCAATGAGGAGATCCTTGGCTCGCGTCACTCCTCCAGAGGCCCCTCTCCTTATAGCTAGCCCGCGTTGTGAGGAAACCCCATTGGAAATGGTGTGGGACTCAGAGGAGACGCTGGCCATCTCAATTGAATGTCTCCTCCTAGATCGGGTCTCCATAGGGATACCGCCGACGGGCTTGGTGTCATAAACCCCACGGTCGAAATGGCTTTGCATAACTCGAGCCACCCTCTTGCCAGCCGAAGTGGTCTCATTATCAGATGAAGAGTCCCCATGGGACGTAGCATAAATGGGGGCCTTCCCCCAGTCTCCCACAGAACTAGCCCTCTGTGACATGATCTACAAAACAATAAGAAATTTAGATACAAGTGGTAAGCCCATAGGTTAAAGGGCAATACAGATGAACTAACACTTTAAACCAAACATGTTATGCAAGTCTATGTCAAGCATATGATCTCAAAAGAAAGAAAATTCTTACAAGCATTCTATAGTGGGTAAGCTAGCGGCCGCGTTTTGGACTCACATTCTATAGTGGGTAAACCGGTGGTCGCTCCTTGGGCTCACATTCTACAGTGGGTAAGCCAGCGACCACGTCATGGGCTCACATTCTACAGTGGGTAAACCGGCAGCCGCACCTTGGGCTCACATTCTACAGTGGGTAAGCTAGCGGCCGTGTTCTAGGCTCACATTCTATAATGGGTAAGCCAGCGACCGTGTCCTGGACTCACATTCTACAGTGGGTAAACCGGCGGCCGCACCTTGGGCTCACATTCTACAGTGGGTAAGCCTGCGAGTATGTCCTGGGCTTACATTCTATAGTGGGTAAACTGGCGACCACGCCTTGGGTTCACATTCTATAATGGGTAAGCTAGCAACTGCAACTTAGGCTCACATTCTGCAGTGGGTAAGCGAGCGACTGCATCCTGGGCTCACATTCTACAGTGGGTAAACTTGCAGCCATGCCCCAGGCTTACATTCACTCAAAAGTCAAGTTCTTGATCTACAGAGGGTAAACTAATGGTCGCGCCTTAGGCTCACATTCACTCAAAAGTTTTCAAGTTCCTGATCTATGGTGGGTAAACTAGAGGCCACGCCTTAAGCTAACATTCCATCTTGAGGTTAAGAAAGCGGCCATGTCGTACGCCTCGCCATCACACAGCTACCAAGTCACTCAAAAGTTTCCAAGTTCCTAATCTATAGTGGGTAAACTGGCGACCACATCCTAGGCTCACATTCTACAGTGGGTAAACTAGCATCCGCACCCCAGGCTCACATTCACTTAAAAGTCAAGTTCCTGATCTATAGTGAGTAAACTAGCAGCCGCACCCTAGGCTCACATTTCCACTATTCCCGACTACCCAGTAAGTCCCTTTACCCGTATCATGCATTTTATTTTCAGCATTTAAATTCCCACGTATTTACGCACTTAAATAATAAACAAAAAAATATATATATGTGCATTTTCCTAAGATAACATGGCATAAATCATGGCAAAAAAATATACACTTATGAAAATTCCAAAAATAAAATAAGCACTAGCATGCATCCCTAGTAGTATTGCTACTAACATCTTGTAGAAAAAAGGAGAGAAGAAGAAAAATAGACATTGACCTCAAGTGCTGAATAGACTGAACAACAGACTAAAGCTGAAAAGACGGACCCTCTAAGCTCAAAATCACTCCAGAGAATTCTTTAGAAGTGGGAAGTCAAAGGAAAGTGAGAAATGAGGTAAAAAATGAGCAAGAGGGGGCTTTTATAGGCCTTTGGGGTGGCCTAGTTGCCTAGCGCACCTTGTTGGGCTGCCGGGTCAACCCTGTGTACCTTGATGGGCCACTGTGTAGCATTGACCAAGTCAACGTTGACCCGATCAAACCCTAAAAATAAAAAAACCATTTCCTCCCCCATAGTTCAAAGACGTGTCTAGAAAATATTTTAGAAGCAACTGCAGCGATCGGTCTAGTTAGGTAAAGTCTAGTCTCGATCCGTGAATAGTCTCTGCACGCAAATTTGGGGGACAACAAAATTCAAAATCACGTCCTTTATCTGACACCTCTCATTGCACTCGAGATATCAGATAAAGAAAGGGCAACTATTGATATCGTATTTTGTCCGCCCTCGATTTGCGTGCCAGACCTTGAAAAATTCAAAAAAAGTATTTTCTCTCCATAGGGCCGCGAGAACATCCAGAATAACATAGCGCAACCCGTACAGACATCAGAGTACCCAAAGTGCCTTTTTTAGCTAAAATGACCAAAATGCCCCTAGTCAATCCTGGGTCGACCAAAGGTCAAACGAGGTCAAAATCCTCACAAAACAACACTTTTTATGGTTTTTTTATCAAACCCGAGCTTCTCGGAGATTTTTGGGATCAAGTTTGACCTTAATTTGACTTTGGGTAGGGCCAAAAACCCTAATTTTGATCTAGCCATCAGAATGAGTTGAAACCAATTTCATTGCGAAGATTATCAAATTCTCATTCCAACGACTATTCATGGGTTAAAATCGAAGTTAGAACTGCCGAGATATCACAAAAACCAAGATAACACATCGATTGATGCACTTCTAACTTCCGAGAGCCATAACTTTTGATATGACCGTTGGATTTTCAAGATCCATACCTTTTCAAAAACAGGAAGTCAAAATCTTTCCAAGGATGTCAAGATTAACCCAATCCATGGCCTTTTGAAGGTGGCGGCCCTTGAAGGGTTGTCGCCTTGAAAATCGTGTCGGGGTTATAAAAGGCCCTAGGCACCCTTCAGACCAAAAAAAAAAAACAAATAGAGGTCTCCATAGTTCCTATGTTCTACCTTCATCTTCTACACGTTTTTCCTCTCTTCCAAACATTAAAAACACATTAAAACCTCTTGATTCTTCTCTCTTCACCAAAAAATACAAGGTATTGTTCTTATACCCAACTTCTTCTCCTTGGTTCTACATCTTGGATTTGGGTTTTAGGGGTGTGGATGTAGCTTTCTAGCTACTATCCACACCCCTAACCTTCTAAATCTTTTTGTAGCATTTATCTTCCTCTTTTTGCTTGAATAACATGATTTATTGCTTTCTTAGCACGTTTCTTACTTTATTTGTGTTTCTAGCCTAAATCTCCTTGCTTTTTATGCCTTATGCCATGTTTCATGCTTAGATCTATATCCGTACATGCTTATATGTTTAGATCTACACGCTTTATGCTTTATGCCATGTTTTCCTATGCTTTATTCCTCTTTTTGTTCTAGGTTGATATTAGGGTTACATGCTCACATGCTTGTATGATGTTGTTGGCTATGCCTTGCTTGGATCTATGTGTTTATTTCCATGCTATATGGTTAGATCCTTGTCTTCACATGCTTATATGCTTGGATCCATGTTCTTTCATGTTTATGTGCTAGGCTTCTACATGTTTACATGCATGTTTCTATGCCTATATGTCTAGATCTATATTTTCACATGCTTGTGTGCTTGGATCTATGTTCCCTACATGCTTTATGCCATCTTCCATGTGCATGTGCTTTCCATGCTATGTTTGTGTGCCTTGACCTAGGCTATGTTTATCATGCCATGTGCTATTGTAGCCCTTTTGTTCCTTTTATTGCATTTTCTTGTGTTTTGGCCTATTGGTTCGAACCTAATCTAAACCCTATAGTCTTTGTCATCGTCCATACACCTTGGCCCCATAAAAGGGTTCGGATCACCCTTATTTACATGTCTACGCTTTTTTGCTTCTATGCTTTATGCTTATGTTAGCCTTTCTAGTTACAGGCTTTACCACGCTTAACGCCCTTAGCGAGTTTGTGGCTGTATGGTTACACCTAATGCCTATGAGGCCTTGTTTGGATGTAACCATTTGGGATGCATCGCCATGATGCCGGTTGCTTCGTGCATACCTTTCCCCCTTTCCGCTCCATGAGATGATATGCTTGTCATGCTTGTTTGTGCCACCCGTTGGCTTTCTATGCATCTTTACATGCTTGCTTACATGTCCATGCATGAGTCTTGCTTGCTAGTGTGTCGTCCATACTTCAACACAATGAAGTTATGGGCATTCGATCCAAACTTACATTTGTCCCTCACGGACATCACCTTTTGTTTACTTTCTTGCTTGTTTGCCTTCTTGCTTGTTTGCTTGCTTTCTTGTTATTTGCTTGCCATGTCTATTGTGCTTATTTGTTCTATACCTCTTTCATATGCTCTTTGCATATTTTCCTTCCATTACTTGTCTATTGGTTTCTTGTCTTTGCCTTTACTTGTACACACATGGAGCGAGGACGCATGGAGCTAGGGCACGGTCTTCCAAGCACAAGCAAAAAGGGGCGAGGATGTGAGCATGTGGATATAAGCCAAGCGGCTGTGTTCAATAGGTGTAGGGGTCTAGCTTCTCCCATTTGGTTGTGTACTCTTTTAAACCCCCTTCCTTCCTCCCCCATTTCTCTCTTAGATGGGTTGTATTACGTATATCAAGCCATGTACCATTCGTCCTCATCTCTAGAGTATGGCGACTCCTGTTTACTTTCCTACACCTATATTTTAGGCCATGCTCTAGGGATATAGGCATTAACTTTCCTGCTCTATGTGCTTGCATTGTGCATGATGCATGTATATATATTTGTTCACCCCTTCTGATGTGATTGTCTCAGTCCATGTTACCTAAGGCGAAGCGATACCTAATTTCCGCCGTGAAAGTAAGGTGACATGTCTCCAGATTTTCGCTGTGGAAATTTGGTACTTTGCTCGAATGCCTTAGGAAAGCATAGATTGGGTCCATACCCATTCAAAAGCCAAACCTCAAAGCCCCTATGCATGTAAAGGCCCGAAAGCCAGTGCCAAAACCATGTTTTTTACTGCCAATTTCCAAAAATTAAGGTTTTATCAAAACAAAGGACTGCCCTTGGACAGGCATTATGGGGTGCCTAACACCTTCCCAACATGTAACCAAACTTCCGGACCTAAGAATCAAGATTTTTTTCCATCCACATTTGATTAGGAAAAATGCCCTTTTTCTTAGCCTAGGATTGGTAATAAAATTAACTAGAAATAGCTGACCAATCACACCTTATAAAAACCCAATGATTGGTGGCGACTCCACTTACCTTTGGTAATCCCTTAAAATTTGGCCTAGTTTCCTACCATTAACGCCAAAGGTAGACCTACCTTCCTCCATCGAGAGAAAGAGTACCCAAGGCCCGCATGAATCACACCACACACACTACAGGCGCGCACATCCAATCATCTGAGAAAGGGGCCTCCAGCGGGCCCAACGCGTGGCAGGAGCGTCGCCACGGCGTGTGGTCGAACGAAGGCCCACGACGATGGTGGTTTTTTGCTCCGTTTTCGAGGCCAGGTGTTGAAAATGACATTATGAAATTCTTGGAGTTGGGGGTATATCCGAATGGTGCCGACAAGAGAAAGCGTTGTTCGATTAGGATAATGGCAATGCCATACATCTTATGCAGAGGACAGCTCTATAGGAGATCCTACAATGGTATGCATCTTCGTTGGCTAAAGAAAGAAGAAGCTGAGAAAGTTATGGTCATCAAGGGATTTGTGGTCCTGATATGAATGGGAGAATGTTATCCAAAAAGATCTTAAGGATGGGGTACTACTAGAATATGATGGAGACCAATTGTGTAGACTTTGTGAAAAGTTGCAACAATTGCTAAACATTCACAAATTTGAATCATGTGCCATCTAGTGAGCTATATAGCATGACCTCTCCATGGCCTTTCTCAGTTCGTGGCATTGATGTGATTGGAAGGATACCCTTAAGGCCTTGAATGGACACAAATACATCCTAGTAGCAATTGACTACTTCATCAAATGGGTGGAAGCGGCCTCTTACTCTATATTAAAAGCCAAGCATGTGGCTTGATTCATAGATAATAATATCATTTGTCAGTATGGGGTACCCCAAGAGATTATCTTTGACAATGGTTCCCACTTCGAGAGAGAGGTTAGAACAATCATGGAATTGTATAACATTGAGCATCACAAGTCTTCACCATTTCGACCACAAACCAATGGGGCCATAAAAGCAGTCGATAAGAACATCAGGAACATCCTTGCCAAGATGGTAGTAACATACAAAGATTGGGTCGAGAAGCTCCTATTTGCCTTATGGGGTTACAAAACTTCTATCCGCGCATCAACTGGGGTAACCCCCTACTCTTTAATCTACGGTAGTGAAGCGGTACTTCCCATTGAGGTGGAGATACAATCTTTGAGGGTCCTAGCAGAAACCAAAATCCTAGAGGAAGATTGGGTGAAACAAAGATATGAGCAATTTGCTTTGATAGATGAGAAGAGAGTTAGGAAACTATACCATGCACAAGGGTACCAAAAGAGGATTACCAGAGCATTCAACAAAAAGGTGAGACCTAGAAACTTTAAAAAAGGGAACTTGGTTCTAAAAGTTCTTAGAGATGAAACTTTTGATTTGAGAGGAAAAAAAGAAGCCAAGTGTTAGGCTAGTGCCCTTAAATCCTATTGTATGATGCTATGTATGATATTATGTATGGCTTTAATGTTGTGATTAATAAAGTTGTTTTATTATTATCTAAAATAATGGTAACATGAATATTTGGACATTATCATATAGTCCATGAGATGCATAGTATGTGATTTATGTGATTTAGTCACAGAAGATATAAATCACAAGTTCTTTGTAAACTCAGAATTTTAGTTCGTAGTCGGTGATGAAATTGGGCATTTTATCTACGAAGACTATAACATATCAACTAAGATGATTTGTCTTGATCATGGAAGTGGAGACTTCTAGTTGATATGTTTTAAGAGTTAAGACATATTGAACTGGACCGCTGTGAGATTTATAATTCTCCTAACGACTGTTAAATGAATAATAAATCTCACAACTTTTATTTACATGAACTCTTAATCCTGAGAGAATAATGGACCTGATCATGAAGTGTAAGTTGCTTTGATATATCAGGAGTGAGATCTAAAATCATGATCAAAACCTCAGTATGTTAGGCAGCCACATTTAGTGTTGATGAAACATATATTCTCAAGATAAAATTCATAATCTCTTAACGGAGATATAAAATATTCCCTTGAGATAAGTTTAATGGGTTTGGTTATTCAGAGTGTTAGGCCTAACCACTTTAGTAAAGAGTTACTAAAGTATATATTTACGAAATTGGATTTCATAAATATATGATGACTAACTTGAAGGATTAAACCGGGTACTCAAAGATTAAGATGTAGTAATCTTCAAAGTGGCAGTCTACATTCATGACTTTGTATTACTATGAATATTTTATGAAGGAGTTGAATGTATAATAAAGTCTTGGGATATAATTTATTAATACGGCCTAGAGTGCAATTATATTTATATAGTGGTATTAAATATAATTAATGGTAACTTTGGACTTGTCAAGAGTTGACAGAAAAGCCTAAGGCCCATTGGAGCTAGAGTCTTATTTGTTCCCTTTTGGTCCCACTCCAACCCACATACTAAAGCTCAATTGGAATGCCCCAAAAGGCTAGCCCAATTAGATAATCAATTATAAGGAGAGAAACATACAGAATTTTGAAAGAAAATGAAATGGTTTGTATGTGAGTGTAGGACACTCTCTTATTCTCCCTTGAACACATACATATAAACTGATTGAGAGACCACACTTCTTGGGAACTAGTGGAATTGGAGTGAAGATTAATCTTTGGTTATGAATTTCACCGTATCAAGGTACACTCTCTTGTTCTTATATTCTGAAATTTACATAGGACATGTTATCAATTGTGAATGAAGTAAATCAGTTAATTTTTCGCTGCGTATGTTTTGTATCCGATACAAACATGTATTTTTTCAACACCAAGATGGTCTGGTCCTTTTATTATCAAGAAGATCATGTCAAAAGGTGTTATTAGAATTACATATTTGGATGGGGAAGAGATGCTTAGCCCAATCAACATGGATAAACTCCAAAGATACCACATTTGATAAGAAAAGAAAAGAGTAAAAAGCCTGCTAGGTTGAAAACCTAAAAGGGCAATCTAGGTAAAACTTGAGGCAAAAGAACCCCGCTAGGTTGAAAACTTGAAAGGACGATCTAGGCAAAAGATAGGGGCAAAGACCATGGGCATGGCAAAAATTCCTCAAAGGACGTCATGGGCAAAAATTACATGGCATGGCAAAAAGAAAAGGAAAAGAAAAAAGAGAAGAAAAAAATGATGACAATAAGCAAAGATAATAAATGGGTGGTTGTCTCATTGCTCAAATTAAAAGATGATAAATTGTTTCTATAGGAGATGTGGAACTTTCCAATCTTTTATTAAATTCATAAGAAAAGACACGAGAACCATAAAGTGCAGAAAAGTAAAATTTGGGGCATATCAAGATGGCTGGTTAGTCTTTCTTTCTTTTGATTGGACTTTTTATTAGCTTTCTCAGTTATGTGAACTCATTTCATGACAACCCTAAGTCATTGCTTATATCCTAAAAGTTGGATGAAACAATTGGAGCCTCTCATATGGCCATGTTTGGAAGAGGGGAGAGAGGGAGAGAAGAGGTGAGAGAAAGGAAAAGATAAAGAGAGGAAAAAAAAAGTCAAAGATGATATAAGGAGCCTCGATGGGTTGAAAACTGAAAGGTGATCTAGGCAAAAGTTAGAGAAATCCTGCTAGGTCGAAGACCTAGGCAAAAATTAGGATTGAGAGAAAAGATTCATCCATTTTAACTTGATGGTATGAGAAGGTGCAAGGGAGAGACTAAAGGAACTACTCAAGGCACAATTCAAGCATAGAGTTTCCAAGAACAACATAATGGCATAAAGTTCCCATAGGTTTGTATTTAAGTACATATCCCAAATAAAAGCATAAATGTAAAAGGTGTTCTTAAAATACAACCCAATGTCTCAAATCGAATCTAAAGTGCAAGCACGTATGCTAAAAAGAGAAAAATAATGAAAACAACAAAGAAAAGAAAAAAAACCACTATGCTATGCTCTGTCTGTGTTTGTGTCTGTCTTTCTGTAGGATCTTTGGAAGCGCCTCTTCCTCTGCTGATGGCTGAGAGTTGACTTTGAACCTCGCGCACCATCACTGCCATCATCATCATCATCATCATCATCATCATCATCCTCACCATCCCCACCACCGTACAACTGTTAGGAGTACTCAGTCAGCTCCAGCTTGACGTTTCCCGCAAGCCAAACAAGCTTTCCATGATCCTAAACAATAGGATGAGTTTTGAAGGAAAGGTTGTTTAAACAAGTGTTCGGATGTAAGAATAGAAAGGAAAAGGAACGAGAATGAAATAGAACTCATCACCCGTGTGCCTTCAAGGAAAGGGTAGCCCGTGACATTTGTATTGCACCTAATAGGACACTTCCGAGTAAAGCCGTTAGGGCCATAGGCATAAACCGATCATGGCAAATGGGGAGGATCAATAAGAGCACCGGTAGCAGGGCCTTCCTAACACAAGTGTTCCATTTGAGTGTTACTAATGTACAAGAAAGCTAATGATGACTGATTAAAGGAAATAAGAGACCACAGACACATACAGAAACAGTGAGGGAAGGCATGAGGTGAGTCCCACTAAACTCGTCATAATCTAGTTGATTCGTGACCTAATTCGTGAAGGGGATGCTCGACCTCCATAGATCGTACTCCACATCTGTCATGGAATGAGGAGCAAGCATGAACAAGAAAGGGTCCATGAGGACCCGAAGCACGTCCTCTCTCGCTAGCTGGTAGCACACCCTCTCTACCAAGTAGATCACCCTCAATCCATAGACCTTAAGGGGTTGAGAGAGACTAGAAGCAAGTATGGCAGTAGCCTCCAAGCCCGGGTCCACTATACGGGTAGCTCCGGCCCAAGGACTCCACATGATCTATAACAACACATGGGGTTAGAAAGAGAACTTAAGAAGCATGCAAATAGTGAAAGCAATATGTGCTTAACTTACATCATCGGGACAGAGCCTGTCAAGGTGAGCCCAAAGTGAGGTGATCCTCCTCAAGTCCACAGTAGCCCCCTAGCAATGAGACCGTACTCCATGGCCCAGCGCTTGTAGTCACCACATTTATACCCTTTATGACTTAGGCCCTCGTTCCCCAATGATGTTGAATTTTAAGACCCAAAGTTGGTTTAAGGCCCAATCAGATGTTAAATTGACTTAAGAAATGTTAAAATGAAAAATATAACTTTCAATGAGCAAATAAATCTATTTTTGGAAAGATAAGGCCTAGGAAACCCTTACTATGCGCATGTAAGAATCAGCTTGCGCGCGTAGGCCCGATCTTGCACACGCATAGCGAATTCCAGAAACTATATAAGACAAGTTTTCTGCATTAATGTTGAGATTTGGAACGAATCCCACATCGTCTGGGAATCATTCCAAACCCCTATTTTCACACTATAAGTAGCCTTACATGGTATATTTTCAAAACACACAGAAATCCTACAGTAAAACACTAAGATTCACTAGAAATAAAGAATCAAAGAAGGAGTTTTTCACAAAAAATTCTCAAGTCAATTTTCTTTTGATTAGGGCATTTCTGGCCTTGATCTTTGAGTTTAAGATTACTAATCACTATTTTATTGAATTATGAATAGATTTGACTGAGAGGAATGGTCAAAAATCAAGCTTGAAGAACTTTTCTTTGAGGTATTGGTTTTAAACTTTTCTTTTTCCTTTCTTTTCTTTTCTGCTCTTTAATCTTTCTGTTTGCTTTATTTTCTTGTTGTAGCATGCTTTAATATGTTTATCTAGTTTAGGTTTAGATAGTTGTATGTTTTAAAAGCATGTTAAGTTGCTAGAATTTGTGTTTAAGAGTTTTGCCCTATTTGTTTTGTTTTTAGGGTTTTTGGGCTGAAAACTTCATACGCATAATCTTGCTTGCGCACGTAGGCTTGATTATGTGCACGCAGGGGAGTTTGTATGTGCTCATGAATTTGCCCAGAAACTCTAATTTTTATTTATTTGTTTTGTTTTTCTATGTTTTTATGCTTTCAAGGTCTCTATTTCACATGTTTGTTTACTTCTTTGCTATCACATGTTAGAATTAGGGTTCATCATGTGTTTTATTACTTGAATGCCACGAACATGCATTCATATGCTCATGCATAATGCCATAGGTGCTGAGTTGCTACAAGGTAGTTAAAGGTAAGTCATGTATTTGTAATGTTCATGCATTTGTGATATGATCTTGCTTTGATAATGAGTATGAACATGTTGCTTAGATCTTTCTATGCTTGTGTTTCTAATGTGATTTACTTGCTACATTGGATAAATAACATGGAGTTAGTGACATGTATGTTAGATGTATGGTAGGCTTTGTTTGTGAACATGATAGATAGATGGTTAGAGATGTTTGATGCCATGTTGATTTGATAGATGTATGCTAGTGGGTGTGTGAGTTAGATACAAGTATTGAGTGTGCCTTTAATAGGGTTAAGACATAAGATACAATGATAGGAAGCTAACCTTAGGGTTGGGCAATTTTGGGTGCCTAACACCTTCCCAAGCTCGTACCTTAACTCTGAACCCATATCTCTGGTAATAAGATCAAAAGGCCATTCCTCAAGAGGACACTATATATATGGTTCCTAGGCCATTGCAAAAACTAGGTTACAACTCCCCCTTGCGCCATAGTGACGACTCCATTGGGGATTGTGAGTTTAATTCCTGTGTGTCCTATGTCTTAATCTTAATAAAGGCTTATTCAATATTTGTTTGCACACACTTCACTTAGGCCCAAGTCTTTCAAAGTTCATCCCACCAACTCACAATGTGTGCCATATCAAGGTGGTTGGTTAGTCTTTCTTTCTTTTGATTGGACTTTTTATAAGCTTTATCGGCTATGTGAACCCACTTCATGACAACCCTAAGTCATTTCTTATATCCTAAAGTTGGATGAAGCAATTGGGGCCTCTTATATGGCCATGTTTGGAAAAGGAGAAAGAGAGAAGGAAAGAAAAAGAGAGAAAAAAAAATGAAAATGAGTTCAAAGACGATATAAGAAGCCTCAAAGGGTTGAAAACCGAAAGACAATCCATGCAAAAGTTAGAAGAATCTTGCTAGGTCGCGGACCTAAGTAAAAAATAGGGATTGAAGAAAAATTCTTCATTCATTTTAACTTGATGACATGGGAAGGTACAGGGAAGAGAATAAAGAGAATACTTAAGGCACAATTCAAGTACAGAGTTTCCAAGAACAACAGAATGGCATAAAAGTTCCCACAAGTTTGTAATTTAAGTACATCCCAAATAAAAGCATAAATGTAAAGGATGTTCTTAAAATACAACCCAATGTCTCAAACAAAATCTAAAAGTGCAAGCATGTGTCTGTCTGTCTGTCTGCAGGATCACCGAAAGCGCCTCTTCCTCAGCTGATGGCTCGGAGTTGACTCTAAATCTCCCGCACTATCACTGCCATCATCATCATCATCCTCATCATCCTCGCCTCCATACAGCTGCCAAGAGTACTTAATTAACTCCAGCTTGAGGTTTCTCGCAAGCAAAATGAGCTCCTTATGCTCCTGAACTGTAGTTTGAATTTTGAAGGAAAGAGGTTGTTAAAACAAGTATTCAGATACAAGAACATAAAGGAAAAGGAACAAGAATGAAAGGGAACTCACCGCCCGTGTGCCTTTAGGGAAGGGGTAGCCTGTGACATTTGTATTGAGCCCAACAGGACACTCCCGAGCAAAGCCATCAAGGCCATAAGCATAGACCGACCAGGGAAAATAGGGAGGATCAATAATAGCACTGGCAGTAGGGCCCTCTTAACACAAGTGTTTCATTTGTGTGTTACTAATGTACAAGAATGCAAATGATGACTAATTAAAGGAAGTAAGAGAGCAAGAACAAATACTAGAGCAATGAGAGAAGGCATGAGGCGAGTCCCACTGAACTCGTCATAATTTAGCTCGTCTGTGACCCAATTGGTGAAGGGGATGCCTGGCCTCCACAGGTCGTACTCCACATCCGTCATGGAAAGAGGAACAAGCATGAACATTTGAGGGTCCATGGGAAACTAAGGCGTCTCCTCCCTTGCTAGTTGGTAGCACTCCCTCTCTGCCAAGTAGATCACCCTCAATCCACTGCCCTCAAGGGGTTGAGAGAGACTATAAGTAATAATAGCAGTTGCCTTCGAGCCCGGGTCTGCTACAAGGGCAACGTTGGCCTAAGGACTCCACATGATCTATGACAATACATGGGGTTAGAAAGAGAACCTCAAGAAGCATGCAAATAATGAAAGCAATATGTTTCTAATTTACATCCTTGGGAGAGAGCCTATCCAGTGAGCTCGAAGCAAAGTGATCCTCTTCAAATTCACCTTAGCCCCTCTAGCATTGTGACCCTACTCCACGCCCCAATGCTAAAATGGTAGTGTATAAGATTCAGAAAAGAGTAGTTTGCAAGATGATAGTGTGCAAGATTCAGAAATGATAGTTTGCAAGATGATAATTTACAAGATTCTGAAATGAAAGTTTGCAAGATGACAATTTACAAGATTCTAAAATGAAAGTTTGCAAGATGACAATTTGCAAGAGGTTATGGTACAGTTCACAAGATATATATGGTAGGGTGACAATTTGCAAGATATGGGTGTAGACACTCGATTTTGCACCCAAAATTTAATCAAGGAAGATGGCTAGAGTGACCATTCATATACCTGACCTTCAGAGTTGCGTTAAATGCATTAATTCATTCATTGCATATCATGAAAATGATCTTGAGGTTCTAACGGTCGCGATGGTGTGTCCGATTTCCAAATCGGATCATTGGATTGAAAGATATCACATGATCAAGTTTGCACGATTTGCATTCATTTTGTTTGGGTGGAACTGACCACGCATGATTAATTTAAATTAATTCTGATTGGCTAAACAATTAAAATTAATTAAATAATTTTGTGACTAGTTGTTGGTTAGTGTCAAAAATAGACTTGCTTTCATGGGAATAAAGTGGATAATCATATAACAAAGAGGTTGTGGATAATCAAGAATTTTTTGGAATATTTATCTACAATATAATTATCACTTTAAAGACTTGAATATCCGGAAAAAGGGATTAATTTTTTGAATACGGATTAAAAATGCGTCTAAGTACAATTCCAGGCTAAAAAATCCTTAAAAAATGAGTCCAAATTGGACCAAAACTCAAACACGGGCTCGGCACCTAAGAGGGCGAATGGGCCTCTTGGAGTGCCGATTGGCACAAATTCATGGCTCAGCTCAAGAACTCCTGGATTGAGATAAACCTTACATTTTTTCAATTTTTTTAGAGATAAGGACGCGTTCTAATTCGTATCTAATCATTTAGCTACTTTTTCGAAGCATCCCAACCTCTATAAATAGAGGAAACAAATCAGAATTAAAGGCTCTTCTCTTCTGACTTTTCAATTCCCCTTACGTTAAAGACGTTCTGGAGGCTTTTGCTTTAGGAACTTCTTTTTTGTAAGTAAAGTATTTTAGGCTTCAAAGAGTTGAACAAATATCTTTGAATCCTCAAATATTCTTTCATTAGAAGAGTACGTTCACGCAAGAGGTATCTCGTTTTTGTTCTTTCTTTTCTTCCTTCATTAATTTTTTTTTATTGTTTGTTGCATGAATATGTTTAGCATGTTTTTATTGTGTTCTGTTCTTGATATATAATTGCCATGCTTGAATACATTACTAGAATTTTCTTTAACATGTGCTTAGGTAATTGTGTATTATAATTCTTTTTCTTAAGTTTAAGTTTCAAAATCTGCAATTGGCTAATAAAATTCTTTTATGAAAACTAAAAATTGATATGTATTTTTCAAATCTAATTTTCTCTAAATCTAAAAACTGATATGTATTTTTTAGATCTGATGTTTTTTTAACACAAACAGATTTGTATTTTCCAGATCTAATTTTTCCAAACACAAAACGGATCTGTATTTTTCAGATTTGATTTCTCTAAGCACAAAACGAATCTGTATTTTTTAGATTTGATTTTTTAAACACAAAACAGATCTGTATTTTCATTAAATATAGATTTGATCTTTTTTTAAACACAAAACTGATCTGTATTTTCATTAAATACAGATCTGATTTTTTTCAAAAAAAGTTTTCTTGGTTACAAAATTGCAAGTTTTGAAATTTAAAAAAAGAAATTGAAAGTTAGGTTGAAGTCTTGTCTTGTTTTTTTTAATATGTGATGCATGTATAATAAATTCATCTCATGAATGTGGATCCTCTTTCAAAAAGTCTTTTTTATTTTATTTTTTATTCATAAAAAAACAGATATGATTTTCTTCATAAAATCACATTTTTTAACTTTACACAAAAACAGATCTAATACTTTTTAACAAAAATCTCATTCTTTCTTTTACATAAAAACAAATTTGATTCTCTTTACAAATCCAATTTTTTTATTCACAAAATAGATTTGAATTTTCTTGAAAAAAGGACACATCCATAAGGCAAATTTATTTGAATTAATTTTGGGCAATTGTCTATCATGTATGTTCAACATATCATTCAATATCATGCAAAAAAGGGTATATTGGTTGTTAGAGTCTAGAAGACCTAACTTTGTCTGGGCGGAATGGGTGCTTAACACTTTCCCATTCCATAATCTAGCACCCAAGCTTAGGGTTTTTGGATAAGTAGATTAGTGTTTTGTCTGTTTAATTTTGTTAGATTGTAACTAGGACCAAAACTTTGTATTCTTTTGCATAGATTGTAACTAGGACCTAAAGCCTTGTAAGGTTTAATTTACCAAAATTGTACTTGTCTTTCAATCAATGACATTTGAAATGTTTTGATCATGTAATATGTATTTATTTTTTCTTACTTTTTGTATAAAAAAATAAGTGGCGACTCCACACCACTTACCCAAAAAGAGAGGTGCCCTTAAAAGCACCCAAATCTCTTTCTTGAGAGCGCCCAATTTTTCAATCTCTCACAGTGGCGACTCCACTGGGGATGTTGAGGGTTAAGTTTCGTGTTAGACTCTAAGTGACCAATTATATACCCTTGTCTTTTGCATGATATTGTTGATTGTTTGTTTATTTATGTCTTGAGATGTCTGTATGATATTTATGTTGTTGTTTGTGTTGCCATGTTGATTGTTAAGAGTTTTCCCTAATTGTCATAATGCGTGCCATCAAAACAACAAATATGTATGCACGCATCTCAAACATATGGTGGTAGTAACTATGGATCATTGGTCTTCATTAGATTCAGGTACCTAGTGGTGAACTCACCAACTCATTGCCCAAAGTTAATGGATCACTTCTTGTTGACTATAAAGGATAGACCAATATAATGTTCATTACATTACAAATTGGGAGGTGCAACGTCCTAGCTATTGGAAACAATGAAACAACAGTCCCACCTTACAATGTAATGACTTAGAACCTACCCTTAGGCTAGTCCATGTAAGAATTTCATTGCATGTTGTGTGTGTTTGTTTTGTTGATTAATTGATGTAGATAGGGACCTAGCTTTAATTGACCCAACCAAGCTTTTTCTTAGGGGAGAATTTGGCCAAGATCAGGGGGAAGACTCTAAAGAGAACCCAAGACCGACACTCAAGGTAGTAGTTCCAGTTCCAAGCTCATTACTCCCATCATGGTACTGAAGCTCATGAGCATAGAAGACACTCCACTGCTGCAACATCACAATCCCGTATTCCACCTATAAGACAGTCCAAGCCATAAGAAGTCTGAAGATCCCAACACTATGGTAGAAGGGGAAGACCATTCAAACACTGAAGAACCCATGAACACTTAAGAGCTACTGAACAACATGGTAGCTAATCAAATCTAGCTGAAAAAGGACATGAACCTTATGGTACAATAGTTTCAGAACCTAAAGAGTGGCCAAGAAGAGAACAAGACTGACCATAATCCTCTAACCATGGAGAGCAAGAAGAAGATCAACGAGAGGATAAACAAGATGGAAGAGATGATAAATAGAGCTCACAAGATGAAAGACCTCATGGACTACCAATCACTCTCACTTTTCCCTGATGTGAGACTGCCTCCCAAGTTCAAGATGCCGACCTTGGATAAGTTCAACGAGGCTGGCTATCCAAAGTCCCATTTAAAGATGTATATGAGGGTCATGCAACCCCTAGGAGCAACTAAAGAACTACTTGCTCAAATGTTCCAAAACACCCTGGCTGGCATCGTTCTTAGGTTGTTCCTCAACCTAGATGATGCTAGAGCAAGGAGTTGGGAGGACATCTGCCGTGAGTTTCACAATCAATACAAGTACAACGTAGAGGAGGATGTGACAAGGAGAGGTTTGGAGACCACGAAGTAAGAGCTGAAAGAATCTTTCTCTACCTTCATTGCCAAGTGGAGGTCTAAAGCGGCACAGATGATGAATAGGCCAAGTGAAGAAGAGCAATTAACTATGGTTGTAAAAAACTTATTGCTTCTATACCATAAATATTTGTTTGCCCAATATTTTCCTAATTTTAAAGCTTTGATTGTTGTTGGAACCCAAATTAAGGATGTAGTAAATAACGGCACTATAGAGAATGAGGACCCACCAAGGTTCAAAAAGAATTTAGGATCTAGTTCTAAAACTGCAGAAGTTTCTAATAAATACAAAAATGATCCTTATCAACTTATTGCTCCTATTACCTCTGTGCCAATATCACAAGGGCCATCTCTAAGGCCTAGGAGGGAATTTCCTGAGTTATATATGCCTATGAGTCAAGTGTTTGAAAAACTAAAAGCAAAGGGGTTGCTAAAACCTTTAGACCCAAGACCAATTCCAAACCAATTACTTGCAATATTTGATGTGACTAAGAGATGTGCCTACCACCAAAGCCTTGGCCATGATACTGACAAGTGTTTTGGCCTTCGTCATGCAATTCAAGATCTGATAGACACTAAGGTGATTACTCCACTTACCAAGCCTAGCATCATAAATAATCCCTTGCCCAACCACAATTTTGTGAAAGGACCGAGGATTAATTGCTCGATGACTAAAGAGGAAGGTGAAGAGGACCCGTCTGAGTTGATTTATGACTTACCTAAGTGCTTTATGATGACATGGGAAGAGTTGATGTAACAGAAACCACAAATTACCCAACAACCACAAATGGGGGGAGACACTTCAAACCCCAAGCAAGTAACCAAACGCCTATATATGGGGGGAGACATTTCGAACCCCAATCAAATGACCTAGCATCCACATATGGGGGGAGACACTTCAAACCCCAAGACACTGATCTAAATGACCTAACAAAAATTGCCCACATCACAAGGGGGGAGACATTTCAAACCCCCACATTTGGAGACAGACAACCCAATAAAAGCCTTGAACAAAGCCACTCAACAAACACTCACTGAAGAGGATGAGGTCCTTAAGCAACTACAAAAGACACAAGCCAATATATCTTTATGGGGTTTACTCATGGCCTCATACAAGCACTGTCAGAATCTAGCTGACCTTCTTAATCAAATCCAAGTCCCTACAACCACTACTTCTCAAGATCTAAATGCTATGACCTATAAGTAAGGAACTCACAATTTCTTACTCTGACAAAGATTAGACCTTAGGGAAGCACCACAATGGCCCATTGCACATTACAGTAGATGCTAAAGGCAAGAGGATTCCAATGGTTCTAATTGATGATAGAAGTGCCTTAAATGTGTGTTCTTTAAAGACTGCAAGTTGCTTAGGCCTAAGTATTGAATATTTTGTGTCAACTGATCAACATGTGAGGGCATATGACAATAGTAGAAGGGAGGTCTTGGGAACCATGACACTAGAGCTCACTATAGGGCCAATGATCAAGAAGGTGGAATTTCTAGTCCAAAACATAGCATCATGCTTCAATATGCTCCTTGGGTGACCGTGGATCCATGACACAAAGGCCGTACCTTCGTCCTTATACCAAAAGGTTCAGTTTCCGCATGAAGGAGCCATAGTTACCATATATGGTGATACTTTGACCATACCGAAGCCCATTTTTGGTATTGATTATGAGAAGGAGCCATTGACCTTGGATGGCTTTGAAATTGAGAAACCTGGTTTTGAAAGAAAAGAAGAAGAAGTAGAGAAGATCCCCATGAACTTTGCTCCATACAACAACAACAATGTGGTGGCAATGATGAGGAGAAGAATTACCTTCCGGGGTGAACTTAAGGAAGACTGTGAAGAAGGCAACTACTCAAGTCCCAATAATTCCCACTGCCACACTACCTTTCGGGCTAGGCTACAAGCCTACTGATGATGACTTGTTAGAGATGGAAGTGAGAAGACTGGCCCATGCCACGGCTAAAGCCAAGGGACTTCCATGTCCTCCGGAATCCCTAAAGCCCTATACTCCCACATTGAACAGAAAGTTTTTCAAAGCTAGAGATAGTCAACGCTATTGGGGATTCTCGGAACTGAGATTTGATCCTAAGACAAGAACAATGGTGCCAGGGTTTGAGCTATTATTTGATTGCAACAACAAGCTTCCAGAGTTGAAGAAGGAAGACACAAATTGGGTCCCGACAGATTAGGCTAATTACATGGACCCTGATGCAATGACTATGCTTCTGGGAGATGCCATTTGCAATATAGAGGAAGAAGAGTACTGGAAGGCTTGTCAACAAACATTAAATAACTCATATGAAGTAAGAACAAGTGATGAAGATGAAGAACGGGGTAAAGCCCCTAGTGATGATAATGAAGGTAACAATAGCAAGAGTGATAGTAGTAGTGATAGCAGCAGCAGTGACAGTAGAGATAGCAAGGATGATAGCAACAGTGATAGTGAAAGCAACAATAATGAAGACTATGATAGCCAATATAGTGGCAGTGATTGGGGTGAACCCCCTAGTGATAGAGATGATGAAGATGAAGGGTCTTTTTATGAAGACGACTTTGATGACAACGTGGACTACTATGATGGAGATATAGAGGATAATGTTGAAACTGAACCTATAGACATGGAGAGCGACAATGAGAGTGAAGAGTATGGGCTAGAGAATATGCTAGAAGCTATAGATGAGGAGGTTGAAGAAGCCTATAATATAGACTATGATAATTACCCCTATGGGCGGCCTTCAGATTGGAGCTACATTACTGATGGTAGCTCAAGGTTAGGTCCTTGTTATGACAAGCATAGTAGAGAAATTCCTTAGTTAGGGTCATTCCACAATTCAGAACTTAGCTCACTGACCTTATACATTGAAGAAGAAGACGACATAGATGCTAGGTTAGCCACTCTAGACAGAAAGTTGATGATCCACAGTTTCAGAAACTTAACACTGGAGAGTCTTGAAGGTGAAGACAAGAAGATGGAAGGGAATGAGTCAGAATACCTCCCCCAATACATCCACCCGAGCAACAAAGGAAAGCAAGATTTGTTTGGTGAATGGATGGACAGTATAGAGCACTCGGATGCTTATGTGATTGACAAGCCCATAGATATGGAGATTAATGATGAAGGCATGGATTATATGGATGAAGACCCCCTGGTACTAATGTTGAGGAAAGAAGGACCTCGTTGGGAGCCACCCGCCATCGTTGAAGCCACAACCATGCTGAAGAATTGGGCATGGGAAGGAATCGCCCACCCCATGGAAGACTTTATGAAGAAGATCAAGACCATCGAGCCAGTCACTCCTACCAAACACATTGTTTCTATTCCTAGTAAGTCTGTTTCTGCTAGTATTATTGTTCCTGTTAAGTATGTTTGTGATTGTAGTCCTATAGAGTCTATTTCTATTGAGTTTGTTGAGTTTGTTAAGAACTCTTTTCCTTATAATATGATTTCTGATTTTGCTTGTTTGTTGGCTTTGAATGTTTTTATTTCAAAAATTGGTAAAGAAACTCTTAATAATAAGGAATTAAAACAACGGCATGTAGAACCTATAGAAGAAGAAACCCAACCTATCAACCTAGGAACTGATGATGAACCTAAAATGATACCCTAATCTCCTCTGAGAAAGATGCATTAGTTGCCCTCTTGATAAAATTCAAAGAGGTATTTGCATGGTCATAAGAAGACATGCCTGGGATTGATACAGATATAGTGCAGCATTACATTCCCAAAAATCTAATCATGAACCCGGTCAAGTAGAAGTTGAGAAGAATGAAGCCAGAATGGACTCTCAAGATCAAAGAAGAGGTTGAGAAATAGTACAATGCACGATTTTTGAGGGTGGTCAACTACCCATAATGGTTAGCTAATGTGGTTTTTGTACCAAAGAAGGATGGGAAAGTGAGAATGTGTGTAGACTTCTGAGACCTCAATAAGGCTAGCTCGAAAGATGATTTTCCTTTACCTCACATTGACAACCTAGTTGATAACACAGTAGGACATGCCTTGCTGTCATTTATGGATGGTTTTTCAAGGTACAATCAAATAAAGATGGCTCTGGAAGATATGGAGAAGACCTCCTTCATTACTCCATGGGGGACGTATTGCTACAAGGTCATGCCATTTGGCCTTAAAAATGTTTGTGCTACTTACCAACGTGTAGCCACTACTTTGTTGCATGATTTGATCCACAAAGAAGTAGAAGTTTATGTTGATGACATGATAGTGAAGTCTAAAGACCGTGAAGGGCACGATTGTTGGAAAAACACATGTTTGTATCGTATACAAAACATACGTAGCGAAAAATTAACGGATCTACTTCATTCATAATTGATAACATGTACTATGTAAATTTCAGAATTTAAAAACAAGAGAGCGTACCTTGGTACAATGAAATTCAAAACGAAAGATTAGAAGTACTTAGGAACACTTTTAATCTTCACTCCAATTCCATTTGTGCTCAAGAAGTGTGGTCTCTCAATTAGTTTATATGTATGTGTTCAAGGGAGAATAAGAGAGTGGTATACACTCACATACACACCATTTCATTCTCTTACAAAATTCTGTATGTTTCTCTTTTTAAATATAACTGATTATCTAATTAGGTTAGCCTTTTGAGCCATTCCAATTGGGCTTTAGTATATGACTTGGAGTGAGACCAAAAGGGAACAAATAAGACACTAGTTCTAATGGGTTTTGGGCTTCTTTGTCAACTCTAGACAAGCCAAAAATTACCATTAATTATATTTAATACCACTATATAAATATAATTGCATTCTAGGCCTTATTAATAAATTATATCTCAAGACTTTATTAAACATACAACCCCTTCATTAAAATATTCATAGTAATACAAAGTCATGAATAATGACTGCTACTCTGAAGATTATTACATCTTAATCCTTGAGTACCCGGTTTAATCCTTTAAGTTATTCATCATATATTTATGAAATCCAATTTCATAAATATATACTTTAGTAACTCCTTACTAAAGTGGTTAGGCCTAACACTCTGAATAACCAAACCCATTAAACTTATCTCAAGGAAATATTTTATATCTCTATTAAGAGACTATGAATTCCATCTTAAGAATATACCTTTAACACTAAATTGGGCTACCCAACATACTGAGATTTTGATTTTGACTTTAGATCTCACTCCTGATATACCAAAACAACCTACGCCTCATGATCAGGTTCATTATTCTCCCAGAATTAAGAGTTGATGTAAATATAAGTCGTGAGATTTATTATTCATTTGACAGTCGTTAGTAGAATAATAAATCTCACAGTGGTCCAGTTCAATATGTCTTAACACTTAAACCATATCAACATATCAACTAGAAGTCTCCACTTCCATAATCAAGACAAATCATCTTAGTTGATATGTTATAGTCTTTGCAGAAGAAATGCCCAATTTCATCACTGACTATAAACTAAAATTCTAAGTTTACAAAGAACTTGTGATTTAAATCACATAAATCACATACTATGCATCTCATGGACTGTATGATAATGTCCAAATATTCATGTTACCATTATTTTCGATAATAATAAAACAACTTTATTAATCACAACATAATGTCATACATAGCATCACCCAATAGGATTTAACAACACATATCCTAACACGTACCAGCTTTATGGAGGTTCTTTGAAAGAATCCAATTCTATAAGTTGCGGTTGAATCCAAAGAAGTGCACTTTTGGTGTAACATCCGGAAAGCTGTTGGGGTTTATGGTAAGTCAGAGGGGAATTGAAGTAGATCCTGACAAAATCAAGACAATTGTAGAGATGAAGCCTCCAAGGACTAAGAAGGAGGTCCGAGGGCTTTTAGGGAGGATATAATACGTTAGTAGATTCCACTTTTTTGACTACTTAAGAAAGAAGTGCTCACAGTATGGAATGAACAGTGCCAAGAAGCTTTTGATAAGATTAAGAATTATCTAATGAAGCCACCAATATTGGTTCCACTGGTACCTAAAAAGCCATTATTGTTGTATCTCATAACTACGAATACAACAATGGCGTCTTTTGCTTGCTCAATACCTAGAAGAGTCTAAAAAGGAGAATGTGATCTACTACATTAGCAAGAAAATGTTGGCTTATGAAGAGAAGTATTCACCACTTGAGAAGACATGTGTAGCACTTGTATGGGCAACACGAAAACTCAAACATTACATGCTTGCTTTCAAAGTCTTATTGATTGCAAGAATAGATCCTTTGAAATATCTAATGGAGAAGCCAGTACAAGATGGGAAGACGGCTAAATGGGTTCTGCTTCTATCAGAATTTGATATTAAATATGTGACTCAGAAGTCTGTGAAGGGGAGAGTAATTGCTGATCACTTAGCCCATTGTTCACTTGAAGAAGCTGAAGAAATTCAGGGAGACTTTTCGGATGAGGATATCATGGGGATCGAGGTAGAATCATGGAAGATGTATTTTGATGGAGCAACTAATCAAAATGGAAGTGGCATTGGAGTTCTCTTAATTTCTCCAAAATGGACACACATAATATGGGGCTTGCATTATGGGGTTATAAGTGGCCTTAGGTCTTGGAGTAAAAGAGTTGGAAGTATATGGTGATTCAACCTTGATAATTTCTCATATTTAGAATAAATGGAAGATTAAGGAAGAAAGGCTAATGTCTTATCATGAATGTCTTAAAAAATGGGCCTTGAAATTCAGTAAGATCCAGTTCCAATATGACGGAATTCATCTCCTTTGTGTGACAGCTAAAGAAGCACAAAAAATAATTGAAGAGGTTCATGAGTCAAGTTATGGGCAACACATGAATGCACACATGCTGTCATGGAAGATAATGAGGTAAGGATATTACTAGACCACTATGGAAGCAGACTGCGTAGCTCATGTTCGCAAATGCCATCAATGCCAAGTCCATGGAGATCTAAAGCACATGCCACCTATGCGATTACATACCATGACTTCACCCTGGCCGTTCTCTACATAGGGAATAGATATTATTAGGAAGATTCACCCAACGACATCCAATGGCCATGAATTTATACTTGTTGCTATTGATTATTTCACTAAATGGGTGGAAGCTGCCTCATACAAGGTTTTGAACTTGAAGAAAGTTGGTCAGTTTATTCAGACTAATATCATTTGTAGATATAGGGTACCGCATGAAATTATCTCAGACAATAGGCTGCATTTCAAGGGAGAAACAGAGAAGCTACTGTGACAGTTCAATATTCACCACCACAAATCTTCACCCTACTGTCCTCAGACTAATGGGGCAGTTGAGGCTGCTAACAAAAACATAGGGCGAATTCTGAAGAAGAGCACGAAGAACTACAAAGATTGGCATCTACAATTACCCTATGCACTTTGGGGGTATAGGACATTAATTTGGACTTCCACAGGAGCCATTCCTTATTCATTGGTGTTCCATTCATTGAGAATAGAACTGGAGAGTGAAATCCCCGAGGTAGATTAGTTGCAAAGCAGGTATGACCGATTATACGTGATGGATGAGAAGAGACTCAAGGCCTTGGATCACATTCAAGGTTATCAAATGAGGCTTAGGAAAGCTTTTGACAAGAAAGTAAGAACTAGAGATTTGGAGTTGGGGGATTTAGTGCTGAAAGAGATCCGAGCCTCGATTCAAGATACAAATGAGAAGTTTAAGCAAAATTAGGCAAGCCCATATATTATCAAGCAGATATACTCTGAGGTAGCAATAAGATTATTGGACTTAGATGCAAATCCTTTTACTGAGCCAACCAACATAGATCAATTGAAATAATACCACGTCTGAAGTGGTTGTAAATTATGTTATTTCCCTTCTTAGGTTCGTCAAAAAAAAAAGAAAAAGAAAAAAAAAAGGTAGATTGAAAACTCAAAAGGGCAATCTACGCAAAAGGAGAGAAAAAAAGAAGAAGAGAGTAAAAGAGCCTACTAGGTTGAAAACTCGAAATGGCGACCTAGGCAAAAGTTAAGGAAAATAAAAAATGAATTACGTGATTACCTGATCCTTCTGCCAAAGAGGTATGTAGGCAACCATACATTGGTCCAGTCACAACCTCCCCAAACCTACCATTTACCTATTAAGCCAAAAACAAAAATTGTTTTCAAAATCTAACAATTCCATTAAACCATGTCATTACACAGAAACCTAAACCCTAAACCAAGCCATTAAAAAAAAAAAAAAAAACCTAAACCCTAAACAGAACCCTTAACCTGAAAGTCCTAAATAATTCCTAAACCTAAGAGTTTCACATCAACTTTTAAATTAATGTTTAACAATGTTTACGAACTTCAAATTCTCTTTAGTGGCAATACAACATGCTTTTTAGTAAAAACAGAGATCGAACCATCTAAAACCCTATGAACCATCGCTACCCCTTCCCTTTTTCTATCCAGCAAACTTAAAGCAAAGTCCCCTTCTTGCTGGAACCCCATATACCGTCCGAAAATCTATGTTACCATCAGTAGGAGTACAAAGGGAATTATCTTAAACATATTGAAAGGGATTTTGAAGTGAAACTTGAATTAAAATATCCTAAACTGATTATCATAATACGCTATAGAGATTCTATATTAATTTGAAGAAGGCAATAAGACTTATAGCAAAACAATGAATTTTCTATCACTAAAACCATTTCCCATCTTTATTGCAGTAGCTACTGCTACATCAAATGAAATCCCTACCTGAAACAAACGTGCTCTCACATTCACCACATAATTTGAAAACCAAAAAGTCTAGCAAGTAGCAACTAAGAGCTTTAGAAATTATGTGTTTAACCAATAAAAAGAGTAAAAAAAAAATTAGTTCAGGAATGGAAAAAGGGGCAACTATGGCTACCAAAACTTTTGAAATAAAACTTGAACATAATTAAATCAATGAGTTTAACATAAAACTCCTTAAAAGCAAAGAAAATAATATTATTGATAATTCGATTCTAACAATATTTATTTAATATCATGGTGTTACCAGATGTGGTTGGTGTATTGGAATCTATTGGAGTCACTGAAATATTCACCTTCAACACATAGCAAGTTTTTGCACAGTTGCATCATCAAATCTTGTACCTTGAAAAATTACAAAATCCATTATTAAATCTCCTTCATATCATGTTCTATTTTTTATGCTTTCTATTAGAAGTAGAGAGAGACTCGCCAAATTTTGTCATAAGCAGAAGAATTGTTAGTGTATACTGCTGTAAGATAGATTGGTAAATAGCCTATTAGGAAGATTTCTGTGACAACTACTTGGGTATCACCATAACCAATGACCCTATGGAACAATAATAGAGAATTAGGAATCAATAATCATAACAATTCATTTTGCAAGGAAAATAAAAAGGATTTTTTTTTTTTTTTGCTAATAATACTTATAGTAACAGCATCTATTTCATTCCCTCCAATTTCTCCAACCATGAATATGGCTATTTTAAGTTTCTCAGCACTATAAAAAGAAAAAGTTTCTCAGCACAATCTATCAAACATTAAAAGAAACAATAAAGAAAAAAAGAAAAAATGTAAATAATAATTTTAACTTTGTATTAAAAGCTTAATTCAAATGATAGGCTCATCATCAGCATTGTGATAGATCCCATTGAAATATGTGGACATCCAATCCAGTTGAACATTGAGAGAGCTTTTAGTAGCTAGCTATGAAATATTCTTTTTTGCAAGAAATATGTTAGTTATATTTGTTGTTTATGCAATACATTAAAATTCTAGTTGTAGAATTATTACAATTATAGGTATGTAGTTTATACAATACAATTAAATTTTAGTAATGTCATATTACAAACCTTAATGAAACTAAAAACACCTTAAATCTACTAGGTTTAAAATGGTCTCAAGGAATGTAAATGACACTAATAGAGTTACTAGTTAATAAGAGAAAGCATAGCTGATAGCTCAAACGAACTTTAATGTACTTATAAGTGGAATATAAGATATTTTATATACTTAGCAGTGATCAGTAGAATCACTTTCGCACCTGCTAGAGAAGCCCTCAATTGGATGTGGATGCCCAAGATTGATGTACTAATCTAAATAGAAAAAAATTACATAGAATGTTGTTAACAATTGAAATTGCCAATTAGTTATATGTAATAGAACTTTTTAAGAACACCAGTAACAAATACGCATAACAGAATGAAACACATATTCATTACAGAACAAACAAAATCAAAATTAAATTGCTAAAAACCGTAACAAGGTGGGAAGATGAAATTTGGGATTTGATGTATATACAGGGTTGTATATAAAAAAGAAAGGAACCAAAATTGATTGAATTAGAAAGTGTGTGCACCCATATCATACTCCGCACCACACACTCACCTTTGCTGAACATTGATAAACAAACATTTATCACCATCAAGACTTCTACCAACTTAAGCAAATATGAAGCACACAACTTTTCCCATATATTTTTATTTTAACAGAAAAACACATAAAACTAACAAAGCATATCTGAAAGCAATTTCTATCTCTCAACAATCATCTCTTTCTGGCCAAAACAAAATTTTTTTTCCTAAACTCTGAACAAATAGAAGTCATGAAAAATAAACATTACCGCTATGCATGATAAAGCGATGCGTATATTTACCATTGCAAATAAACATTACCACTATTTGGATTGCATTTGATTCTACCTGGGTTTTACAATTTTTTTGCAAATAATTTTTGAGGCTTTGGGAATGTCTTTTCTATTAATGTACTCCTATTTGGTAAGTGCATTTCTTGTATTCATTTCTCAAAAAATAGTTTTGTTAACTCTCACAGTTAGTCTCAAATGAGACTCAAAATGCATGGCGCCTAGTCACACCATACTAAACCACATCCATTATAGCAAAGTAGGCACATAAGGTATATAGAGTCAATCCTCTTAAGAGTATGGATAATACACAGTTGTGGTGCATGATTAGAATACAATTTGATCGCAACATATCATGAATAGAATACACATCCTGCTCACATAATCATGATGCCACATTTGAAGAGGCGTTTTTTTTTTTTCATTTTTGTATGATACCTAAGATTGTACCATGTGTAATAAATTGGGAAAAAAATGAATTCAACAAACTATTAAAAAGGTCATACATTGTTTGAAGTTAATACTTGATTCTTCAAAAGAATGATAGATTGAACAAATTGAAAAGCATACCCCAAAGAGATCCATGTTACTTCTTCTAAAAGACCTAGAAAAGGAAAAAAC
Organism: Quercus robur; assembly: GCF_932294415.1. Taxonomy (NCBI): domain Eukaryota; kingdom Viridiplantae; phylum Streptophyta; class Magnoliopsida; order Fagales; family Fagaceae; genus Quercus; species Quercus robur. The sequence continues at coordinate 38,769,020 of NC_065538.1, read as the reverse complement.
CCAATAATCTATTGCTCTGTTTTGATCTTTAAAGCATCCAAAAGAGGCTGGAACTCACTTAAGGACTTTCATTCGATTCATCTAAGTTTTAACTGGACACCATAAATAGATACCCACACATCAATTTAACCAAATACCCAAAACAAAACAAAACAAAATAAAAATAAAAATAATAACTCAGGCACCTTAATCAGAAATATAACCCACAAAGTCAAATAAAAAACAATCCAGCAAAATTATAAAAACCTGATCTAATTTAAAGTATAAACTGAAAAGCAAAGAGAAAAACTAACCGGTAGTAGTTTTGGAAGGACGACAGACATTGGGAGAAAGTAGGCCTTTATGTGAATTCTAATCTTGAGAGAAATTGAGACAGACCGAATCTCTCTCTCTCTATTGTTCTCTTTCTCGATTCTCTTTGTATTTCTGCAACATATCTCTCTCTCAACTGTATATTGGCAGACAAACCTAAAATAAGTATCAATGCAACATTTAATTCTGTACTTATTTAATCCCAAAGATTTCGTTAAGATTAGAAATAGAAGTACCCAAACTAAAATCAATATTTTTAGTGATTTCTATAATCTAAAAAAAAATACAAAAAAACGAAAGCAAATATCTAAAATTGAGAAAATAAACATTTTGATAGAGAATCCAAAAACCCATAACAAAAACAAATCAAATCTAAACCTACCAAACAAAAAAAAAATCAATTAAAAGTAACGTTTTATACCCAAACCTACAAAATTGAGAAAAAAAATGTACCGTTGTCGATGTCGGTTTCGGCGATCTAATGGTTTGAATCTGGAAAATGGTGGGGAAATTGATGGTGATGGCCAGCCTTAGATATTTCTCTTTTCGTCGGTAAGAAGTTCCAAAAAAATTCAATGCGTACCTTCCAAATATGGAGTGAAGGGGATTGTTTTTGCTGTTCGGTGTATGGTTCCGACGAAATCTGCTCTCTTTCCCCGCACAATGGACAGCCTTAGATATTTCTGCGTTTCAAAGCCATGGGCCAAACTAATCAAAGCCTGGATTCAGCAATACCCATTTCAAGCGCTCCATCAACAGCGACACTCTTGACCGCTATCAGCAATGAAATCAATCGGAATATTTGCTCATTAGAGGATAGTATGGATTTTCTTTACAGCGAAGAAGCAATAGAGTTAGGGACGCACTACTCTGTTATAAATATGTGCAGAACACCAGCAGTGTGTTTAACACTTGACACCTGGCTAAAAGTGACATTACGAGCCATTTAATGCTCAAATCCCAGCAGCTAGCTACTATACCCAAAATAGCAAGATACCTTTAAAAGAGATCTTACCATTTTCAACCAAACCTATGAAATAAATGTTGAATATTATCTCCAACAGCCTGACATCATCTAGCTGACCTCATCTACTTCTGCCCTAAGCAACAGTTGTCTTATGACAGCTGTGATAGCTTTTTCTAACTGTTGGGACAATTTTTTCAGAACAGTTGTGACAGCTAACCCAGCAAACTTAACATTACTAAATTTCCTTATTAGGCTAAAAACCAAAACCAACTAAAGAAATTATCTTTTTCTTGCTAAAATCCTTTCCTTTTTTGCTGTTTTTTCCCTAGTAGCTATTACCTAAGACAGCAAGAACACCTTAAAGCTAAATATACCATTTTTGGCCAAATTCTAGGAATGATTTTTTGAAAATTTATTGCTGATTGGGACATATTTTGGCTGAGATTATTTGCTAAACCCCCCCCTCCCCCTTAAACTCAGTTATAAATAGAGTCATTCATCAACACCCTAAGACACACCAATAGAGAAAAACAACTCTCTCATAAACTTCTATATTCTCTCTCCCTCTAATTATCTTCTTAAGCTCTTAATAAAGTTCTGAGTTTCTGAGTTTTTAGTTTCCAAATTAGGAACTAAAACTCTTCAGCCCTTAGCTCATAACTGCCCTTCATAAGCCCTTATCAATCCTCCAGCAATAAATCCCAGCAACATTACTAAACACATTACAACAATATATTACCACCCTTATACTCATTCTCTCACTCTCCATATTCAGAAAATACATCTATCTTGCTGTTCATATCTCTAAACATCTCTTTCTCTAGTTCTCTTACACAATCTCATACACACTTACTACACCATTACATATATAACACACCATAACTCTTCTAAACTCCTCTCTTACACTCCTTTTCTCTGAAATTCTACTGTTTTGCTGCCCATAAACACATCTCAATACTCTTTTCCACCTCTTTTATAAAAGCCCTTCTCATGGAAGGCATAAACCTCCAATACTAGAAGGCACCAAGATCTCATATCAAAGCCCTTCTCATGGAAGGCACAAATCTATCTTACATAAAGCCCTTCTCTTAGAAGGCACAAATACTTCTTAAAAAAACCCTTCTCATGGAAGGCAATATTATTCATAACTTCACAACAACTAATGTCAAGGGGAAACTCATTTAAGTGCATGATAAAAGGGACAAACTTAACCAACCTCTACATATAGCTAGACATACCCTCTCTCCCACCAGTTGCACCTATTTTTGCCCTTCAATCTTGAAGTTATTATGGCAAACTGCCTCTCCATCGCTGGAGTCATTCTGCTGGAATCTTATCAACTCATTGATGCTACACAACTGGAGTTACAAACCATACAAAGATAAGTGACTCTGCTTCCATATCTTTAAATTTACATCTTGAGTACATGATTACTTCACCTTTAAATACATATTACTTTATTTCAACTACTATAATAACTATTAATCAAAACTATTATATCAAACATATATTACATATTTATTCAACCATTATCATGATTCTTAGACTTTGAGCTTTACCATTTTATAGGCTTAAAAGTACACCAGTAGCTATTGGACCATGTGGCCCAATGTTGAGTTCCGAACACAACTCCCCATACCAACCTAGGCATAGCAAAGTCACCCTTCCAAAGGACAACACATGGCCAAGCAACGAAAAAAGGCCCCCCAAACAATTCTGTTGTGTATTGTGTATAAATTCTTACTAGATGTGTGGCTCACCCCATCAATTACAATTTTTAGATTAAAGTTTAGTTAGGAAATAGAACCTTTGGATCACTTCGTAAGGTGCAAGGTAGAGAGTGGGAGTTTCTAGGCGACATCAATAATGTTGAAAGCCTTAAAGGATTTTTAGTAATTTTTATTTCACTTAAAATTTTACAGTATTTGGAGATTAATTCTAAATTGTGGATTTTAGTTATTGTAATAGATTTATTAAGAGCATTTTTTTTTTTTTGGAGTTTATTGAATTTTGGGAATTAATTATCTTTATTGAGTTATGTAAGATCAACAAGTTAGTCATGCATCTAAATTCATGTTCCATGGATTTGGGTCGTGACAACAAGTTTTCTTTTTATTATATTTTGCATAATTTAAGTTTCTTAATTATAACCCTAGAAAATTATTTTAGAGCCGCCACTAACCCAAGGGTCTTAGATTCAATCTACTGCACTATTGATTTATGGAGTTTTTAAGGTATCTTATAGGTAAGGATTAAGGAGTAGAATAGTTTAACTAAATGTTTGTTCCGTTTTGCTTTATTTATTTATTTATGTTTATTTTTATTTTTATTTTTGAAATGAACACACACATACAAGAGAAAAGAAATGCAGTTCTAACTTCTAACATCAAAGGTCACCACAAACTCTACACACACGAACTCCATATATATATGAAGAGGATAAAATAAAGATGGACGGTCTCATTCTACTGGATCAAACATAAGTGACAATACCTCCTTCTACATCAGGATGGAATGTTACGAGGAGCGCGCAGAGGTGGACGGATTCTTTCTGGAGGACAAATAGAAGACGAACGGGTGCAATCCAGACGGTGACGAGGTCACGTGACATCTGCACGATGGACGGTCCTCATAGTGACGAATGAAAGGTGGATGGTGATAAGGTTACGTAAGCCCCACGCAATTTCAGTAATCCTCAAGAAACTTAAAAATGAAATATCTTGCGCCACACGTTTTCCTCCAATTTGGAGAGTCCCATAAGGAAAGGATCCCGTAAGATATGTAAATTAAAGAAAATCTCTCCTACAAGGAAAGGTCTTCCTAACCAAGGCACGAATGTCAACCCTACACTACTATAAAAACTCCAAGACCCTCACGAACCAAGGTACACATAATTTCCTCAGCTCTGACACTCTAGAGTTGTGAAAAGTTTTCTAACTTAACTTTCGGAGGGTCTTTGGCCAGTACCACACCCGTACTCTCCTAGGGTTTTCTTTGTCTTTGTTTCGCAAGTCTTGTTTTGAGCATGTGAGCATTGTGCGGCTTACTAACGATTTTCGGCATCATCAATATATATATATATATATATATAAATTAATTAACAGGAAAAATTTAGAGAAAATCCCATTAGATTCTACAATTTAAGTCTAATTTTACACCATGTGTCTTAAATTATTTATTTTTAGAGAGAGTTTTATTTCTTAATTTTGGAGTTAAATGTGGGAGTCCAAATCTGCTGTACCACTCTCCTTGCTCTACTCTACTCTATGCTCCAAAAATAAAAATTTGACACATGTCCACCTATTTAATTAGATGCTATTTTATTGCCTTTTTATATTCCAAACTTTTAGTTTCCTAAAAAAATTATAAAAAAAAAAAAAAAAAAAAAAAAAAAAAAAAAACACATGTTCACTAGCCACCATCATCGGTCCACCACCACCAACTTCGCTAGCTCCACTAGAAAGAGATCACCAACGTTATCATCAGCCATCCACTACTGCCGTTAGGTCCACACCTTAGCTGCCAGGTCCACTCCAACACATGGTTTTGTTGTGTTTATTCTACTATGTGGCACGGTGCTTTGTGGCTTTCTATTCTTGAAAATTTTCAGTTTCTGTGATGTTGATTGATTAATTGTGGTAATCAAATTATGGACAAAAGGTTATGTACTGACTTGTACCAATTTGGGGTTAAGTATCTGGTAAATTTTTGATGGATTGTTTGGTGATTGTGACCAGTGAAGATGTGTTGTCATGAGAATCAACAAGTATTAACGGATCCATTGCATGTTCTAGTTGTGCCTATTACTAGAGTAAGATCCAAGAAGATCAAAGAAGCACTTAATGGGCTGATTCAAGAGATTTGGGCTGATTCTAACACAAAACATTCCAAGCTTGGCTCAAAGGAAGTGTGAGAGACCGTGAAAATTAGGTGCCCTCAAAAAAGAGATTTTGGTACTTTTAAGGGCACCCCCCTTTTTCGATAAGTGGTGTGGAGTCGCCACTTATTTTTTATACAAAAAAATAAGAAAAAATATAAATACAAATTACATGATCAAAATATTTCGAATGTCATTGATTGAATAAAGACAAGTACAATTTTGGTAAATTAAACCTTACAAGACTTTGGGTCCTAGTTACAATCTATGCAAAAGAATACAAAGCTTTGGTCCTAGTTACAATCTACCAATATTAAATAGACAAAACATTAATCTACCTATCCAAAAACCTTAAGCTCAAGGGCTAGGTTACAAAATGAGAAGGTGTTAGGTACCCATTCCGCCTAGACAGAGTCTGATCTTCTAGACTCTAATGACCCATATACCCTTTTTGAATGATGTTGAAAAATATGTTGAACACACATGATAGACACTTGACAAAAATTAGTTTAAGTAAATTTGCCTTATAAATGATGTCCTTTTCTTGAAGAAAATTTAGATCTGCTTTTGTAAATTAAAAAACAAGACTTGGTTTGTAAAAAATCAAATTTGTTTTTATGTAAAAGAAATAATGAGATTTTGTTAAAAAGAATCAGATCTGTTTTTGTGTAAAGTTTAAAAAAGTGATTTTATCAAGAAAAATCAGATCTGTTTTTATGTCAAAGAAATAATGAGATTTTGTTAAAAAGAATCAGATCTGTTTTAAAAAGTAAAAACTAATTTTAGGTTTGTAAAAGAAAAATTAAATCTGTTTTTAGGAAAAAAAAAAAGGCTTTTTGAAAGAGCATCCACATTCATGAGATAAATTTATTATGCATGCATCACATAAAAAAAACTTCAACCTAACTTTCAATCCTCTTCTTTTTTCTTTTTTCTTTTTTTTTTAATTTCAAAATTTGTCATTTTGTAACAAAGAAATCTTTTTCTAAAAAAATCAGATCTGTATTTAATGAAAATACATATCAGTTTTGAACTAAAAAAATCATATCTGAAAAATACAGATAAGTTTTTGTGTTTAGAAAAAATCAGATTTGAAAAATACAGATCAGTTTTTGTATTTAGAGAAAATCAGATCTGTATTTAATGAAAATACAAATCAATTTTTAGTTTAGAGAAAATCAAATCTGAAAAATACAGATCAGTTTTTAGTTTTCATAAAAGAATTTTGTTAGTCATTGCAGATTTTGAAACTTAAGAAAAAGAATTACAATAGACAATCACCGAAGCACATGTTAAAGAAAATTATAACAACATATCCAAGCATGGTAATTATATATCAAGAACAAACATAATAGAACATGCTAAACATATTCATGCATCAAACAATAACAAAAAATTAATGAAAGAAGAAAAACAAAATACCTCTTGCATGAGCGTGCTCTTCTAATAAAAGAATATTTTAGAATTCAAATAAGTTTCTTCACCTCTTTGAAGCCTAAAATACTTTACTTACAAAAAAAAAGGTTCCTAAAGCAAAAGCCTCCAGAACTTCTTTAACATAAGGAAATTGAAAAATCAGAAGAGAGCCAGAAAGAGGGGGGAGGGGTTAGAAAGTGTAAAAAAGTGTGCTAAATTTTGAGAGACATCCTCTATTTATAGAAGTCGGACTGCTTCGAAAAATTAGCTGAATGATCAGATACAAATTGGGATGCATCCTCATCTCTAAAAAATCGAAAAAGGTAGAGCTTTTCTCAATCCAGGAGTCCTCGGGCCGAGCCTCGAGTTTGTGCCGATCGGCACTTTTGGAGTGCCGAATGGCACTTTTGGAGTGCCGAATGGCCCTATTAGGTGCCAGACTTGCGTTTGAATTTTGGTCCAATTTGGACTCCTTTTTTGAGGGTTTTTGAGCCAGGAATTGCACTTAGATGCATTTTTAATCCGTATTCTAAAAATTAATCCCCTTTTCTGGATATTCAAGTCTTTAAGGTGGTAATTATCTTGTAGATAAACACTCCAAAAAAGTCTTGATTATCCACAATTTCTTTGTTATTTGATTATCCACTTGTTTCCATGCAAGCAAGTCTATTTTTGACACTAAATAATAACGAATCACAAAATTATTTAATTAATTTTAACTATTCACCCAATCATAATTAATTTAAATTAATCATTCATAGTTGGTTCCATTCAAACAAAATGCATGCAGATTGTGCAAACTTGATCATGTGATATCTATCAATCCGAAGGTCCGATTTGGAAATCGGACATACCGTCATGACTATTAGAATCTCAAGATCATTTTTATGATGTGACATGAATGAATTAATGCATGTAATACAACTCCAAATTTTAGGTATATGAATAGTCATTCTAGCCATCTTCCTTGATTAAATTATGGGTGCAAAATCGAGTGTCTACAAGAAGATGAAGGAGTAATAAATTTAATCCAAGCTATTGATAGGGATGATCTGGCTTAATTGGGCGTGATTTATGGTGTGGATTAATGGCTGAATGACTTTCTAGCTCCATACCAATTAAAAGCTATTTTTCCTATTCTAGAACTGCTAATTTCAGACCAAATCCACCTTAATTTTAGACTTCTATTATTAAATACGTTTTTTAGCTATTTTTCTATTTTGGAGCTACTAATTTCAGACCAAATTAACTTTAATTTAGGCTTCTATTATTTAGTATGTTTTTTATATTTTTCTATTTTTAGTCATGTCTTATAAATAACATGCACTTATTATAATGGAGATATTATTGAATGAAAATAAGAAAAAGTGAGGTTTTGCTTCTTCTTTTGGTTCTTCAAGAACTATGAACTTATCAAGGATTCTTCCTTGTGGCGTTCAAATTTTATATCTTCAGTTTGTGATTCAGTTATAATCATTAGGTTGAGGCTTGTTACTTATACCTTTGGTTCACATTTCATTTATAAACGTTGGGTTAGGGTTTCTATCAAAATCTAAATTTTAGTTTTCTTGGGCAAGTATTCCAATATTATTTGTTGGCTCTTAATGTGTGTCGATTGAGGTTTGCATCATGTTAGGATTTTTATTTATTTATTTATTTATTTTTGGTAACTGGCTTACCAGCTAAGGTGTGGACCTGGTGGTAGCAGTGGATGGTCGATGACAACATTGGTGATCTCTTTCTATTGGAGCCGGTGAAGTTGGTGGTGATGGACCGATGATGGTGGCTGGTGAGCATGTGTTGGTTTTTTGTTTTAATTTTTTTAGGAAACTGAAAGTTTGGAATATAAAAAGGCAAAAAATTAGCATTTAATTAAAAAGGTGGACATGTGTAAAATTTTTATTTGTGGAGCATAGAGTGGAGTAGGAAGAGTGGTATAGAAGATTTGGACTCTCACATTTAACTCAAAAATTAAGAAATAAATTTTTTTCTAAAAATAAATAATTAAAGACACATGGTATAAAATTGGACTTTAATTATAAAATCTAATCAAAATATTAGTATTACTATTTCCGAAATTTAATTAGTAAGACTTTCACTTTTAGAAAATATTTTAAATTCTCCTTGTACTAAAGAAAGATAAGAAATTTAAATTGAGAAGGGGGGAGGTTTTATTATGTGAAACAATATTTTTCTATCAACTAACATAATGTGCTGGAAACTTCTTCTTTTTTTTGACTGAAAGTGTTGGAAACTTCGGAATAAATGATAAGAACATACCCATTAAAGTAAATCTATGACCTCCATTAATTAAATAGTTTTCTTGAAAAAACTTTCATTAATTATAGAAAAATGTTATATCTATAATATTTTTACAAATTTAATCTTTTAGGTTAAAAAAATACTTTTACAATAAATTTTACATAGTAAATTATTATTTGTAAAAAAAAAGTAATTTTAATAATATATTTAAAATTAAAAACCAATAACAACATATATGAACTTACTCCAATATTCCCGAAAATACTTAACTTACTTATTAAGATAGAAATTGACGCGTCAAAAGTCGCGTGGAAGATTTTTTTTTTTTTTTTTGGTTGAGAAACGTCGCGTGGCAGATTGATCCTGGATCTGATCATCCATAATCCTAATCCTAGTTGGCATGGGAGTGTGAAAAGGACAAACACGGCGTGGAAATTACCGAAGCCTATTATTTCTCACGGGCTAGCCTTATAGTCATAGCCTCCTCGTGCACATTTTTTTTTTCACACACAAAGTCACATGTCACAACTCATCATCTCCTTTCTGAAGATTGTTGCGTATTTCTTCTACTACATTTTCGTCACCTTAGTATATTCACTTGGATTTATTTATTTATTTTTATAAATAAATCTCATTCACTTGTATTAATCACATAATTAAATTAAATTAATAAATAATTTTTAAACTAAATGTATGTACATATTTTTTATCCACAAATTTTATTTATGGGTAAAAAAAATTAAATGGTAGTGGTGGTTTTATTTTCTTTTCTATTAAACACAATTTGTTATACAAATAAGTTTACTAATTACATTCATTGTGATATATTAATTTATGTATTTTTTTAGTGAAAATTAATTCTAATAGTGAAAGAGACTTGTAGGTGTATAGGTGTAGCTCAATTAGCATTTCCACAATTCAAATTCTCATATTTATTATAACTATCAAATTATTAAAGCAAAATAGAGTGAAATTAGGAATATTACAAAATTTACTATGTAATTCTTATAAATTAATATGTCACTGATCATAAAAAAAAAAAAAAAAACAATTATAACTATTTAGAGCAGTAACATTAGATATTGTAAAAAAAAAATGTCATTTTGACACATCAAAAAGTTATATTTTCCATTTTAACAGACTATTTTATAATACACTCTATATCAAATGTTCTATTTTACAATCCAATACATTAAAATAATATATACAATACATTAAAATAATATTAACTCAACTAACTACTATCGCCACAACCAACAGATGCCACCTAGTAGGTAGCAGCCACCAACTAGCCACTGCCGCCACAACCACTCAAAACTACAATAATAAAACCCTAAAATCAGCCCCCTCCACCACACTTAGCCTGCAGCCACCGCCACCGCCACCACCACCACAAACCCTTCACCACCCACAACCCACTAGCCACCACCACCAACCAAAACTTCCAAAATAAAACCCTAAAATCAACCCAAAACAAAAACAAAAACAATTTAAGATGAACTGTGGTTGAGATCTATCGTGGTTGGGCAAGATTGACAGCAACAGAGGTTGGGCAAGATCGGCCTAGGCCGAGAACACAAACAGTTGGAGAGATCACAATAGTTGGAGAGGGTGAGACCATGAGAGTGAAGAGGAATAGAGGTGAGAGAGAGAGAGAGAGAGAGAGAGAGGGAGGGGGCTAAGAGGCAACGACAGAGAGAGAATGTTGTGAGATGTTTAAAATTATAACATTTTTGTACGCTTCCAAGTTTAAGATTCTACCATTCACTAATACCAAATATTTTGGCATTTAGAACAACTCATGTGAGATGTTTTTTTGTTGTTTGCCAAATATTTGACATTTGACACACATGATACTAGTACTCTTACATATTTAATATTTTCATTATTTAAAATTGAATTGAAATGAAATTAGGCATTTGTATTTATATATTTTATTAATTTTGTAACCTCAACAACATAACATGACATGAGTCATGATATAAACAGGTCCAATTACAAAGATCACAGAAGAAACAACGAAAAGCCAGAAACTCCGGGCATTAAAAGTAAAAAGGAAAAAAAAACCTAGTTATAAAAGAAAAAGAAAAAGAAAAAGTCAGGAGTTGGATCCAAACCCTATTTAAACTGGATCCAAGACTTTCTCCTCATCCACCCTCCAACACTTTTTGGTTTCTTTCCCTCCCATACCATACCATACCACACCCACTAGAATTATTTAGAATTTTAGAATTAGAAAAGTCGCGTTTCACGAACTTTCTCCGAAACCACGCCCCTCAAAAACGACCAATTTCTTCTCTCTTTCTATCTCTCTCTCTCTCTCTCTCTCTCTCTCTCTATATCGATTCGATCCCAGACTATCTATTTTTCTTCTCAGGGTAGGGTTTGCTCGAGAGATACACTTAGGGTTTATATGACCGATTCTTTTCTCTGATCATGTTGATGGCGGACGACGGGTCGGAATTCTGGACACGTGGCGATTTCTCTGCCGTTGATGATGATGATTGTGATTTTTTTGGTGGTGGCGGCGGCGAGGACTTGTCCATCGACATCAATACGCTGCTTGACATTCTTGGAGAAGATCCTCAGCCTTCTTCTTCACAATTGCAATTGCAGGTATTCAATTCAATTCAATTGTGTAGTTAGCTTCTGGTACTTAAAAAAAAACCCTAGATAGTCTCCTCAATCATTGAATTTTGACTCTCTGTTATCTCAAAGCATAGCTATTATTGATTTGACTCTAAAGAAATAATCAAATGTCGAGGGGGGTTTATGAATGAGAATTATCATCCTTTGTCGAAGAAATCTCAGCTTAGTAGAGTGTTGTAGGAATGGCGATTTTGGTTTTATACTGTTTCTCATTGTTAATTAATTATTTATTTATTTCGTATTTGTAGCCTAGCTTACATTTTTTTATTGAATCTGCCGATTTGGATAAGTTCAGAATTAAGGGGTACTTACTATGGATAAGTTCAGTATTATGGGTTGAATTGTTTTCTTTTTCCGTTGAGATGTTAAGTAACACAGTGTGGTATCTGATGGACATGGATTAAGCTTTATGAACTGGAGCTTCGAATTATAAATTTGATGAGCTTGCTAATCTCTGGGTGTTTTTATTTATTTTTTGGTGGTGGAGGAACTTTTGATGAGCGCCTGCTGACTTTTTGGTTGTTGAATTGCAGAGCAGTCCAGAGGATTCATCTGTGAAATATGTGTCACAAGGTGAAGCAGCAGCTCCTAATGCTGTAATCAATGACAATCCCCAGCGTCAAACTGGTAAACCATTTATGCTGGACTTTTTTTTTTTTTTTTTTTTTTTTTTTCTCTCTTCTTCTTCTTCTTCTTCTTCTTCCTTATTTCTCTTGAAATCCCTCAAACTATACTCTTTGAGCTAAGTAGTGGGGTATTGATGCCTCCTCAAAGGCCCTCAAACTATATATATATTTTGGGCGTACAGTAATACTCAGTGTTTACATATGATTGTTTTTTTTTTTTTGATTTTTCATGCTTATTGTTTAGGACCTCAGGTGTCACAAGAAGCACCTTCATTAGGGCCTGAGTTAATGGATCCTGTCACATTTTACAACTCAGATGCTTCAGATTCTGGGACAGGGGGCTCAGCTGCTTCATTTGATTCTGCTGAAAATTCTGCCATGGCTCCTGACTATGGAAACATGGAACCCCCAACACAGACAGGCTCTCCTGTGCATGCTTGCTCTGCGAGTCTCAAAGACTGGAATTTACAAGTATCAGGCCATGAATCTTCCTTCACAGGGAGGGCTGGAGTTTCCCCGATTGAGATACCAACATTTAGTACAGCTTCCAGTTTTGCTGATAGAGATGCTCACAATGTTTCAGATTGTGTAGATAACTTGTATGTTGATTTCCCTAACAGTGAAACTGAAGAACAATGCAGGCATGTAGGGGAGGATGTTGATTCCAAATGTATGTAAACTCTTTACCGAGGATATTAATTGTTCTTAAGTATTTGTATAATGGCACTAATGTTTTGCATGGATAGTTTGCCTAGATCATTTTATTGTACGTCATGTTTTTTGTGAAAACTGAGGTGGAAGAACTTACTACATTTTTCTAATGGTTGCAGATCCTTTATACAACCCTTTCTTTAACAGCTTTGGTGTAAATTCTGCACACTATGGTGCTTTGGCTGAAAATAGTCTGGATACCTTCAGACCTCCCCAAGAAAATATTCCGTGTTCCTATATGGGAATATCATTAGGGGATGCAGATTTGTCTTCCCAAAATGTTACTTCTACTGAGTCTACTATCTGTCAAAGTTCTGATGTTATAAGTAACTTCACTGACCATTATTCTCCTATGCAATATTACATGGCTACAGATGGTACATTTGATTTCTCACGGCATCATTTGCCTAGTAGTTATAGTTCTCAATTTTCAATGGGTAATCCAGAAATGATGACTAACACAAAGGATGAAATAGGGGAATTCTCAAATGAGAGTGCTAGCTCAAGTAGTAAGGTGATTTTGAATGGCCAGAGGGGAATAATGGGTAGATCTGTCTCAGAGGTGTCAATGCCTAATCAGTCATATTTTTTATGTGAAGGCAATAATTATATGTCATCAATCAGTGGAAATTCATCATCTGATACTGAAAATTGTTCTATTGATGACAAGGCGTCGAAGAAACTGTTGATTTGTACTCCGTCATACTTGTCCAGCAAAGACCAAGCAACTTGTGTAAAGGATGAAGCAACTGATGAATTCATTGCACCTAGTAGCCATTCTATGGAAGTAATTGATGAAGCTGTCAGTAGAAAGTCTTCTTACAGTGCTGATGCCAAACTATGTGTTGACAAAGATGTGACGCAGTCATCTGGTATTTCACATTCTCAATCAAGTCAGAAGCACATTCACGTAAAACATGAGAAAGAAGATGTGGTTATTGCGTCTAAGAGAGCTTGTCATTCTCAAGATATAGCTAGTCAAATTGTTAGTAGATTTCCCCCTAGTGGTGGACATTTGAATTCAAGTGCGTTGGAACAATATGTGCCCTGTGCTCAGCCATCCATATTGAGCAAGATTCAGTTGGATTGCATTAAGGGTGAAAGTGAGACTAAACTGGTTCAATCTAAGACCGTGGGTTCTCATTTATCAGAAGTCACCCTTGATTTAAATTGTAAAAATTTTTCAGGCAAATACCATGTTGAGGACTCTGATATATGTATTATTGAAGATATGAGTCATCCTCCACCCACAAATTATTCTCCAGCAATAGGGAACTCGCTTATTACTTCACAACATTCTACATTTAGTGATTCTGTTCATTCCACAGGAGTAGGAGGAACGAGGATTAAGAGTGATGAAAGATTTATTTTACGAGTTGCATTGCAGGTTAGCTCTGTTAGTTTGGGATTATCACCTTTGGTTTCTCTTGTACTGGAAATATAACACATCTATGGAATGCGAGAGGCTCCTATCTTTTAATTTAATATGATTTAAATTATATCTTGATGGTAATTTGTCACTGAAGCCTTGTTGAAATTACTGCGTTCTATTCATTTCAGGATCTTTCGCAGCCAAAGTCAGAAGCTAGTCCACCAGATGGGGATTTGGCAGTCTCTCTTTTAAGACATCAGGTTTTAATTGTTCCATAATGTTATTTCTCTTTGAATTTAGGATGTTTGGGTTTTTTTGGAATTCTGAGGTTTAAAATTGAGCAATGACATCTGAAGGTAGCAGAGAACATTTATGAGGACTTGAGAAGCAGTTTTAGGGCCCAATTAGAATCTTGTGATTAAGGCCCTGTTTGGTAGATTATCTAAACAACATATTTTCAGTTTTTAAACAACATTACATATATTTTCACACACATTTTCACCTACACATATTTCAAAAACTACAAACAACATTACTCAAACTCCTCTACCAAACGGGCCTTAAGTGTGCAAGTGTCTTTTACAGCAATGTGATATGGACTCTGATGTGGGTGTTGATGCTTAGAGGCATTGCTACTCTATGCCAAAGAAGTGCTTATGAAATCTTAGTTTGCGTGATATTAATAAGTGATTTTATTGTGTGATTATGACAATCACTTCTTATTACCTCTTCTGAGAAATTTAATAAATAAGGTAGCGTTGGCATACAAGCTTAGATAATCCCCCATGGATGATCGAATAGCAAGCACCATAAGTTTGTTTTTGTTTGTTACAAATGTAAGCTATGAAATGGGTTATTGTATTCCAGCAAATGGAAAGAAAGATTGCTGAGGCTCTAGGAGTTGCTCCCCCTTGTGCTTCCTATTAGTGAAAAAAAAAACAAACTTTCTACACTAATTGGAGTTTATTTTCCTCACTTGTGGATGGGGATCTTTGTATGAGAGTGGAGAATAGTTCTTTTCATGGTTAGCGTGTTAACATCTATGAAGCCCGGGTGCGGATTCGGGTTCAAGTTCAGGTGCGGGTGCGGATGCGGGTGTTGGACTTGGCAATTTTTGAAAAAATAGAGTGCGGGTGCGGCGGGATACATTTACTAATAAATTATTAAATATATTTTTATTTACAATTATTAAATATATTTTCATATAATGGTAAACCTGTACCAATTTAAGAGCAATACTAACTACAAATAATTCAGTGATTTCAATTTAAGTTGTTTAACCTACAAATAATTTGAAAAATATATAATAAGTTAATAACTAAATAAAATATCAACTCAAGTTTTTATTTTATTTTATTTTTTTAACATGTATTTCGGCCAGTTTCTTGGTTGATTTCGGTAGATTTTGGCCGGTTTTGGCCCGAATCGGAGCCGAATAGGCCAGAATCGGAAAATGAAAAAAAAAAAGAAAGCGAATTGGTGCGTTGAGTGTGAATCGGTGCGTTGCCGAGTGTTGGGTGTGGTGGCCTTGGAGCCACACCCATGCTCTCTAGGTTAACATCTACTTCCACTTGCTTGCTTATTCTGTGCTCTTTATAATTCCAACAATAGTATTCAAAAGTAGAACTAGATTCTCCCTTACTGCTTTGGTGACTGCTTTTTGTTTGTGTGTCTATTGAGTGTTTGTCTGATTGTTGACCCTGTTTATTTTTAACTGATTTCCTGGACAGAGAATTGCTTTGTCATGGATGGTTCAAAAGGAGACGGCTAGCTTCCACTGCTCTGGAGGGATTCTTGCAGATGATCAGGTTGATGTACTCTCCTCTATTAAATTTTTTACACCACTTGATTGTAAGATGCCAAGGAACTGTGCTTAATTTTCTTCTGGGATTATATAACCATGTTCTTGCAGGGACTGGGAAAAACAGTATCAACAATTGCACTTATACTCAAAGAGAGGCCTCCATCTTTTAGAGCCTATCAAAATGTAAAACAAGGGAAGTTGGAAACTCTAAATTTGGATGAAGATGATGATGTTCCTCCTGCACTTAATGGAATGAAGCAAGATGCTGAGTCACTTCAAATGACATCAAATACTCTGATGAAGAGCGTGAACTCTTTGGTCCAAACTAAGGGAAGGCCATCTGCTGGAACCCTTATTGTTTGTCCCACTAGTGTTCTACGGCAATGGGCTGAGGAGTTGAATAGTAAGGTAACCAGCAAAGCTAATCTCTCTGTGCTGGTATACCATGGAAGCAACAGGACAAAAGATCCTTATGAGCTGGCCAAATATGATGTTGTCCTCACAACATATTCAATTGTCAGCATGGAGGTCCCAAAGCAGTCTCTTGTTGATGAAGATGATGATGAGAGAGGGAAACTAGAAGATGATACTGGCTTCTCATCCGGTAGGAAAAGGAAATGTCCTAGTTCTGATAAAAAATGTTCAAAGAATAAGAAGGGTTTGGATAGTGCACTGCTTGAGTCTGCTGCACGTCCTCTTGCAAAGGTGGCATGGTTTAGGGTTGTCCTGGATGAGGCCCAGAGCATCAAGAATCACAGAACTCAAGTGGCTCGGGCCTGTTGGGGTCTTCGTGCTAAACGTAGATGGTGCTTGTCTGGCACTCCAATCCAGAATGCAATTGATGATCTTTATAGTTACTTCAGATTTCTCAGATATGATCCTTATGCTCAATATACATCATTCTGTTCCACAATAAAGGTCCCAATCAATAGGAGCCCAAGCAAAGGGTACAAAAAGCTACAAGCTGTCTTGAAGACAATAATGTTACGCCGCACTAAAGGTGAGGCCACATATATGATTTGTGGGCTTTAATCCTATATTTGTCTTTTGATAACCAATGATGCTTATTTTATATTTTACTTTCTGGATTTGTTTATATACATGTAGAAATTGTTAAGACATGTTAAATTTTAATTCTCTATCCCATCTTGATGCTTATTGCTTGGCTTGTTTCTGACTCTGTGTCTTGTGATCATGAATACTCTTTCACAAATGGTCAGGCTTGCCTGGATGCTTCCGGAAATATTTCTCAACTGTTTTTTCTACATTTTGAAATATTCACCCTTCTTTTTTTTTTTTTTGTGTGTGGCTAAAATGCAAAATCCAACCTCTAAGTTTTATCAGAATTCATTTTGGTCCTCTTACTTTGCTTTCATTCATTTCAGTCCTCAACTTTTCTTTCATCCATAAACTGATATTTTGCTACTAGAAATCATGGAATCTATAATATATATATAGAGTGGAAGCCTTTGACTTTTTCATGACTGATTCTAATATTGCTGCATAAGCTTTTGTAAGCCACATTTTTATTCTAATATATATTATTATTTTAAACTAATTGGAAATCAGCTTTGTTTTAGACAAAAGCAACCAAACACAAATAAATTATTTTCTTTGAATTATCTAATTTGAATTTTTATCTATTAATACTTATTAATTATATATGTGTCATATATAAAAAAATTTTGGAATAAATTTTCCTTGCATTGCATGGGTTAGCGATTAGTTAAATGATTTTTTCAGTGGTTTGCCTTGAGGCTGGTTACTGTGGCTTTAAATTAACATTTGTGGGTACAGTGATAAACACAGCTTTATGTTAGGTGAAAGTATTGCATTTGGTTCACCTATCAACATCTAGGATCCATGAATATCCTGTCCAACTTTGTATGACTCAATAATTTAAACTGTACTTTGCCTTTTTTGGGGCTTTATTTTGTTTTATATGTCTATGTTTTTTGGCGTCTTGATATGTTGCCAATATGTAATCTGCATCAACTCTCTCTACTGTTAATTTTAATTTTCTATGCAATTGAATTCTTATTGTAAGTACTGATGTGAAATGGTACTACTCTGAGATATGATTATCTGATGGGAAAATAATTGTTTTCTGTAGACACACTTCTTGATGGGGAACCTATTATTAACCTACCGCCAAAGTTTATAGAACTGAAAAAGGTGGATTTTTCAGATGAGGAACGTAATTTCTACTCCAAATTAGAGGCTGATTCACGTGCTCAGTTTCAAGTATGGTTTCATTAAGGAACTTCGGAGTTTGTTTCCTTTCTTTTCCTTGACATTGCATTGTTTTGATTTTTAAAAAAGCTTAATTTTGCTAGTTTTTATAATCATATTCTATTGATGTGGTGGTCATTTTATTTTGCTTTAGATGGGTATTTTAACCACATATTGTTTGTCATGTCAGGAATATGCAGATGCTGGAACTGTCAAACAAAATTATGTTAACATCTTGTTGATGCTCTTGCGCCTTCGACAAGCTTGTGATCACCCCCTCCTTGTTAGGCCTTATGATTCAAGTTCTTTATGGAGATCCTCAGTTGAGATGGCAAAGAAGCTTCCTCAGGAAAAACAAATTCGGCTTTTGGATCGTTTAGAAGCATCTCAGGCAATTTGTGGTGTCTGCAATGTATGTACTGACTTTTTCTTTCTCTATGGTTGTTCTTGTGTGTGTGTGCACATGTATGCAGGTGTGCCTGCTTTAGTGTCATTAGTTAAAGCGGTTTCAAACCATACTTTTCATAAACAGCTTTTTTAAACTTCCATTTTTTTTTTTTCTAGGTACAGTTGTTTCAAAAAGCCCTATTTTCCAAAAACTAAAATGTAAGCTGTGCCAAACCAGCACCTAATGGTTAAGATTTTTATTATTATTATTATTATTATTATTATATTTAAATTTTTTACATCTTTTCTATGGTTGCCTTCCTGCAGTAGATTTTTGTGTATGACATTTGGTCTTTTATACATGTTCTCATAGTTTTCTAGAAATTCTTGTAAATTTGTGTGGTTAGTGCAGGTTTTAGCACAACTTGCATTTGCCTCTGTGCTCTGATCTGTGTACCAAAACTTTTGTACTTTTTTCATCAGTTTATTGTTGTAGCCAATGAGCTCTAGCTCAAATGGCACCTCCTCCCCTTGTACAAGGTGGAGGGTGAGGTTGTGGATGAAAGACCCACTATGTAATTTTTTTTTCTTGGATAAGAAGACCCACTATGTATAACTTACCAATCAAAAAAATTGTCTTGATTGTAGTAAAGTTCAATCAGGTGGATTCTTCTTCTATTCTCTTTTTTTATTTATTAAGATCTGACTATACATGAGTAGAAGTAGCATTTACTGTTCACTAGTCTATCAAGATTTAGTGTAATTATAAGAAAATTAACTAAATAAAAAGAATGGGGTTCATTCTTTAGTGGTTGAGTTGTAGGATGGAATAGCTAAGATATTGTCCTCCAATTCTTATTTGGAATGCTTGGCAAGGGCTATGACAAGGGCATTAGCTCTTAAGGATGTTTAATCTCAGAGTGGAACAAGTTACTTTAGTGGAATGCCCATTTCGTGATTGAATTTGTGTCCAGCTTATCTGTATTATTCAGTCTCAAATAAGCAAGATGTTACAAAGCAAATTCAGATTTATTTTTTTGATGCAGGAGAAAATCAAAACTGATGCAACACTGAATTTGAAGAGAGAGGGTGGGGGATGTGGGGGTGAACTAGTGATGAGCACCGAATTAAATAAAACTTAATTAAAATAGCATTTTCATTGTATGTCCCACATCAATTTCAACATATCTGGTGTTTGTGCCTTGTATGAAAGCAAGAGGTGCTATGGCTTGGATATGCTGGACAATTACATTTCTTAGATGAAAGTATAGATGCCTCTGTAGTGAATAAGGGAAAGCAACCAGTTTAACAAATTAGTGGTTGCTGATTTTTTTTTTTTTTTTTTTTTGAGAAACAAAAACTGCTAAATGCACACACACACACACACACTTAATTACACTCTCACCAAGCTCCAACACACACTTAATTACACTCTCTCACCAATTTCAATTAGTGGTTGCTGAATCTGGTATGTCCAGGTCTATTTCTATGGAAAGGATCCTCTATTATTTTTTTACTTGATCTATTTATAAAAAAAAAAAACCCATTTACTTGATCTATTGGCACTGATTGATGTTAAACAACCGAGCTAGCATTATGATGGAAAAATGGTATAATAATTACACTGTGGTTGTCATTTTATTCTCTTAATGAATGTGTTTTTCATGAGAATATCACTATGATGAGTATGTGGTTAACTCTCTCATTTATGGTGTATATTTAGAACTCCTCTTCTGCAATAATTACCTCCTATGCCTTCTCTTTTTAAATTCCATGGAGTTTTTTCTTGCCAAATTAAAAATTGATGTGGTTTATCTGTTCTGACAATCCTGCTAAATTCTCTATAGGATCCTCCTGAAGATGCTGTTGTTTCAATTTGTGGTCATGTTTTCTGCCATCAATGCATTAGTGAACATCTTACTGGTGATGACAAGCAGTGCCCTGTGACAAATTGCAAAGTTAGACTGTTTGCATCTTCAGTGTTCTCCAAAGCCACACTAAAGTGTTCTCTCTCTGATGAGCCTGGTCAGGATGGTTCCCCCAATTGTTCTGTTTCTGAAGTTGTTGATGCAGCCGAGCCTTTTTATGGGGGTAACTCGTATGGTAGTTCTACCAAAATTAAGGCTGCTCTTGAGGTCCTGCATTCATTGTGTAAACCACAAGGTTGCTCTTTAGGAGCTAGTTCTGCACAGAGCACTCTTGATGAAAATGCCATCTGTCACAACAACTCTGATGGAGAATTGTGTGAGGATAATGCTGATAGACAACATTTGGCTGTGGAGAGAAGTTCTAATAATTCAGTCAAGGTAGTTGGAGAGAAAGCCATAGTGTTTTCCCAGTGGACGAGGATGTTGGATTTGCTTGAAGCTTGTCTTAAAAATTCTTCCATTCAGTACAGAAGACTTGATGGAACAATGTCTGTTCTTGCCAGAGACAAAGCTGTGAAGGATTTTAACACCCTCCCAGAGGTTTGTGGGAATCATAGCATCTCTTAATATTTTTAATTGAATTTCTGGGTTTTTCCAATCATTGTAGAGGGAGAAGGATGATCAAAGTATTTAGACATTTAGTCAATTGTAATTCCCCTTGGACATATCTAAAATTTGATTTTTTTTTGGTAGGTGTCTGTGATGATCATGTCTCTGAAAGCTGCTAGTCTTGGTCTCAACATGGTTGCAGCTTGCCATGTTCTTCTGCTGGACCTTTGGTGGAACCCTACTACTGAAGATCAAGCAATTGATAGAGCACACAGAATTGGGCAAACTCGTCCTGTTACAGTTTTGCGGTTAACAGTGAGAGATACGGTTGAAGATCGTATATTAGCCCTTCAGGTATTCTTGTAAATTCTCTCTTATATTTATTGTTAAGCTTTTTCAATCAGCAATTTGTAGACATTGATAACTTTGTGGTTCTCTTGAAAATCTGGTTTTGTATTTCCTGTCTCCTGATATTCTTCTGTTGTATTATATCAAATTTATGGAACATGATGAATTTGGAAACAAGGAATCACCTTATTTTGGAGAGGTATATACATGGTTGAAGACTTTTTCTACTTGTTTAACTGAATTTATTTGCCAAATCTATATGATGTCCCATCCCATTAAAATCCCTCCCATTTTTTCTCTACTTACTTGACTGGCCATAGCATTTGGAGTTAATGACCGTGGTCTTGTCCATGGTTATTTAACCCTGTAGGTTCAAATAAAATTTAAATAAAAATTAAATATATTCTCAAAAATATTTAAAAGTTTAAAGTTGATGGATCAATTTTACAAAATACAAAATACATATATAAAATATTCGTGGTAAAAGATATAAGCATATGATAAAATACCTAATGAAAAATATTACTTATTGAACACTATAAGGTAAAATATAAAGAGATCAACAGTTTTTTATTTTTATTTAATTAAAATGAATAGCGATCACAAAATCCTTAAGCTATAGTAGATAGATATATAGAGTTAACATTCAAACAGATACCAAGATGATAAGTCATAAAAGTGGGCTCTAGTTAGTTCAACTAGTAAAGTTACTGATAAAAAAAATTATTCGCTCAACTGATAAAGTTTTTCTTGTGGTCGAATAAGAGATTTGGGGTTCAAACCTTGACTGATGATAAAGAGAGTGGACGCTACAAGTTGAAATTCTATTCGTGTGTGTATATATATATTGAGCTAACTTGTTAAAGAAATATCAAATATATAACACAGATTCTGAAAGAAAAATTAACATATCACATATATTGAGAATATCAACACAATTATAAGTTAAAATAATTCATTTAGAGAAAAAAATCTTATGAAAGAAAGTCAATATATATATATTTTAATATAAATCAAGAGATACATTTATGGAAATAATAAATCATGAAATATATTATGTTTGTTGATCTCTTTCCTTAATATGGCATTTTTCATGTACCCCAAATCACTCTTTTATCTAATTTTTAAAATTATTTTTTATAAATAGTTTGACATTTTGGTCTTTCAATTTTATTTTTTCAAAAGACCAAAATGGCAAACTATTTATAAAAATTAGATAAATGAGTGATTTGAAGTACATGAAAAGTACAATCCGGGTTGAATGGGGTTACAAAGAACCCCCAGGGTTTGACTGGGGTTTCACCGGGTCAAATGCTTAAACAGTCTAATTAGTCCAAACTGGTCTAAGAATCAAGTACCGGGTCTTTACTTCACTGATCTGACTGGCTGGATCAGTTTGGGTTTAATAACTAATTGTCTTGCCAACTTCGAGGTGGTTGTTGTTGATGACAGAAATCAGAGCAATGATGTCCTTCCCGTTCTTTCTGAACTTACTTGGCAGTGGTTATAACATTTGGGTTCAATTACCATTTATATATTTTTGGATGATTGGGGGAATGTGAAAAGTAAATAGATCAGTGTTAGGTGACACTTGTTGACTTCTGATTTTATTGAAGCTTCAACTAAATCCAGTTTGATGACAGAATGATAATATCAACATGGGTAGAATGGTATGAAAAGTGATCATATTCATGTACTTTATTGGGTAATGCATATTTGTGATGATGTGGCACTAATTCTGCATATCAGTGATGTTCGGGTGGGCTTGGCCTGCTGTGATTTGGGTACATGGCTTAGGTATATTTGTTGTCAAGACAGTTGACAAAGATATCTTGTTTTAGAAAAAATCCATCACATGTTGTCTAGGCCAACAAAATGAGCTTTGTTTGTCTGCACTGTAGTTTTTTGGAGTTGGAGGTTCTGTTCTCAGCTCAACCTTTTGCAAATTTTATAATAATTAAACTTTAACTAAAATTATAATTACCCAAGATACTAGTTAGGGTCTCTTGTTCTGGGCCATGCAACTCTGTTTCTTAAATTAGATATCGTCATTTATAATGGCTGATTTCATTTTTGTACCTGAAATTGTTCTTGATCTTGTTTGTGATTTCTCTGATTTTAGTTTTTTCTCATGTGGGATGCACTGGTTTTTGCAGCAAAAGAAGAGAGAGATGGTTGCAGCTGCGTTTGGAGAGGATGGAACTGGTGGTCGTCAGACGCGCCTTACAGTGGAAGACCTGAAATACCTGTTTATGATGTGATTAGGGAGTTCTTTTAGGTTTGACAGATTTTATTTGCTAACGCAGGTTATCAATAGGTTTGTTTTTGGCAGTGGCAGGGTCAGCAACAGCTCAATTATTTGGACATTGTCTCTGATAATAGATCTGAAAGGAGTAACAAGAGGCTATATTGAGGAAAATTTTCTGTGAATAGTCTATATAGAATCACATGATCCATTCTTTTTCCTTAAAATTTTTGTTTGTTAGGGAATTGATCCCTCTCAATCTTCCTCGTCAGTCTCTCATCACATTGTATAGGATGTGGAGATCAGTAGTCTACACTTTACAGCAAGTATATTCACTGGAAAAATGTTTCTTCCAATTGTAAATGATAGTGGATTACTTTTTCTCTTTTTATTTTTTTTTGGTTTTTATTCTTTTTTGGGTTTTTAAATTTTTTTTTTTTTTTAATAAAATTTTTGTTTGTGATACAGAGCTTACAAGTCTTAGGTTGATTAAAAAAATTTGATTTTATCAATTTGTTGATGAGCATATTGATTATTACGCTTAATTCCATGCAGTTTTAAATGTAATCATCGTGGTATTATCCCTGTCCTTTAGTTGACATCTGTATGTTATTTATTGCCCATGATCAGTACTGAGATTAATGAAGAGAAGGAAGGTAATGCTAGTAAAAAGATGGTGACGAAAGTATCAAACTGAAGGTCTTGCTTTAACTCTATATATATTGCATAATTGATAAAGATTTGAGACTAATGAGAGTGATTCAGATTGACAGTGATGTTCTCTCCATATTTATCCTATTGAAGATTAGGAGGGCGGGCACGTATATCTAATAATTTAACTGACGGATATTGTACATCTCCAAGTGAGAGCATGTATGACTGACGTACTTTAATGCTTTCTCCTCTACGAGGAAGTATACCCTCTTATGGGTGCATGTTTTCCTCCCCTACAAGTAACAAAGTTCTCTCCAATAACTCTAAAAGCTCTCACCCTGATGATGCCCTTCTATTTATTTTATTTTATTTTATTTTATTTTTTATTTTTATCAACTACTTAAAGATGTAGCGTAGTGAAGCAGAGGGAGCTCTTCAAATTTCAAATAAATGCAATGATGCAATCATAATAATATTCGTTGTGTTTGCTTGATATAGCTTTTTTTTTTTTTTTTTTTTTTTTTTTAATTTTTTTTTAAAAATTTTAGCTTCTTTTTTATTGGTTTATTTTGCTTATACATAAGTAAGTTGAGCAGAAGTATGGATTTACCTTGAAAAAATAAATCTCATTAATCAAATTAACTAAGTGGCAAACAAACCCTAATATCTTAGATAGTCTCCTGACTAATGTCGTATTTTCCATTATGAATAATAGATGTGTCCTAACTCGTATGCTATATTTATTTTGGCGAACAATTATTAAGTATTTCAGCCCATACATGGACCGAATATCTACGGGAGAATGGTGCTATTTTATTGTCATGATGTTAAGCAATTTTCAAAACTGCAGGTAAATAATAGATCCCGAGGACCCTTATGATAACTATTTTGTGTTAAGAAGATTATCATAACTACTTAATTTCCTTGTTATGGTTGTGTTCTTGTATTTTAGCTTCTCTGATTGGATTTTGGTTGAATGAAGTTTCCTTTCAAGCCAAAAAAAGAAGACACAGAAAAATTTCCTCATTTAGATGGGCGGGCGGCTATTTGTTTTGAAATTTCTTTGAATGGGAGTTTTGTGTCTGAACGACTTTGCTTTTTTTTTTTTTTTTTGAAAGCGACTTTTGCTTTTACAGAATGTCAAACCATAGAAGTCATATTATTAGTGTAAGCCGTAAAGACTGACTTGATTTTTTGATAAATGTAAATTATTGACTTGATAGTCGAAGGCAGACACAAACTATTAATTATTTATAAATAGAAATTGATCCTCATTCTTGGTCTAGTGGTCAGGACATTGGACTCTGAATCCAGTAACCCGAGTTCAAATCTCGGTGGGACCTACATTTCCTTTTTTTTTTTTTTTTTTTTTTGGTTGTTGTTGTCGTCGTTGTTATTGTTTTGTCATTGAAGCAAATATAAGCTAAATATAACCTCTTACATTATTAGCACAAATATGGAAAGATAACAGTGAATATGCAAAGTATGTTGATCGGATGAGATAATAGTCAGCGCCCATCATTAATTTGTAGAATGTTTATGAATTCATTCATCCATAATACAATTGAAAATTATGACTAGTTAATAAAATCAACAATTTGAATCCAACCCTATCATTCAGAGCATCTATCATTCAACCAGGACAGAATATCATTGCGAACAATTCCAACATTCTCGTCAGTTTCTCCAAATAATAAAGAATGCATCATCCCATCATAGATCTTTATAGTCTTATACTTGCTCTTCGCCTCTTCATACAAAGCTCTGCTTACATTTGGATCAGTAACAACATCTGCACTCCCATGTAATACAATAAACGAAATACTTACCTCGCT
This sequence comes from Quercus robur, assembly GCF_932294415.1. Taxonomy (NCBI): domain Eukaryota; kingdom Viridiplantae; phylum Streptophyta; class Magnoliopsida; order Fagales; family Fagaceae; genus Quercus; species Quercus robur. The sequence continues at coordinate 38,742,846 of NC_065538.1, read as the reverse complement.
CAATCTTTGACTCAAATAGTCAGTAACCCTCAAAAGTTCAAGAACGGTCCCCAATCTTGGTTTCCCCCTATACCTCATCGGATTCTTCTCCGCAACAATCTTCTTCTTGTCAACTTTCACAGACTTATACATAAGATCTGCAGTCGGAACAATAGGCAAAGTGGGCAAGAATTTGGCAACAAAAGAGAGAACCTCAGGTATTGGCCATTTGGGTCTCACAATATCAGAGATTTTACACATGGGTGCTACCAAAATTGCACCATCAAAACCTTTTGGATTTGCCAAGTGAATCAGCAGGCAAATCGCGCCCCCCATTGATTCACCATAAAGAAAAGAAGGCAGCCCGTGAAAGCGAGGGTCTTGTTTGACGAAATTGAAGAATGAGAGACAGTCTTGAACAACAGAATCAACATTGGGTACGAATGCCCTGAGACCTTGAGATTGGCCATGGCCTTCAAGGTCAAGAGCAAAGCAGGCAAAACCCTTTTGGGCAAGGAAGATAGGAGTGGCTTGGAAAGTCCAGCTAATGTCGTTGCCATAGCCATGGACCATACAGATGAGGCCACGAGGAGGGGTGGAGGAAGAGGGAAGCCAGGACCTGGTGAAGAGCTTAAGACCTCTGGGAGAGGTGTAAAATGATTTGGATGCTTTGATTCCTCCTTGGAGCTTGTAGTAGTCTTCTTCTGGGATGTCACCCCAGCAATGGAGGTTGTTGATTTGGGGGTTTCCTTGTTCCTTCATTATTGGATTTTTTTTTTTTTTTTTGGCTTGTGGCTGATTGGAGGAGGATGGACTCTCAACTCCCAATACTGGGTTGTCGCTGAATTGACCCCTTGACCAGTGGTTTGTTTGTTAATTGTTCTTTCTTTTCTTAGCTTAATTCTTTGATAGCATAAAGAATTATCCCATGTTTGGAGAGGATATCTCATCGAATGGAATACATGTAGGGTCCACACTACGGAAGGATAAAGGATGACTGTTGTATGACTTGTATCAAATATCAATATTACACCGAATATGATTCTCAATAATAATTAAAATATGCTAAGAGAATTGATTCATTTTTATATTTCCAATGTAACAATAAGAGTTCAAATCTCCCATCTCCTAAATATAAAAAAAAAAAAAAAAAAAAAAATCAAATTATTAGAAAAAAAAATACATTCCATAAGATATTTAATCCTGCATTTGAGATTTTATTAAATAATAAAAGTAAATAGATGATGATTTTTTTTTTAAGTAAGTTTACAAATTCATAAAAGAGGAAGTTTTGTATGTTATACTAAATAATGATTTTTTTTATTAGAAATGTAATTTGAAAATGCCTAATTGAATTATATATATATATATATATATAACATTATTGTTTGCAAAATTTTAAGATGCCTGTATGTCAATATTTATCTTGTATGAAAAATACTTAAAGTTCATTTTTTATTTTTAAAAAATTGTTTATAGATCAAATAATATATAGCATTTGATTAATAAGAAATTTGGTGTGCATATTAAGAAAATAAGAATTTATGATCTAACAATGGAAAATTTTAAAATATTTATCCAATAAAAATTTATTGAGTGGTGGAATTTGAACAAAGAGTACTAACACTCCGTTTGTTTAGATGGAAAATCTTGTGTAAAGATAGTTTTCCGTGTTTTTTAATGTTTGGTAGTATTAGAAAAAATGAGTCAATGGAAAACCATCTTTGGTGAATAGAATAATTATAACTTAATTTTATAGATTATTTTCCACTAATTTTTTTGGGAAAACAACTCTATCTCATAGTCACAGAATACTAAATAAAGCAAGTTAAGAGATTATTTTTCAACTCATTTAAATTGCTACCAAACATAGAAAAATGAGATAGTTTTATAGAAAATACTTTTTGAAAAATGACTCATTTTCTAGAAAACATTATTGTCGAAACATACCAAGAGTAAGTGTAACTTGAACCAAACCTTTAGACTTTGCACAAAAGAATATTTTAGGAATCAAAAGATTAAGATAGATTTAACGGAAAGAGTAATAGAATGAGGATATTTGCTAATATCCAAAACATTGAGGGTAGAAATTACTTGGTTCCAAAGATAAAGGGGGAATTATGGACTATCTCTAACATAGAGGGGAGAAAATGCTTTTTCCCCAATAAATTTTGTCATATGCCTAGGTGGTTTAAATTACCAAGATGAATGCATTTCTTAAGAATGATTGATCAAATTATTGGAATCATATTTAGGGTCATTGTCTTTGTCCTGCATTTACCATTTCATTCTCTTTAGCTTGCAGTTAATTTATTTAATGGAACAAAATTTAGTTCTTTCTCTTTGCCTTGCAATTGTTAGGTTTTAAATCTTTATAGTTGTGTTGACAAACTTGTGAACATAAGCTTATCTAGTTATAGCTTATAGAGTCTATAGGAATGTTTAGATAATGCTCAAGGTACCACCATTTAGTGTGCAAGAACAAGATATGTAGAATTGAACTGTGTATATGTAGAATCAGAAATTCAGTCCATTAGCCCATAAGATGTTTATGGTTTCAGATCTACTTCATTGAGTATATAAAGGAAACCTATAGGCACGTTTTTCTAGACATTAAAGCCACTCATTTGAGATCTAAAATGTTTTGTACCTACTGCTCTTTCAAGTCACTACTGAGAATTACTCACATACTCTTTGAACCAGTGTATTCAAGTTGATGCTTTCTAGCTATCAAGTGTACTGGATTCAAATATTTAAGGGGATATTGAAGTCGTGGATTGAAGGTTCACATTGCAGTAGATTTCTATTAGAGACGTTTATGGATTTCAAAACTCAATTTGGTAACTGTACTTAGATTTACAAAGAATAGGGTTATTCAGTCTGTAAACTTCCATCTTATAGTAAATTTGTTCATCTTGGGATTGATAAGGTCAAGTCCCCTAGGTTTTTCCTGTGAAACAGTTTGTTTAATTTCATCTTGTGTCTTATTTATATTTTCGTATTTCCATTGTAGACACCTCATTTTGTACTTGGGTCCCAATGATGAGCTTGACATGTCTACAAAAGGTAATTGAAGTTATTTTGATAGTTTGGAAGTAATCACAACCCAAAAGTGCTCAAATCGCTTTGAAAACGATGCTGAAAAATGACATTTGCTCACTGTTATGACCATAACTTCTGATCCATAAAGAACATTTGAGAGAGATTTATTTCATTGAAAATTATACATCCTAGGATTCAATTTGAACACAAATTTTGCCTAATTTGGACTCAAATTGAGTGAGTTATGATTGTTTGAAGTTGGGCCATCAGAGTTGTCAGAATTAGGGTTTCTGGGGATGCATGCGTACGTAAGAAGCACGCATGCATGTGCATCCCCAAACCTGCACATATGCAGGCTGAGTTCTTGAGGCCGAAAACTTCATTATTTAGGGCTCAAAGCCTCCCTCTTTGATGGGACCCGGTCTCTAGACCCTTTGGAGTGTCCAAAATTCTCTAAATGAGCCTGAAAACCCTAGTTTAAAGATATAAATACAACTTTATGCCTCCAAACTCAAACCCTAGAAATAGAGAGTTGATTTTTCACCTAAAATCTTCCAAAACTATTTTCTAACTTTGATTTTCTGCACACACATCATTGAGCATGTTTTTGGCTTTTCAATATCTCTATCTATTACTCATTAGGGCAGAAACTATTTTTTAATCTCTTTCAAAACCAACAATCTTTTCAAAAACAAATTTTTTATTTTGAGTTGTGATTACCTGTGAACTATTAAATACTTTGATTCTCTTGATTATCATTCAATCTTGTTGTGTAGGCACTGAGGGGCCGGTTAAAATATTAACCAAGTTGTGTTCCATAAGCAAGGTTAGTCTCTCTCCATGACTCTTCCTTAATTTAATGTTTTATAACTTGTGTTCTTTTTGTCTTAATTTGATTTATATGTTATGAATGCTTAGAAATATGTTTTGTTTTGTTTAATTTTGTTTTATTGTGTCTTATCATGTTTTGATAGAGAGTTGAATGATTGGATATATTGATGAACATGTTTGGATGTGTTGAGTGTTGTTCTTGTCTGTTGTTAGATCCAATGCATGTTTAGGAATAGATTTTGTTTTGTTTATCTTGGATATCTTTGTTGTTAGTTTAGGTTGTTTATTTTTATATTAGAAGCATGTTAGGTTGTTAGTCTCTTTAGTTTTTATCTTTTCTTTGTTTTCAGTATTTTAGTTTCTGGGTTAGGGTTTGAGGTGTGTATGTGTATGCATACAACTAGCCCGCGTATGCAGGCTTATGTATATGCACACATTCTTGTGCCCAGAAACCCTAATTTGAGTTTTCTACTTTTGTTTCTTTATTTCTTTTATATCACATGCTTCTGTTTTTGTCTCTTTTTATGTATTTGAGTCCTTGTTTCTTTGTTTGATTGTTTGTTCGTCTTTGACATGTTGGATTAAGGTTTCCCTTTTTTTGTTTTCTTTGCTTTACAATGAATGTGCATATGATATGATCATGCATTGATGCATAAGTGTTGTGATGCAGTAAGGTAAGAAATGCATTCATATGTACATGCATTTGATTGAGATATAATCTTGTTTAGGGTTGATGGGTATGATATGAGAGTTTGAATGGGTATGTTTTTGTTCTTGATATTCTTGATACTCTCCAATAATTTTTTGATTCTGCCATGATCTGTTTGCTGCCTTGGATGAGATAATATGAGAGCATGATAGATGTATGTTAAGGTTTTGGGATGAAATACCATGTTGATTGCTAGATGAATGCTAGTGTGTGTATGTGAGTATGGAATGCAATATTGAATATGCCTTTAATGAGATTAAGATGTAAAACACAATGAGTGGAAGCCAACCCACGAGTCGGGTGGTTTTGGTGCATAACACCTCCCTAAAGTCGTACTTAAACTCCAAACCCATACTCTAGTAGTAAGATTAGTCCTTCCTTATAAGGGGGCTATATTTATGGTTCCTCGAACTAATCTAGGTGGTGACTTCATCTTTTCTCCGCCCTGGTTCACTCGGACGAGGCGTATTCCCCTTTCCTTTAATGAGGAAGCCGCTATGCCCACAATGGCCATTCTCCTGGGGATTCCAATGTGTCTTATTTCTTAATCATAATAAAGGCTTGTTCAATATTTGTTTGCACACACTTTCACTTAGTTCTTTTGTACCTTTGCCTCGGTTGGTGATGAGTGGGAAGATGAGTACGCTCCATTCGGGCCAAAGTCTTTTGAAGTTCATCCCACCAACTCACATACTGTGCCATTGCCGATAATGGGCTTTGAGTACATTAACGGTTTGCCACCAATCCACAAAAGTCTACTTAGGCCATCGGTTGGAATCATAGCCTTCCTAGTTGTGAGTGATCTACTGATCTATCATTTTATCTCTAAAGAGCCTACCCACATGTAGAGAGATCCTAGATCCTATCAATAAGAGGGCACCCTTTATATCTCTTGTTTGTTCAACTATATATCTTGTGTTTACCTAATTCTAAAGGACAAACAAAAGATGTAAAGAATTGGAGGATGACCCAAAGTATAGCATACTCTAAGATATTGGGATGAGAAGAAAAGAAGTTCTCACATATGAGAGACTTATCCTAAAGTCTACAGGTATGTCTTAACTTGAAAGGTTCATAAGACCATAGTCTAGTTGCTATCATAAGCACAAATCAAAAGGCCTCTTGAAAAGGACAACCTTGGGCCTAGGGTAACAAATATGCTATGGACTTAGCATCCAACATCCTACAAAGTCAATATGAACTTCCCTAATCTTGGGCCTCCTTGTTGTATGCTAAGGCCCAAAATGATGAGAGATTCATAAGTTTTGAGAGGAGGGCCATAATATGTTCTAACTAGAGAGGGCTACTTTGAAAAACAATTTCAAGAAAAGAAGAAAGTCTTTTGCAAAGAAGAAAAGTTTTCAAAAAAATAATCTTTTGTAAATATTTTTTTTTAGAAGTGGAATTTAAAAAAAAAAAAATCTTTTGCAAAGAAAAAAGAATTCAAGAAAAGAAATGTTTTGCAAAGAAAAATTTTTCAAGGAAAAAAAAAATTGGTAATTTTTTTTTTCAAGAAAGGAATTTTCAAAAAGAAAAGGAAGAAAGTTTTCAAGATAAAAAGAAAAAAAAATTTGAAAAGAAAAATTCAAAAAGAAGATAAGAGATGAACCACAAAGCCATGATATACCCTAAGTTTTGGGCCCATTCCAAAAAAAAAAAAAAATTCAAATCAATAGGGCCCTAGATCATGAGTATACCATAGACTTTGGAGGAAGGCATTGGGCCATAAAGTCATAACATACCCTAACTTTTGAGTCGAAATTCAAAAATCTTTTTCAAAAGTAAGAGAGCCCAAGATCATGAGTATGTTATAGGCTTTATTGAAAAGATGTTAAACCCATCCGTGCTTTGGGAAAGTTTTGAAACCCTAAAACCTAAAGATAGGGGTAGGCTCACCAAGAACCCAATGAGGATTAAAAAAGGAAATCTTTTCGAACCAATTGACCAAACTCTTTGAACTAAGGGCAAGGCCCATTTGAGAATGAAAGATAAAAATGGGTCAAAATTTTGAAATTAGGGGCAAGGCCCTCATGAGGGGAGAGAGTGAACATTCAAGATGAGCTTTGTAATAGGACAAGTAAAAGATTTTGATGTGTTGGGATAAAGCTTGGTCACTTCTTTTTTTTTTCTTCAAAAGAAAAAAAGAAAAAAGAAAAAAGAAAAGATGTGGACTTCTAATTGTCATGGCTCATTTTAAATACAAAGTCAAACAAGTTTTTCATAAAAAAAGAAATTTTCCAAAGCATGATGGGCTTGCATTATAAATGGGGCATTGATCTTTGTGTTTAAATTGTTTGTGAGATCATTTTCATAAGATCAAATAAAGCACAAGATGTGGACTAACCTTACAAAATTCATGAACAACCTATGCTTAAGTCCAAATGAGGCTGAGAGGGTGAGATGAGTGACTTGTAATTGGATTCAAAGCCCAAAGAAAAAAAAAAGCCAAAAAAAAAAAAAAGAAAAGAAAAGAAAAAAGAATGTTGGGCTTGGATCCAAGTGAGGAAAGATGAGAGTGTGAGAAGTGTGAATGATGTAATTGGGCTTTAAGCATAGGGAAAACATGAATTTTGAAAGATTGATATAGCTCATTCTATTTCTAAGCCCAAGATAATGAAGTGATACAAGACTTAGAACACAAATGAGGCATACATTTAGTCCACATTTTGATGCAAGCAAGAAAAGTTGATTAAGACATTGAATCCAAAAATTTAAAAGACATTGGGAGCACATATTTATTTGATCAAATTTTATTTCAGGCACAATAATTCTCCCTACTCAAAAGAACTTCAAAAGCTCACTCAGTTTCAATCACCTACTCCTAGTCTCCTAAAGGAAGTTGACACTATTGTACTAGAAGACATGGTTGGAGCTACTAGTGAGGCAATTGAGAAGATTACCCAAATGTTGGATAAGCAAGGAGAAATTCCAGCACAATTGGGAAATCGCCTAGGTTGTTTGGAAGAAGGAAGAAGGAAGAAACCCGAACAAGATAAGGAAGGTAAGGAAGATGAATTTAATCATGAAAAGGATGGGAAGATAGACAAGATAGCTATTGAGACCACCATGATGATGGAAAAGATGCAAAAAGCCTTTCGCAAGGCTCAAGGGATGGATGACTTCTTGTATACTATAGGTGGATTGGGCTCAACCCCATTGGCACCATTACCTCCTAAGTTCAAGATTTCTGATGCTGAAAATTTTGATGGAAGTGATGATGTAAGGAAACATATTCAACAATATTTGAGCTTGGTTGGAATGAAAGGATGGATGAGAAGCAAGCTTTGTGTGCCTTCCCCATGTCTCTCACGGGAAATGCATTGAAATGGTACTACAACTTGGATCCAAGCAAGACTAAGGTGTGGAATGAGCTAGTGGATTTGTTTGTAGACCAATTCATCTTCATCATTGTGATTGATGTGACTATGAGAGACTTGGATACTACTAAGGGTTCAATGAGACATTTTCTGAGTATATGATGAGGTGGAAGAACAAAGTTTCAAGGATGGTTAATAGGCCAAATGAAAAAGGATCAAATTAACATGATCATCAAGAATTTGCTTCTAGCATACAATAATAGGCTTTTGTCATTACCTATCAATTCCTTTGCGGAGTTATGTGATTGTGGTACAAGAATTGAAGATGGCATCAACACTAGACAATTGGACCTAAATAAGTCAAGCATCAAGCCAAGAAAGTATTCAATGAAGGAGAAAAGGGTGGTGCTCTCAACAATGTGAATGTTATTCTTGCTCGACTGCAAAAGAAGGTGTTTGATGATCTCCAAATGCCTTTATCAAAAGTACTAGCAGTCTTGATTAAGGGGGGGGGGGGGGGGGGGGCACCTCAAGCCACTTGATTCTACTCCTTTTCCAAATCCAATCCCACCAAATTGGAATAGAAATGACTATTTTGCATTCCATCAAAGGATAGTTCTCAAGACAAATAGTTGCCTAAGGTTGAAGCATGAAGTTCAAGATTTGATAGATCAAGGGGTGATTGCCAAGCCACAACCTCAAGAAATGGGCCAAAGAGAAACAAGCAAGAATGAATAAAGGAATGTGCCCAAGAGATTTGATCCATGTGAAAACCTTTGCTAGAGGATGAGCCATTTCAACTTTGTTGAGTCTTTTTCAATTGTCGTGTCTCCAATTTATCGAGTCTATTTGAGTCTTTCTCAATGTTGTGTTCTTGAGTCTTTCCTTAATTTTGTTGTTGAGTCATGTTCCTTTGAATTTTCAAATCAATGTTATTTCACTTTCAATAAAGATGGCCATTCAAATATGATGTGTATCATGTGATCTCTTTTACTAGTTTTGAAATGAATGAATCTTTAAACCTAAAAAACATTGGTTAATCCAAATAAGGAATCAAAAGATGAGATCGTCTTAGTTCATTCGATCATAAAGAGCAAGCATGAAAGTGAGAAAGAGAGTGAGAGAGATAAAAAAAAGACTTTAATCAAGTGAGAGAGTACACAAGAATGAGAAGGATGAGTAATGAGAGATTCCTCAAAGCACAAACCATAAGTGAGTTCAAAGATGGGAAAGAGAAATTGAACGAAAAACTTGTTGTTTCACATGGATGACACTACGATGATGAGAAATTGATGAGATGAAAAGGCTAACATAGGTTTGGAAAGGCTAAGCAATCAAGGTTGAAGGGATGAGAAGCCATCTTTTTGCTACCCTTTCTACAATGAGAGATTATTTCCACTTGCTAACTCTGTTGAGCCTAAATGAATTCCTTCTTTATACCTATGCCAAGAGATTACCCCCTACACTAGAGGCATGTTCTTAAGAGATGGTGACTTGAAAGGGTTACCCTTAACACTAGGGGCATACTCCAATATTGGAAAAGATCAACTCTATACTAGGGGGCAAGTTTTGTGGTTGAATGATAGAGGGATGTGAGAATGTTTTATAAATGAAAGAATACCCCTTTTCCCAACAAGGGGCATAGAAAAAGAAAAAAGAGAGAAAAATAAAGAAAAGAGAAAGAAAAGGAAAATGGGAGATACAAGAAAAGAAGAGAGGAAAATGAAATGAAAGTGAGAATCAAAATGGACAAGGAAAAATGGATGAAAAAGAAGAAAATAATGCTAGCACAAGATGAGTAATAATCCTTGACAATTAGGATACATTGAGAATAAAATTGAATTTGAGCCTCAAATACCTTTTCTTTCTTAAGCTTTAGAATCTCAGCCTTGTCACGATCCAAAAAAAGTCCTTTCTGATCAGTTGAGATTTTTTAGCCCTATGAATTTTGGAAAGCCTAGCCTTAGTAGTGAAAAGAAAAAAAGAGAAAAAAGAAAAGGAAAAAAAAGAAAGAAAAGAAAAAAGAAAGACACGCTAGGTTGAAAACCTGAAAGGGCAGCTTAGACAAAAGTTAGGGCACTTTGAAAAGAAGTGAAGATGAGCAACAAGGAAAATGGTGAACTCACTCCAAGCTAGGGCAAATCATGAATGAGAATGACAAATGAATAAACACACAAGGGAAGATGAGACTAGCTCCAAGCTAAAGCAACCATGATGAGGAGAAAAGTGACCATACATGAGAGATGAATTGATTTAGGAGAATACAAGAAGAGAGAAATGAGAAAAGTGAGGTGTGCATGTTAAAACAAGGACAATGATCGAGTTGACTAGAGATGATCAAATTTTAAATTCGTATTTGGACTAATCAATGAAGATGGTAGCTGATTCATGAAAAATTAGTTCAAAGAGAATATGCATTGATGTGCAAAATCACTTAGATCCATGATCCTTTTTTTTTTTTTTTTACCTCATTTTTTCAATTCCTCCAAATTTTCTTCAAGGTCCTTTTTGTATTCAAATCATGTTGTGCTTTACTATTTCTAAACTCTTGTTATGCTTGAAGCATCTTTAGTGTAGAGTCTCTTTCAACTTGTTGTGTTCATAAATATCCATTTGCCTTAAAACTCTTGTCATGTTTGGAACTTCATTGGTTTAGAATCTCTTTCAACTACCTTTGATCTTCATCTAGAGGTGTTAGGAATTCTAGGGAATTGATGGTCATCCAAAGGCAAAAGGTGCATAATAAGTGAATGAAGTGAATGAATGAATGAATGATGTGTTGAGTAAATATGCGCCCCTATAAAAAGAAAAGAATGCAATGAACCCATGGCCTATTCAACTCTTCTTTACTAATGCTCTAATTGGGAAAATACTTTTTTTATAAGTCCAAAAAAATGGGAAAGAAAATTAAAAAAAGAAGGTGAGATGTTGAAAATAAAGAAAAAAAAAATTAAAGATGAATATCCAAAAAGAAATGAGGAATTGGAAAATGAGAGAAGAAAAAGAGAGGATAAAGATGAAGATGAGAAGAGAGAGAATAAAATAAAAGAAGAGAAAAAAAGAAAGAAAGAAAAAGGTGAGAAGAGAAAAAGAAGTTATGAGAAGATAAAAATGAGAGATTAAAAAAAAAAGGAGAGAGAGAGAGAAAAAAAAAAGAAGAGAAAAAAATTATGAGAAGATAACAAAAGAAGGAAAAAGAAAAGAAAAAGAAAAGAGAGATGAAAAAAGTGAAGAGATGATTTTGAGGAATGATGTGACATGTTGTGCATATGGTTTAGTCCTGATGTATTTGGACCAAACTTGATGTGACCTGTTGTGATTTGTTCTGTCCTAATGTGTTCAGACCAAACCTGATGTGACCTGTTGTGATTGGTTCTATCCTAATATGTTTGGACTAAACCTAATGTGAAGTGTTGTGATTGGTTCTGTCCTAATGTGTGTGGACTTAACTTGATGTCATTCGTTGTGCCTTGGTTTTGTCCTGATGTGTTCGGACTAAACCTGATGTGATCCATTGTGTTGATGTGACCTAATTGTTGTGAGAAATCTAAAAGATTCAAGGAAGCTTCAAAATGCAAAAATGAATTCATTAATTCAAGAGAGAGATTGGCACTTAAGAAGAAAATCAAGAATTTCAAAAGTCTAAGGAGAATTTCAAAAGAAAAGATTTCAAGTTTCATAAATTCAAGAGAGATTTCAAAAAAGGAAGAAAGTTTTCAAAAATAGATAGATTTGAATGACGAATTTCTTAAATGATTTTGAAATAAATGATATAAGTCTTGAATGATGAATTATTTGATGTGTAATGTTGAGTCTTTGGAGCTTTTTTTTTTTTTTTTTTATCATATGATGTTGTGTTGGTGTACTTATGATGATGTTGTGATATGCTGATAACATGATGTGCGATGTGTGATTTTTGGCTTAGGATAGTAGCCATTGATTTTGTGTTGATGTGTTTTGACTTAGGATAGTAGCCATTCTTGTTGTGTGCCTTTGATTCTAAGTTCAGGATAGCAAACTTAGACTCTTTGATGATTGATGTTATGTTTATGATGTGTGATGTGTGATTTTGGCTTTGGACCGTAGCTGTTGATGTTGTGTTCATGGTGTGTTGTTGATGTGATGATAATATGGTATGATGATGTGATGAGTTTTCTCTTTGGCTTGGGATAGTAGCTACTTTTGTTTGTTTTCCTCTTTATCCAAGGTTTAGGATAATGAACCAAGGAGAATAGAGACTCACAGAATCCAATGATTAGATTTTGCACCCATGCCCTATGTTTGCTTGTTTGCTTGCATGTTTGAATATTTGTGTTGTGTGTGTGTGTGTGGGTTTAAAGTTTGTTAACCTACAACATGGTTTGTCTCTTCAAGTTTTTGACTACACTTGCGAAGCAAGTATAGCTAAAAGAGGGGCATTTGTAGATATCTCATTTTGTACCCGGTTAATAAACTTTAGTCCTTGGTCCCAAAGATGAGCTTGACATGTCTACAAAAGGTAATTGAAGTTATTTTGATAGTTTGAAAGTAATGGCAACTCAAAAGTGCTTAAATCACTTTGAAAACAATGCTGAAAAATGACCTTTGCTCACTGTTTTAACCATAACTTTTGCCCTGTAAAGAATGTTTGAGTGAGACTTATTTCATTGGAAAGTAGACATCCTAGAATTCAATTTGAATACAAATTTTTCCTAATTTGGACATAAAACTGAGTGAGTTATGATTGTTTGAAGTCGGGCCATCAGAATTGTCAGAATTAGGGCTTCTGGGGATGCATGCGTGCGCGGGATGCGTGCTGTGTGCGCATCCCCAAACTTGCGTACATAGGTTGAGTTCCAGAGGCCTAGAACTTCATTTTTTAGAGCCCAAAGCCTCCCTCTTTGGTGGGACTCTGCCCCTAGACCCTTTGGAGCGTCCAAAACCCTCTAAATGAGCTTGAAAACCCTAGTTTAAACATATAAAAACCCTAGATTAAGTACTAATTTACCCTAGGCAGGTGATCCAAGGAATTGAACCTAGCCAAGGTTCTATTTAATACTTAGGTTTTAGGTGCTAACTTACCCAAGGCAGATGATCTGAGGAATTAAACCTAACCTAGCTGAGGTTCTATTTAAAACTTAGGTTTTAGGTGCTAGCATATCCAAGACAAGTGATCGAAGGAATCAAAACTAGCTGAGATTCTATTTAACACTTAGATTTTAGGTGCTAACTTACCCAAGACAGGTGATTCGAGGAATCGAACCTAGCTGATGTTCTGTTTAACACTTAGATTTTAGGTGCCAAATAAACAAAAAAGAATGCCATTACAAATGATTACTCGTACAATTTAAAAAAGGTAAGAACCGAACAACACTACTGCTTCTCATTAATAATAATATCTTCTTAAATTATTTATATTCCCAGGGCGAACACACGGGACTTCATCCAAGTCTTCCAAGCGGTAAGCTTCCACTCTTGCCACTGACGTGACAGGATATGGTCCCTCCTAAGTGGGACCTAGTTTTCCCCAAGATGGGTTCTTCATATTTCCAACAACCTTCCTTAAGTCTAGGTTTCTAGGAACAAATGGTCTTGCTTTAATGCCCTTGTTGTCTAAGTTTGTGTTGATAATGGGCCAACCTAATGGTGGCAACCTCTCTTCTTTCCTTGATCGAGTCTAGATTGGCAAAGAGGAGTTGCTCATTCCCTTTATGATCAAACTGGTCGGTTCTCATGGTTGGAAAACTAGTCTCTAAGGAGATGACTGACTCAGACTAGTACATCATAGAGAACGGGGTTTCCCCCATCAACCTTCTTGGCGTAGTATGATACACCCACAGAATGTGGGGTAACTTATCAACCTATTTGCCTTTTGCCTCGTCCAACCTTTTTTTCAATCCGTTCACTATGACTTTGTTGTTGGCCTTAGCTTGTCCGTTGCTTTGTGGCTAGGCTGGGGTGGAATATCTGTTCTTAATCCCTAACTCACAACAATATTTTCTAAAAACTTTGCTGTCCAACTGGAGACCATTGTCCGAGATGAAAGTATGTAGCACGCCAAACCTTGTGACAATATTTTGCCAAATGAAATTTTTTACATCCTAGTCTTGGATTATGGAAAGGGGTTCCGCTTCGACCCACTTGGTGAAATAATCTGTTCTGACAAGGAGCCATTTGCGCGGTTCCTGGTTGCTTTGGGGAATGGTTCGACAATATCCAACCCCCATTGAACAAAACGCCACGAACTAGAAAGGGGGTTGAGGGTTCCCCTTGGTTGATGGATGTTTGGGGAATATCATTGGCATTGATTGCACTTTTTGGCAAACTCTTGGGCAGATTTTTGCATGATGGGCCACCAGTACCTTTGAGTAAGAGCTCTATGTGACAAGGACCTTCTCCTTGTATGATTTCCATAAATTACCTCAAGGAACTCTCTTAACAAAGTCTTTACTGCCTCAGGTTTTATGCATAAAAGGTTTGAACCTGAATAGGAGCACTTGTACAACATTTGCTCCTTGGAGAGCCAATACCTTTGTGCTTTCCTTTGAATCTTCTCGGCTTCTAACTTGTCCTTTGGAAGTATCCCATTTTTTATGAACGACACCACTAGGTCCATCCAACTCAGTCCAATGCGCACTGAGCTTACTAATATTTAAGTTCTACTGCCATAACTTGAGGTTGTCAAACTTTCTACTATTTTTACTCTTGGAAAACCTTCTCCTTTGGAGGTGGCCAGAGTTGCAAGAGAATCTGTATGGGTATTGCTCCTGGATACTTGGTTTATGGTAAAGGTTTTAAAGTTGGTTTGCATCTGCTTTACTAGGCCCAGATACTAGTGCATTCTTTGATCTTTAGCTTAAATTCTCCTCAGACCTGCCCCACTACCAGCCATGGATCACATGAGACTTTAATGGACTCCCCCTTAAGCTTTTTATCAGAGTCTACACTGGCAATGAGGGCTTCCTACTCGGCTTTGTTTTTTGTGGTCGAGAAATCTAATTTTAGGGATTTCTCAATGGTGATGCATTCTAGGGAGATCGTGACTATCCTAATTCTGGAGCCCCTTTGGTTAGCTGCCCCATCCATATGCAGCTCCCAACACGGATGAGAGGGCACTATAATGGTCATCACGTCCCTTTTAGGGCATTGTACTCCTCACTATCTCCGTTTTCCACTGCCCTTGGTGAAGTTGGCCACTAGGTTAGCCAGAACTTGTCCTTTTATGGCTGTCTGAGGGAGGTATTTGATGTCAAACGCCCTCAATATGGTTCCTCACTTCGCCACTATCCCAATGAAGTCTGATTTTTAGAAGTAGAGCTTGCAAGGGAAGTTGGGTGAGAATAACAACTGTATGGGCCTGAAAGCAGTGGGGCAGCTTTTCGTGGCATTTATGATGGCTAGGATAGCCTTCTCCAAAGGGAAATAGTGTGTTTCAGTGTCTTAAAGGATTTGGTCACATAATAAACGGGCTTTTGCGCCCCTTCCACTGTCTGGACCAGAAAGAAGATCTCTTCCTTTTTGGGCCTAGACAAAATTGGAGGGTGGCCCAAGTATTACTTTAATTCTTCAAAGGCCTTGTCACACTCCTCAGTCCACGCAAAATCCTTCCATTTATGAAGCAATTGAAAAACCATCCTACACTGGTCAGTTAATTGAGATATAAACCTATTCAATGTAGTTGTCATTCCCGTCAGGCATTGCACTCCTTTCGGGTTCCGAGGTAAGTGTAGGCTATGAATGACCTTGATTTGATCAGGATTAACCTCTATTCCTCGGTAAGTGATCATATAACCTAGGAATTTTCCAGATCCCACTCCAAATGAACATTTAGAAGCATTCAGACGCAGCTTATGCTTCCTCAGGATTGAAAAGACTTCACCCAAATTGAAAGTTCAAATAGTGTATAAAACTCCCTTGAACGTTTAGACTCCCAAATACAAAATAACCAATTCAAGCTTTATGACAAACAACAAGTGTGCGAAAAATGAACATAAGCTATAAATAGAATTGGAAATCAATCTAAGCCAATAATAAATCACATTCACAGCAGAAAATAAAAGGCAAAGATAAAGGGAAGAGAGATGCAAACACAAGGACAACACTCGATGTGTTATCGAAGAGGAAACCGAAGCCCTCGGCGTAAAACCTCTTCACTATCCTCCAAGCGGTAAATAATCCACTAGAAAATGTAGTTAGGATACATGAACAGTAATAGACCCTCCAAGCCTAATCTACCCGATGTACCTAAGCCCTCCAAGCTTCTTGCTCCTACGAGGTTACGCCGAACCTTTTTCTTTTCTAGCTTACCGGATTCCGCTATAATTCATAGCATCCGCCATCCTTGGCATCTTCCAATGCTTCCCAAAGCTCCAAAAACACTCAACACTCTAAATGGGTGTGGGTAGTGTTTGTATAGAAATCTCCTCTCAATGGGTATGACAATGAGAGAGGGAATGAGAAGAGACTACAAAGATTTCTCTCTAAGAATGAGTAGCTCTCTCTAATTGGGTGGGTGTTTTGAAGAAACCTCTCTTAGGGTTTTTCTTTCTGAATAGCCACACATATTTTGTGGGAATGAGGGGTATTTATATTGGTGTGAGAATGGAATGTGAAGAGTCATTTTTTCCCAAAACAGGGTTGGCTGGCAACTTGACCTCGCGACTTGATTGAGTTGCGAGTTCAAGCCGCGAGCTAACTTAATGGCCAGTCTGGATTTTTGTCCTGTAGTGCTCCAGGTGGCATGACTGTTTAGCTCCCTTGCATGCTTTGCGCGTGTGCAACTTTTGGCGGGTTGCAAGCTGCGAGCCTTCCGCGAAATCCAGCCGCGAGTCCCTGCTTCAGTGCACAGTCTTGAGCATTTCTTCACACTCTCTCACACACTACCCTTACATGATTCCCACCTAAATACAGGGTTTCTAAGTGCTGTATTACAAGCAAATTTGTCACGGAATAAAGCCAACACATGGTTGAATAAATTCAACCTTACAATCTCCCCCTTTGACTATTTCGTAACAAAACACCCTAAAACAGACTCTAGACTTAAATGTGAGTTTGGGAACAATGGCAAAACTCACTCACACCTAAATCTAGAAGCTGTGAAGCTCTTGAATCATATGAACATGAAACTCCTGAAACACAACAATAAACCATGATCATTGTATGCAGAAAAGCATGAAATGCATATGAAGCAGGCTATATGTGATCAAGCAAAGATAGAGTTAAGAAACAAACCATGGCTTGATCAACAAAGCAATCACTACAAGGTAGTGACCACAATGCTCATTCACACTTGGAATGAACACTTGAACAAACAAGCTAACAAGCTTAAAGCAAGTCACTTGTATGCCCAACACTCAACCAATGCACAATACACTAAGTATATGCATCTAGGAACAATCCTACAAGGGCACAAGAGTGACAGTACTTAACCAGAAAATGCATGACATTTGGATAGAAGTACTGATTTAACAAAAACATAGAGGCTGCATAAAACATGGTACAAACCATAAAGCCTACAATTGAAGAACACAAACCTTAAAAGCTTACAAAAGCAACATGGGTACAAACACAAAATACTGAATATAAACTTAAACAATATAAACTAAAAGTGCTTAAAGTTTCTCCCCTTCAAAGTGATGAGAAGCTGTGATACACTTGGAATATATATACTTGTAACCTGAAACACTTACGCAAAACACATTAGACCCTCTAGGTAAAGCAAGTAATAAAAGGACTAGTATAATGTAACAAGTAAATTGCGATCAAATAAACATTATGTGAAACATGTGAGTAACTTGATCAAACACCAAAATAGTCATATAGAAATGACTACAACGATCACATAGCAAAGCAAATGATCATCCGAACATGCATTCAATGGAGCACAATAGCATAGGGATATATGCATATCTAAAACACAAACATGATGCAATACAAGAAAACAAACATAAAGAGAAACAAACAAAACAAAGTTTTCTTATTATCTCAATGTCTTCTCCCCTTTGGTATATGCATCTTCCCTATGGAATATCTCTCCCCCTACAAATGTGCATGAGAAATAGAATTTCTCCCCCTAAGGATGTGCACAAGAGTCATATAAAAATGACAAAACACTTTGGTATACTCTCTAGAGTATACTCTCCCCCTTTTTGTTAGGAATAGACAAAGGGCCAATGAGAAACGAGGGCAAGAGATGAAGGAATGAACAAAGATAATGACGCATGAGGGGAGCAAGATGAATGAGAAAATGAAGCTCAATGCTAAGACAAAACAAAGTGCTACAAAGCATAAGGTAAACATGACATGCTGGGATGAAGAAGCAAGGTCTAGACCAATGCATGACAAGGGTAGCAAAGGTGTGTGCAAGAGGTGGCTGTGTGCAATGCATGACCAATGCATGAAAAATGCACATGTGGGGCAAGGTGTGTTAAATACACAACCAATGAACCAAACATATTCCTAATGAGGAAACATGAGAAACCCCAAAGTTTGGTACTCATCGAAGTCCAAACAAGCGAGAAAATGTCTAAGAGACATTTTATCAAACACCTAGCATGCACACTATGAACAATAATGTGAAACAATACATGAACATCATGAAATCCACCCTTAATACATGTTCTTTCTGCCACAAGGGGCCAACATCCAATGCAAATCAACAAGAGAAACCAATCCCATGAACAAATTTGACAAAAATTAAGTTTTTCCAACCCCTATGATGAAAATCCCAAGCAAGAGTACAAAACTCTCCAAAACATAATCTAAGGATCAAAATCAATGAAAAGAGTTTATAATTATCTTAGAGATGTTAATGGAAAGAGAAACCATTCAAATTGATTGAGTTTTGATGTAAAAATATTGAAAGAGGGGTTTTAGAGAGGATGGGAGAGATTTAAAACAAGTTTCACACGAAAAGCTCTATAAAAAGCTGATTTTGGGCATTTCGCGACTGGGCGAGTTGCCAGGTTCAGTGGCGAAAATTTTCGCGAGTCACAAGGTTTAGTCGTGAAAATTTTCGTGAGTCGCGAGTAAGTCGCAAGTGAGCCGCGAGTGAGTCGCCAAAAGCTTCTGGATGAACTTGGTTTCGCGACTGGCGAGTCGCCAGCTAAGCCGCAAAAAACTCTGACACCTGTTTTCTCAATACAGAACATGTTTAAACAATTAAAAACAAAGTAAACACTAAACATGAACATAAAGAGTGATAAAAATCATTTCCAAAAACATATAAAATGATCAAAAATCTTTTTGGATTGAACCATATATGATTGAGCACACACACATCACATTTAGACAAGTACAATCTAACAAATGAATAAGACATTCATTGAACATTAGGCATGTGTGTAGTGTGTGTGTATCAAATGTGGAATAGTCCTTAGTTTAGAGTGAAGCTTCAATGATCAATTCAATCAAGTCATACACAACTAGTATTAAGTCAAGTGGTCTATCTCAATTATAGAAATGAACATATATGACCTCTCACAAGAAAATGATTACATAAAATTGAAGCTTTTCATTTGGCTTCTTACAATTCATATCATTTGATCATTTTGAATCAATGCAACTCATTTTGAGCAATACATCTCATTTTTGAGATTGATGCCTGAAATTTGTGATATTTCAATTTGATGAACAAGCCTTTGTCTTTTTGGGCATCATACATTTTCATATAAGTCGCTTTCCCTTTTTCCTAGTCGAATACTAGTATGTGCGATGGCTTTTGCAGCTCATTATCTTTTTTCATTTTGAGATTTACATTTATTGAGTTCTTTAAGCAATAAAATCTAAAAGAGTGGGAAGAGATATAAGCACAAGTCTACGCATGTATCAAAACCAACATGACTATTGACTAATCATTCATGACAAGCTTGAAGATCGATTTACAACAATCACACAAAGATGTCAAGATTTTTCCCACAAAGATATAATTGCAAAAATAACAAGCTAAGCTCGTAAATGCACAAAGCCATTTGTACAAAGGTATAAGGCCAAACTCACATGTGATATGTGCTCAAACATATACGATCAAATTTTTTGAATTTTTCACTTTTTATGTGATTTTGGATTTTTTACTCACACAAAACTGAAATATAAAAGTAAGATAAAAAACAAAACAATGCATACAAAAAAATGCAAGATGCACAAAATGCATGAAGATATGACATTTAATGCATGAAGGGTCCTACAAAGATCAAAAGAATTAGATCAAGGACCAAAAGAGCAAAAGCTCAACCATAGGAACCCTTTCTCATCCAAACAGAACGATTGTTTGGAATGAGTGTCTTAAGAGAAGTGAGGCGAGGGTTGGAAGAATGAGAACAGGAGATGCACATAGTCAAGGAGTTAAGAGCATTAAACATTTTCTTTAACAACATGCTATTTTTACTCAAAACCGGTTTACTCTTTTTAGCACAACTTCCAAGAAGCTCAAGTTTCTCTTTTCTTTTGATTCTTTTAAGAGCATGAAACTTAGAGCATTGAGGTCTTAGATGACCAAAGACACCACAATGGTGACAAAAAATGTGTTTAGGTCTACTAGGCTTTTTGGGAAGAGATCTAGCAACATTGTTTTGTTCCCTTTTCAACTTGGAGCATTGAGGTCTTATATGATCAATCACATCGCAATGGTGGCAAGTTGGAACAAACTTAGATCCATTCAAAACCTTAGATTGAGACCTAAACGAAGGCTTTGACTTAACAGTCTTTCTCTCCACTTTTTGATTTCTTTTATGTGGAGGAATGTACACCGATTTGTCCTTTAAGGTAGGACACACACTAGGCACAAAATCGGGTACTACAACATGATTGCAACAAATATTATCATCCTTTTTAGCAATAGGTTCAGCAATCAAACACTTGGCATGCATCTTAAGAGATTCATTTTCACATTTTAATTCATCAACAAGTTTGTTAGACAAAACAATTTTAGCATCGAAGTCCATATTCAAACATTCAAACTCTTTCAGCTTTTTAAGAGAAATTTCAGCAAGTTTTTTTATATTTCTCAACCAATTTGTTGGATTCATTGAGCTTAGCAATCAAATCATCATTTTCACAAAATAACTTGCTCAAATTCTTTTGAAACTTCTTAGTATTTTTCTTCAAGAGTTTGTCAACAACACCCATAGATTCAAATAACATGTCATCACACTTATGAGGATTAACACTCATAGAGACATTTTCACAAACACGTGGCATGTTACATTCATCACCAACCAAATCATACAAAGAGGCATACAAAGCACAATCCATGGCAAATAAACACAAGGGGTCAAGGATCACACTTAGGTATTTAAACCACAACAAGTGTAGCCGCTCTGATACCAATTGAAAGTTCAAATAGTGTATAAAACACCCTTGAACGTTTAGACTCCCAAATACAAAATAACCAATTCAAGCTTTATGACAAACAACAAGTGTGCGGAAAATGAACATAAACTATAAACAGAATTGTAAATCAATCTAAGCCAATTATAAATCACATTCACAGCAGAAAATAAAAGGCAAAGATAAAGGGAAGAGAGATGCAAACACAAGGATAACACTCGATGTGTTATTGAAGAGAAACCGAAGCCCTCGGCGTAAAACCTCTCTGCCGCCTTCCAAGCGGTAATAATCCACTAGAAAATGTAGTTGGGATACATGAACATCAATAGACCCTCCAAGCCTAATCTACCCAATGTACCTAAACCCTCCAAGCTTCCTGCTCCAACGAGGTTACGCCGAACTTTTTTCTTTTCTAGCTTACCGGATTCCGCTATAATCCATAGCATCTGCCATCCTTGGCATCTTCCAATGCTTCCCAAAGCTCCAAAAACACTCAACACTCTAAATGGGTGTGGGTAGTGTTTGGATAGAAATCTCCTCTCAATGGGTATGACAGTGAGAGAGGGAATGAGAAGAGACTACAAAGATTTCTCTCTAAGAATGAATAGCTCTCTCTAATTGGGTGGGTGTTTTGAAGAAACCTCTCTTAGGGTTTTTCTTTCTGAATAGCCACACATATTTTGTGGGAATGATGGGTATTTATACTGGAGTGAGAATGGAATGTGAAGAGTCAGTTTTTCCCAAAATAGGGTTGGCTGGCGACTTGACCTTGCGACTTGACTGAGTCGCGAGTTCAAGCCGCGAGCTAACTTAATGGCCAGTCTGGATTTTTGTCCTGTAGTGCTCCAGGTGGCATGACTGTTTAGGTCCCTTGCATGCTCTGCACGTGTGCAACTTTTGGCAACTTGCAAGCCGCGAGCCTCCCACGAGATCCAGCCGCGAGTCCCCGCTTCATTGCACAGTCTTAAGCATTTCTTCACATTCTCTCACACACTACCCTTACATGATTCCCACCTAAATACAGGGTTTCTAAGTGCTGTATTACAAGCAAATTTGTCATGAAATAAAGCCAACACATGGTTGAATAAATTCAACCTTACACAAATCTTCTAGGTGCTAAGATACCTCTTTACTTTTTACCCCACTTGTCATCTATGTAGGCTTTCATGTTTTTACCTAATTGGGCTTCAAACATTCTTCTTACCATCCTTTGATAAGTGGACCTAACATTCTTCAAACTAATGGCATTACTCAATAGTGGTAGTTCTCAATTGGGGTGAGGAAAGTGGTATTTTCTTTGTTGGGCAATGCCAATGGGATTTGATGATAACCTTGGACAGCATCTACAAAGCTCATTCAAGGATGGCCAAAGGTCACATCAACGAGCTGATCAATCCTCAGAACTAGGAAAGAATCTTTGGGGCAGGCCTTGTTTAAGTCAATGAAATCCACCTCTATTTGCTTGACTTCTTCTTGACTACTACGGTGTTGGTCAACCATTCAGGATAAAAAAAACCTCTTTGGTGGCCCTAGCCTGCTTGAGCTTATTAACCTCTTCTTTTACTACTTCAGCATGCTCTTTAAAGGATTACCAAGGCTACTACCTCCTCGGTGTTATGGCTGGGTTCTCGTTGAGGGATGGCATATGAACTTTGGTTCTACTCCCGAGGCCTTGTACATGCTCTAGGAAAAAACGTCTACACTGCTCCTTAGGAAGATCAACAGCTCTTCCCTCTTGGCCGGTGGTAATTATGTTCCTATTTGGAAATATTTATCATTGTTTCAAACCAAGAACAACCTTCTCCTACTCTTTACACTACACAGTAATTTTTTTTGTTTTGCCTGAAACCCTCGGCACTTCAACTACTGATTGCTATAAGACAAGGCTCGAATCAAGGAGATTCACTTGCAGCGATTGGTGCCTGATAGCAGCAACCATATATTGCCTGGCCATAGTTTGACACCTCAATATCTCCCAACGCACCCTTCGATTGGGTACTTCACTTTCACACGCAAAGTAGATGAGATTGCTTCAACTTCCTTACTTTGACTAGCTAACCTAAGAAATCACACAATGTCTTGCAATCCTTAGTCGTATGACCTCGATCCTGATAATATTGGTAGTACAGGTTTTGATTCCGCTTAATGGGGCCTCCTCCCTATCTTATTGGGCCATTTGAAGTATGGCTCACTTTTTATCTTCTTCAGTACTCGATACATAGGTTCCTTGAACACTGAATTAACCACCTAGGTGTTGCTCTGGGGAGCTTGATTGAAAAAATCTCTTTTTAGTCAGTTAGGACCAAATTTGTCTAGCCAAGAGTCTCTCCACTTGGGCGTGAAGACCTTTGCCTCCCCTTTGCCCTACACCTGATCATCTTCAACTCTTTTGTGCTCATCAATGCAATCCATCAGCTGGTGCATGTCTTGAGACGGCTTCATGGTGAGGGATTTCCTTAGATTTAAATTCATGGGTTGTCCCACTTTAAAAGTTTTGATGACCACACTCTCAAAGTCTCTTTTAATCTCGTTGAATAGCTACCAATACCTATCAGAGTAGGTTTTCAAGGACTTTCCCTCCCTCATGGCCATAGAGAGTAGAAAGTCCAAAGGTCTAAGGATCATGCTACAAGTCATGAATCTGGCACCAAACGCCCTAGTTAGCTCCTCGTAGTACCCTACTAAGCCCTCTTCCAATCCATCGAACCATCTCATGGCAATGGGTCCAAGGCTAGAAGGTAAAACCTTACATATGAGAGTCTTATTCCTTGAGTAAATGGCCATCCTTTGATTGAAAGGGCTTACGTGCTCCACTAGATTAGTCTTTCCATTGTAGATCGTGAAAGTTGGTTGGGTAAAGCGATGGGGAGCTTGGCCTCTTCAATACGACTAGAGAAAGGTGACTAAGAAATTTGGTGTAGGGCACTGCCCATAGCATCGTTTCCCATATTTTCGGGAGGTGGAGTCTTGACCTTTCTACGACGATATCTCTCTTCTCCTATTGAACGAAAGGATGTTGTGAAACACTCGATTGGTGGACTACTGGATCTTCGTAGATAACTCTACTCTCCTTCCAAATTAGAGCTTTGACCTAGTGAGGGTGTTCTGTTTTCCCTTTTATGCACTCCATGGCGAAGTCGCCTACGCAGATGACCAACCTCCAACTTGAGATTACAAATTTCCTTATCACGTGAGATATGACTCTCTAGCCCTGAATGACTTCAACTGATATGGTTTGAATGAACAAACATAGCCTTTATGCTAGTGGATCAGGCCACTTCGCGATCCTTTTTGTGCTTCAAGTTAACAAACTGATTCCCACACTAGGACCTTATGGATTCTTCTCTATGAGGGAGAGCAAGAGTTCCACCTCTTCTAGAATTTTCCATTTCTTAATCACAGGAAGCTATAGTCTAGGATTTGAGGTGACCTCCCCACAGAAGGCGACATTTGTGTGGAGCCCCTTCCAATATTCCAACCCAAGGTAGATTGATAGGTACTGTATTGCAACCCAAAACATTTAATTTGTTGAGGTAGGTTATCGAGGCAAACTCTTAAGCTAAATTAACTATGTCAAATGATTAGAAGTAGAACATGCTACTAAGAAAAAGATTAACAAGGACAGATATTAAAAATAAATGAAAACTATGGAATACGTTCTTCCTTGATTTGGTCAGTTGCAATACTTTTGAGTACACTTCATAGATCTTTTCCCCAAAATTCTCTCACTAATTGATGGAGCTCCTCTCTTTTTGTAGTAGCTGGGGCTTCATCTTAGCCCTTCATTTGGGCTGCTTTGGATCTTTGTATGGATACTTGTCTCATCAGCTCTTGTTGGTGGTGATAGAGTAGCTTGCAAGCTATAAAGACACTGTTTAGGGGTTGTTGAGGTCTAAAAAAATGTCATAATAAAATAAGCCCAAAACAGAAGAACAAGTCAAGCCCAAAAGGAAAAATTCAGGCTAAGCCCAAAGCAATAGATACGGATGACCCATGGGGGAATAAAAGGAAGGCCCAGAGGATCCTGAAGCCCAGAAAAGAAAGAAGCATCCAAAAAAGAGACCACGACAAAGTATAAAGAAGCAAGGATCCTCAATAAGCGCAGATCCCTTCAAGCGCAAATAAAAAGGAAGACTGGGACAGATCGATAGAAAGAAGACAGAAAAAAAGAAAACAAGAAAACAAAAGAACGCAAGCGACCTCTCATGGCACAGACAGAAGAGGCCTCGGGGAACCAAGACAGGGAAGAAGAATGATAACAAAACGATTTTTAAAAAGGCAGAACAGGATTCCGCCAAAATAGGAAAGAAACGGAAAAGTAGAAGGCGCCAGAAGTGGGGATGCCGAGAAGGGCATACCTCAGCACGTCCCAAAGAGGATGGCCAACCAGAAGCTTTCGAAGGAATCAGAACCAAGAGAAGGAAAGAATGAGAGAAAATGGAAAAGGGACTTACCGAGACGATGGGGACAGAACATGCTCTGTTTGCAAAAGAACAAAACAGGGGAACCAACGGTTCCCCGGGATGCCCAGAAAACTCCATTATAAAAGGAGGGGATGGGTTGTGAAGAAGGCAGCGAGAAAAAAAGAAAGAAATGCAAGAAAGAAGAAATTCTCTAGGAAAAACTATCAGAAAAATCTGTGCAGAAAGAAAATACTAAGGGAAAAACAAATACTGCTTCCCGATATCCTGTAAAGGCCACTATTGCACATACTCGGATTCAACGAGAATCAAACTTTGCAAGTTTTGAAGGCTGAAATAGCCATTCAAGACTGCAATTTTTGAGCTTGATTGGACCTTGTATCACGTCCTAGTGAGCTTTCTGTAATCAAACAGATAATGTATTAATGAAATACTGTTTCATAATTCCCAGGATCCCCACAGCACTTTTTTTTTTTTTTTATTGTCTTGCTAATCCTGTTTTTCTTTCCTTCTGAACTTACGTTGTTAATTTTTGGCACTCTTCGGTATCCTTGTTTGTCATTTTTCTGTATATTGTCAGAAGTATTCTCTGCATTCACTTGATTCTTAAACAGCTCGTTAGCTGCGGTGAGTCAAGGCCCGGTCCACCAAATCCTTCCTTTTCACTCAGGCGCGGGATCCTTGGGCCTGAGTATCCCGAAAAAGGCACTCTCACAGGGGTCATTCTGCCATTAATGTGGTAGGTTGAGTTGGTATAGTGCATTCAATGCAGAGGTGATGGGTACTTTATCAGAAAGCTTCCCTACCTGCAGGTCTCTATTCTCCTCCTCGACCTTTCTTAGTTCTAGGTTGGAACCCGAGTCCCCCCGAGGTAAGCTTTCTCCTCAGGCTTCTTGGTTTCCACCATCTTCTTGGGTTTTGGCGTTTGGTTATCTTGTTCGGTCTAGACCCAATTTGATGACAAGTTTGGCACAATTGATTCCTTGGAATGCATTAATGCCTAGTGCTTTTGCTCCCTTGGTTTCACCCTTCTACAATCAATATATATATATATATATATAACATTTTTCTAAAACAATATTACTCAAACTCTATTATTGTATTTTAGATGCAAAATTACTAATTAACCACATATAATTTTTTTTAAGAAAGCCCATAGACATAAAAAATTGACAACTTTTCACACCTGTTGATGTGATAAATTGATAGTGGTAAGTTAAAAATGTGTTAGTGGTGGACTTAGATGAGAACTAGACCTGGCAAACAGTTGAGTCAAGTTAGGTCAATCGGGTTGTGGGTTAAATTTGGTTGAGAATGAGTTGGGCTAATGGGTTGTGGGTGGGTCGGGTTACGTTGAGCTGACCTGTATTTTCACATGAAAAAACCAGACAAACAAAAAAATTTTAGAGAGAATGAATCAAATAAATTAAGGAATTGAATTGCACCTAATAATCTTTGTTTTTCTTTTTTGGTTAAGTGGGCAGCTACTATTATTAGACAATTTGTGTTACAATTTGTGATTTGATTGTTCTATGAGCCCACAGAGCTATAGGAAGCTCTGTACGAGACTGGGGAAATTAGGTGCCCTCAAAAAAGAGATTTGGGTGCTTTTAGGGGCACCTCTCTTTTTGGGCATGTAGTGTGGAGTCGCCACTTTTTTTTTTTTTTTTTTGTATAAAAAAATAAGAAAAAACTAAATACAAAAATACATGATTAAAATACTTCATTGTCGTTGATTGAATAATGATAAATATAATCTTGGTAAATTGAACCTTACAATGCTTTGAGTCCTAGTTACAATCTATGTAAAAGAATACAAAACTTTTTGTCGTAGTTACAATCTACCCAAAGATAAAAAAGGAAGATAAGGCATAGATCTACCTATCCAAGAGAACTAAACTTGGAGGCTAGGATACAAAATGGGAAGGAGTTAGGCACCCATTCTACCTAGACAGAGTCCAGTCTTCTAGACACTAATGACCAATAAACCTTTTTTGCATGATGTGAATAATATGTTGCATATATGACAAACACTTAACCAAAGCTAACTCACATAAATCTATCCTATGAACGTATCGTCTTTTTAGAAAAATTCAGATATTTTTTTGTGAATTAAGAAAAAATTGATTTGATTCATTTAAAAAAGAAACCAGATCTATTTTTTGTGTGGATAAAAAAAGTTTTGTAAAGAAAATCAGATTTGTTTTGAATAGGAAAAAAAATGATTTTTAGTTTATATGTAAAAAAAATCAGATCTGTTGTTGAACATAAAATAAAAAAATAAAAACTTTTTGAAAGAGGACTCACACTCATGAGATAAAATTATTTTACATGCATCACATATTATGAAAGAGAAAAGACTTCAATCTAATTTTTAATTTCTTCTTTTAAATTCCAAAATTTGCAATTGAGTCAAAGAAAACTTTTTTTTTTCTAAGAAATTAGATTTGTATATAATGAAAATACAGATCAGTTATGTGTTAAAAAAATTCAGATCTGTATTTAATGAAAATACATATCAGTTTTAGGTGTTTAAGAAAATCAAATCTGTATTTAATGAAAATACAGATAAGTTTTATGAGTTAAGAAAAAATTAAATTTGCATTTAATGAAAATGCAGATAAGTTTTTGGAGTTAAAAAAAATCAGATCTGAAAAATTCAAATATGTTTTATGCGTTAAAAAAAAGAATCTTTGATAGCAAATTTTTGAGACTCAAAAGAAAAATCATAACAACAAAATATGGCGAGAACATGCTTTAAAGAAAAGTTTAACAACACATGGCAACATCATCAGAAATCAAAATAATAAAAACACCCAAAACCTATTCAAGCATCATCAAGTAGAATTAATAAAGAGGAACAGAAAAAGAAAAGAAAAACTAACTCTTGCATGAGCGTGCTCTCCTTAGTAGTGAAGGAATTAGGGCTGTAATCGGTTCGGTTCGGTCGGTTTTTTTTTATCTAGCCAACCGAAACCGAAATTTTCGGTTTTTAGAAGTCTCATCCGAAACCGACCGAAATAGTTGAAAAACTGTCGGTTTCGGTTTGTTTCAGTTTTGGTTGGTTTTTCGGTCGGTTTCGGTTCCTTAACATTTATTTTCTAAGAAAGCAAACAAAGAAAAAAAATAAACCCAGAATATAAAAAAGAGAGAATAAATTGAAAAAATAAACAACCAAGCACATGGGTTTTTTCAAAACCTTAACTTTCTTTGCACATAAAAATTGAAAAAATAGCATTTTTTTTAACACGAAAAATAGCATTGATTCAATATTAAACAAACCCAGAATGGCAGAATATAAAAAAGAGAGAAGAAATTGAAAAAATAAACAACCAAGCACATGGGTTTTTTCAAAACCCTAACTTTCTTTGCACATAAAAATTGAAAAAATAGCATTGATTCAATATTAAACAAACCCAAAATGGCAGAATATAAAAAAGAGAGAGGAAACTATGGAGAAATTAAAGAGAGAGAGGGGGTCACCGTGAATATGAAAAGATTAGCCGGCGTTGGGAGCCCGGCGTGTGGAGACCAGCGTGTGGAGGCCGTGGAGGCTGGTGCAGGACGGCCGATGTGTGGAGGCGGAATGTGGAGGCATGGAGCGATGAGAGAAGAGGAGGGGCTGAGGGCTGAACTCTTTGAAAGACAGAAAAAAAATTTGAGAGAGAGTTGAGGAAGGGGGCGGCTGAACTGAAGAAAAGAAAAGAAAAGAATAAAAGAGGGGAGGGGTATTTCCGTCTTTATCTCATGCCCTAGGGTTTTAAAAAATTGAATAGCAAAAAAACACAAGCCCCCACGCGAAGGCTCGAACCTGGGATCACTAGCAAAACTACAACGTAGCATACCACTAAGCCACTAATCAGATATGTAATAGAGTTACATAAATATATATATATATATATATATATTCAGTCGGTTCGGTTCGGTTTCGGATGAAAAAATCCAACACCGAAACCAAAACCGAAAATTTCGGTTTTTAAAAAATGAAACCGAAACCGAATCGAACCGAAACCAAACCGAAAATTTGGCAACGGTTCAGTCGGTTTCGGTCGGTTTGTTCGGTTCGTCGGTTTTTTGCACACCCCTAGAAGGAATATTTCGGGTTCAAATAAATTTATTCAATTCTGTTTGAAATCTAAAATATTTTGCTTACAGAAAAGAAATTCCTAAGGTCAAATTCTCTAGAATGTCTTTAATGTAAGAAGGAAAATAGAAGAAGAGAAGAATCAGAAAGAGGGGAGTCAGAGAGTGTGAAAAAGTGTCCTGAATTTTGAGAGGAATCCTTTATTTATAGAGGTTGGAATGCTAAAAAAATAAGCAAAAAGCGTATGGGGGTAGGGGGGGAATCCTAAAAAAATAGGAGATTTGGATAAGAATAAGTTGATTTTTTAGATCAAAACAGGCTTCGGTATTTTAATCATATTTTTTGAGTTCTACTATGCCAAAAGTCCCTTGGAACATGAATATGAAATTTGCTACTTGATTAGCACGTTTTTGAAGTGTTTTCCAACTCTAAACTGTATTTGGATGAATTTTAGAGTTATTTTCATGATAAATCTCATTCCAAAGTGATAATTAGGATTTTTTAAAATAATTATTTTGAATATGATTATCCTGAAAGCCTAATTATCTACAACCTGTAAATATTATCAGCTTATTTGTTTTAATCCTATGCAACAAATCTCACTTTAAGAAAAATACTCCACCAATCACATAAATTCATTTAAATTAATTTTTATTATTAACCAATCAATATTAATTTCAATTAATCACACATGATTGGCTTCACCCCATACAATGCATACAAACCGTGTAAACTTAATCATGCGATATCTTTCAATCTGATGGTCCAATTTGGAAATCAGGCATGCTATCGCGACCATTAGAACCTCAAGATCATTTTTATGATATGCAATGAACAAATTAACACATGTAATGAAACTCTAAATTTTCGTTCTAGTCATCTTCCTTGATAAAATTATGGGTGCAAAATTGGGTGTCTACAGAATGCCCCTCATTGATAGAGCTTGTAAAGCAAATGTCAATGTAAAAGAAAGACATTGATTTTAGCAGCCATGATTTAATTGAAGTTGATTTTTCAAAGATTACCTATCCCTAGAGCCTAAAACCTTGGAGCATAGAACTAGTGCCTTGCCGTTTGTTGAAACTGAAAATTGTGAATACTTGACCTACTTGATAACTGATAAATTTGAAGTGAATCTTGAAATCTGGGGTGACCAGGAGGCTTTTCTATCCCAAAATGAATGTGGGGTGGATTGAGAGGCTTCTCTATCTTAATCCGTATGTGGGAGTGACCAAGGGGCGTCTCTACCTTGATCTTGTTGAAAGGTCGATCAAAGGGGCTTCTCTACTTTGATCCTTGATGAATGGTAACCAAAGGGCTTCTCTACCTTGATCTTGTTGAAAGGTCGATCAAAGGGACTTCTCTACCTTGATCTGAACTGTTGAAATGTCAATTAAAGGGCTTCTCCACTTCAATTTGAGTTCTTGAAATGATGATCAAAGGGCTTCTCTACTTCAATCTGAGCTGTTGAAATGGCGATCAAAAGGCTTCTCTACTTCGATCTAAACTATTGAAATGCCGATCAATGGATTTCTCTACTTCGATCTAAGCTGTTGAAATGCCGATCAAAGGGCTTCTCTACTTCGATCTGAGCTATTGAAATGGCGATCAAAGGGGTTCTCTACTTCGATCTGAACTGTTGAAATGTTGATCAAAGGGCTTCTCTACTTTGATCTTGAACTGTTGAAATGTCAATCAAGGGGCTTCTCTACTTTGATCTTTCTGTTGAAATTTCGATCAAAAGGCATCTCTACTTTGATCTGGACCATTGAAATGTCAATCAAAGGGCTTCTCTACTTTGATCTGGCTGTTGAAAAGTCGATCAAAGGGCTTCTCTACTTTGATCTGGCTATTGAAAGGTCGATCAAAGGGTTTCTTTACTTTGATTTGGTTGTTGAAAAGTTGATCAAAGGACTTCTCTACTTTGATCCTTGATGAAAGGTAACCAAGGGGCTTCTCTACCTTGGAACCTGGGGCAATTAAGAGGGTTCTCTATGTCAATCTTGATGTGGCAAGTTGATCAAGGGGCTTCTCTACCTCGATCTTGAATGTGGCAAATATCCAAGGGGCTTCTCTACCTAGGATCTTGATGGAAGGTTGATCTTTTCAAAGCTTTGGGAGTACTAAAGTCAATTCATTGAAGGTAGGAGAACTAATTTCGATCTTGGGGAGAGTAGGAGAACTACTGTCAATCCTATTGATTTTGGAAAAACTAAAGTCAATCTTTTGAAGATAGGAGAGCTATTGTCGATCCTATGAGTTTTGGGAGAACTAAGGTCAATTCCTTGAAGGTAGAAGAGCTATGGTCAATCCTATGAGTTTTAGGAGAACTAAGGTCGATCTCTTGAAGGTAGGAGAGCTACTATCGATCCTATGAGTTTTAGGAGAACTAAGGTCGATTCCTTGAAGGTAGGAGAGCTATTGTCGATCCTATGATGTATGGCATGTATGAACTTATTTGAAAGAAAATTGTACTTGATTTAGAAAAGTTTAGAGTTTACCTAATGTGACCTTGTTACTCAAAACTTTGAACTTACTTGGAAGGTCTTCACATGGGTGATCTCACCTGAATGAGGCATAGTCGAATACCCCTAGTTTACTCTTTGTAGTATGTTTTTGGAAATCTTGATTTTTTTTAGTGGATGAGGCATGGATGAATGCCCCTAATTTAGAAATGGATGCATGATTTTTGGAAATCTTGATTTTTTTTTTGAAAAGATGATGATGATGATCTTTTTTTTGAATAATAAATGAGGCATGGCCAAATGCCCCTAGTTTGTGAATTGATGCATGACTTTTTGAAAATCTTGATATTTGAGGAAAAGATAATTTTTATTTATTTTTTATTTTATAAAATGGATGAGGCATGGCCGAATGCCCCTAGTTCAACAATCAAGGTGAATTTTGAAAAATATTATTGTGTATGGACGTCAATAAAGCAAAATTTGAGTAAAACAAGATCAAAATCACAAAACTAGGAAAAACAAGGACTGTTGGAATGATGGTAGCATCTAAACTGAAGATTGATGGTGATTGTTGAGTAGATGAAAGATTCGTGTCCACCTCCTGCAAAAGATTCTTTCCATGAGCTTGTTAGTAATTAGTTATTATAAAAATATTTTGGGGTAATGCCCCTAGTTTAGACATGCTTGCACAGAAAATTGATGATATGCTTAATGCAAAACAGATGCTCCTAGCCTAAATTCACACAAAGAAATGTCTTGATTTTGAGCCTTTGAATTTTTTTTTTTTTTTTTAGTGATTGTGTTTGGGCCTTTGGAAAGGCTGCCTACGTATCTCTCTCATAGAGGATTAGGTCTAAACGTAGTTCGAAAAAAGTTTTTTTTGAAAAATGATATTTTTTTTTTGAAAATTTTGAAATGAAGATTTTTCTTGGGTGATTGTAACTAGGATCAGGCCTTTGAAAAGGCTGCCTACGTACCTTTCTCATAGAGGATCAGGTCCAGATGTAGTTCGAAAAAAGTTTTTTTTGAAAAATGATTTTTTTTTTAAATGAGTATCTTCTTCTTTTCTTTTTTTTTTTGAAAAAAAGAAAAAGAAATTCACTTAGAATGATATTTTTTTGAAATTTTATCTTTTTCAAATGAACAAAAGGTGACCCTTTGAACAACCTCTTTGACCAATCAAAATGCTCAATTGTTAACTCAACCGCATTGGCTAGGAAGGATTTGAAATCATTAAAGCGAAATTTTTTAGAATAAGTCTTCAAAGACAATCAAAGAAATGAAAGGCTTGGATATCACATATGTTCGGAATAAGCAAGAAGGGAAAAATCCTAAGTTTGAAGATTTGAGAATTTTTGAGAATTTGGAAATTTGTTCTTTTGAGAGTTATTTTCTGTTGGAAGCAAAAACAAAAGTGAGTGTTTGGAGCTTAAATTTTTTATTTTTTTTAATAATTTTTTTAAAGTCACTTGAGAATTTGTGAAATTTGTCTTTTAAAGATATCAGCCAGTGGGGCTTGATAATCTTAAGCAGTTTTCCTTCTTAATGCAAGAGAAAATATCATCAGAGCTAAATTGCTTTCAATCAGCAGGACTTCAAGGAGGGCTTTATTCACAGGTTGTAATGTAGGCCAGGTTCAGGTTTTTGAAATGAAGGATATAAAAGGCTCAAAACCCTTACGATATTTTCCCAAGTATGCAATACTTTGAATTCAAGCATTGGAAGATTTTTTTTTCACATCTTCCACCATTGATTCTTATGCTAAAATCCTTGTCATGTTCATCATCTTCTCATTGGTCTCCATCGATTCCTTTCATTTGGTCTTGATTTTTTAGCTTGACAATTTCCTCTTTTAGTCTTCTTAGCATCCTATCTTGTGGCCAGATCACTCGCTCTCATTTTTTTTTTTTTTTTTCATTTTCTTGAAAGATTTTTTTTTTTGTTTTATTTATTTATTTATTTTTTTAGGCCCTAATTTTATCCTTGACCACCTTTTCGGGTTTTCAGCCTAGTGAGTTTTTTCTTTTTTCTTTTTTTAGCTCTAATTTTTGTCTAGACTGCCCTTTCGGGTTTACAGCCTAGCAAGCTTTTCTTCCTTTTTTTTTTGAATTTATTTTTTGGCTCTAATTTTTGCCTAGACCACCCTTTTAGGTTTTCAACCTAGCGAGGTTTCTTTTTTTTTTTTTGGGAATTATATTGGCTTTCACTCAACTGCATTTTTTTTGGTTCTTTCAATTTGATAGACTTTCATCTTTCTTGAATGAATTTTCATTTCTCCTTGATATCCTCTTATCCTTTCTAATGCACTTTCATTTTTCTTGACTTGACTGGACACACTTTTTTGATGAAATGTATCTTACTTTTTTTCTACTCCCCAATTCCTCAATTTGATTAAATTTTTTCTTCATGAATCTTCATTTTTGCTCATCCTTCTCAACTTGAATGATCTTTCATGGAATCTCATGTCTCTTGTGTCTTTTGATAAATCAGTATTCTCTCGCAACTTGATGAAAATTCTTGCATTCACTTCTCTCTCTCTCTCTCTTTTTTTTTTTTTTTTTTGTTGAAGTCTTTTCTAGCTTGATGGCCTACTCTTTTTTCTCACAGTTTGATATTTTTTCAAAATCTTATCTCTCCTTGATGGGTTTTCTTTCTTTCTAGCTTGATGGAGAGACCATGGAAATTAAATGCTCTCAAAAAAGAGATTTTGTTGGGGCACGTTTGTTTTCGGGTAAGCGGTGTGGAGTCGCCACTTATTGTTTTATACAAAAAAGTAAAAAAAGAAAAAAACTAAATTCAAAATTCATGATCAAAATACTTCATTGTCATTGATTGAATAATGATAAATGAAATCTTGGTAAATTGAACCTTACAATGCTTTGAGTCCTAGTTACAATCTATGTAAAAGAATACAAAGCTTTTTGTCCTAGTTAAAATCTACCCAAAGATAAAAAAGAAAGACAAGGCATAGATCTACCTATCCAAGAGAACTAAACTTGGAGGCTAGGTTACGGAATCGGAAGGTGTTAGGCACCCATTTTACCTAGACAGAGTCTGGTTTTCTAGGCTTTAATGACAAATATACCCTTTTAGCATGATGTGAATAATATGTTGTATATATGACAAACACTTAACCAAAACTGACTCACATAAATCTATCCTATGAATGTATCCTTTTTTTAGAAAAATTCAGATTTGTTTTTGTGAATTAAGAAAAAATTGATTTGATTCATTTAAAAAAAGAAACCAGATCTGTTTTTTTGTGTGGATAAAGAAAGTTTTTTAAAGAAAATCAGATTTGTTTTGAATAGTAAAAAAAAATGATTTTTGGTTTATATGTAAAAAAAAAAAATCAAATCTAATAGAACATAAAATAAAATAAAAAAACTTTTTGAAAGAGGACTTACACTCATGAGATAAAATTATTTTACATGCATCACATATTACAAAAGAGAAAAAGACTTCAATCTAATTTTTAATTTCTTCTTTTAAATTCCAACATTTGCAATTGAGTGAAAGAAAACTTTTTTTTTTTCTAAGAAAATCATATTTGTATTTAATGAAAATACAGATTAGTTTTATGTGTTAAAAAAATTTAGATCATAGATCAGTTTTATGAGTTTTAAAAAATCAAATTTGTATTTAATGGAAATACAAATCAGTTTTATGAGTTAAGAAAAAAATCAGATTTGCATTTAATCAAAATGCAGATAAGTTTTTGGAGTTAAAAAAAAAAATCAGAATTCAAATCTGTTTTATGTGTTAAAAAAAATCAGATCTGAAAATTTTAGATATGTTTTATGTGTTAAAAAAAAAAAAATCTTTGATAGCAGATTTTTGAGACTCAAAAGAAAAATCATAACAACAAAATATAGCAAGAACATGCTTTAAAAAAAAGTTTAACAACACATGGCAACATCATCAAAAATCAAAATAATAAAAACCCCCTAAACCTATTCATGCATCATCAAGTGGAATTAATAAAAAGGAATAGAAAAAGAAAATAAAAACTACCTTTTGCATGAGCATACTCTCCTTAGTAGTGAAGGAATATTTTAAGGTTCAAAGAAATTTATTCAATTCTCTTTGAAACCTAAAATATTTTGCTTACAGAAAAGAAATTCCTAAGGTCAGAGCCTCCACAACGTCTTTAATGTCAAAAGGAAAATAAAAGAAGGGAAGAGTTAGAAAGAGGGGAGTCAAAGAGCGTGAAAAGTGTCTTGAATTTTGAGAGGCTTCCTCTATTTATAGAGGTTGGAATACTAAAAAAATAAGCAAAAAACGTATGGGGGAAAATCCTAAAAAAAAAGATATTTGGATAAGAGTAAGCTGATTTTTCAAATTAAAACAAGCTTCGGTATTTTGATCATATCTTTTTACTCAAATTCGGATTAAGCTGAAATTTTGACAACTGAAGGGAAATTCGATTCTCTACAACTTTTCTAGAAATAGCCTAGTTTGAATTTTGAGTTCTATTATGCCAAAAGTCCCTTGGAATGTGAATCTGAAATTTGCTACTTGATTAGCATGTTTTTGAAGTGTTTTCAAACTCTAAAATTGTATTTGGACAAATTTTGGAGTTATTTCATGATAAACCTCATTCAAAAGTGATAATTAGGATTTTTTTAAAATAATTATTTTGAATATAATTATTCTAAAAGCCTAATTATCTACAACCTTTAAATATTATTAGCTTATTTGTTTTAATCCTATGCAACAAATCTCACTTTAAGAAAAATACTCCACAATCATATAAATTAATTTAATTAATTTTAATTATTAACCAATCAAAATTAATTTCAATTAATCACACATGATTGGCTTAACCCCATACAATGCATGTAGATCGTGTAAACTTGATTATGCGATATCTTTCAATCTGAAGGTCCAATTTGGAAATTAGGCATATTGTCACGATCGTTAGAACCTCAAGATCATTTTTATGATATGTAATGAAAAAATTACTGCATGTAATGCAACTCTAAATTTGGCGTATATAAATGGCCATTCTAGCCATCTTCCTTGATTAAATTATGGGTGCAAAATCGATTGTCTACAAGCTCTTCTCTTCATCCCTTTCCAATCTCCTTAGTCATTTTTTCCAATATTTTCAGCAATCTTTTGTTGAAGGCCTCAGCTTAGCCATTTCCTTGGGGATAATAAGGTGTCAATTTCGTGTGAGAGATGGAGTACCATCTGTTAAACGACATACATCCTTATTCAAGAATGGTGTAACATTGTCAAAAATAATTTTATTTGGTACCCCAAAATGACATACTATATTTTCCCTCAAGAAATTAGCCACTGAACTACCTATTGCTTTCTTCATAGCCATAGCTTCCACCTGCTTGGCAAATTGATCAGTGGCTACCAGTATCCACGCACATCTTTCAGAAGGGGGATTTATTAGACCTTTGAAATCCAGCTTCTAGCTATGGAAAGGATATGGAGTCACAGTTGGATGGAGACTTTGCTGGTTGGTGTGTATCTCATCTCCTCGCCTTTGACATTTCTTGGCAAAGTCTTAGGCATTTCTCTACATTGTATGCCTGTAGTATCCCTAGTGTAAAGCCATTTACCACAGCCTTCTCCCACCTAGGTGTCCTGTTGGCTCCCTTTCATTCAAATCTAAAAGAATGCCATTTGCTTCTTTAGTGGGAATACATACCATCCACTTTCCTTGGAAGCTTCTTTTGAATAATTTCCCCTCCAATACTTTAAATCTTATCACATGTCCCTTCAATTTTTATCTCTTTAATCAATCAGCAGGCAGTACACCTTGTAGAAGATATCTCAAGTATGGATCCTGTCAATCTTCTTCTGGCATTTCACTATTTAGTACCTCTGATTGATCTGGGGAGACAATAGAATAAATCTTAAAACTTCCTTACTCTTCCTTGGCATCATTGGCCATCTCTGGCCAAATGACCCCTAGCCTCTACAATCTTCTATACAGGCTGACATCAAGGTTTACCCCACAAATGTCGTAGTGTAACCTATGCAACTGTGTTAGCCCCTTTTGTCTTAAGACACAATTCATCAACAACCCTTCTACTCCTCTGAAAAAAAAAAAAAAAATCCCCATTGATCTTGAGGAAGTCCTTCATATTTGATGGCAATTTTGATGTAACATACTTTCCTTGGGTCATTGCCTTCAACAAGGGTTCTTGCCAATCTTGAGGGAGGCATGACTCAACCTGGATTAGACCAGGTTGTCTCTCCACTCGAAGTGTCATCTTTTCCTTCTTTAGCATGGATTTGGTGGCTAGGGTGGCTAGCGAATTAGCCAACTTGTTCTCATTCCTATTAATCACTTTGCATTCTTTGGAGGTAAAGTGTTTTATGGATTCCTGAACCATGGCTTTGGAAGTAGCTAGGTTAAGATTATTTACCCTATAAGTTCCCCCAAACTGCTTAATGAGTAACTTGGAATCCCTAAATACCTTCAACTTCTTTATGCCAAGTCTTTTGGCAGACTTCAATCCTATTAGCAGGCCTTCATACTCCGCTTCATTATTAGAGTAGGGGAAATGTAGTTTGTAAGCAAAAGTATGTTCCTCCCCTGGTGACTTTAATACCACTCCTATTCCTCCCCTTTAAAATGTAGACAAGCCACCAAAATGCATTGACCATTCTTGTTCCTTTATCACCAAAACCTCCTGTTGGGGAAGTGAAAAATCACTTGTCCCAGGAAAGTTAGCCAGCAAGTCAGTCACTGTTTGGCCTCTAATGGCAGTTAGTCTTTTGCTCTCAATATCAAGGCACGACGTCAGGATGGCCTATTGCGCCATTCTCCTTGAAAATTGAGGGCAGGTCAAGAGATATTTCACAAGATTGCTTTTGGTCACTAATTGTACATGATGCCCTAAGAAGTAATGATTGAACTTTGACATAGCAAGAGCTAAAGGCAAACATGCCTTCTTAGCAATTGAGTATCTTAACTTTGATCCCTT
Source organism: Quercus robur (assembly GCF_932294415.1). Lineage (NCBI taxonomy): Eukaryota > Viridiplantae > Streptophyta > Magnoliopsida > Fagales > Fagaceae > Quercus > Quercus robur. The sequence goes on along the minus strand of NC_065538.1, from coordinate 38,703,740 downwards.
CATAAGTCTGCTAATATAGTACACCGACTTTTCTACCTCTTCTTGATCTTGAGCTAACAATGCTCCCAAAGATTGCTCTGTGTTGGATATGCACAACAAAAGAGGTTTGCCAGATAAAGGGGCCACCATTATTTAAGGATCCACCAAGATCATCTGAACCATCTTGGATGCCTTTTGGCATTGATCACACCATATGAAGGTGAAAGTTCAAAAACGTGTACAAAACACCTTTGAACGTTTAGACCCCCAAAATACAACTTAACCAATACAAGCAATATGTCAAACAACTAGTGTGCGGAAACTTAACACATGCTATAATACGAAATTGGTTAAATACTATCTAAGCCATAACAGAATAAAACCACAGCAGATAATATAAAGGCAAAGATAGAGAGGAAGGAAGATGCAAACACAAAGACAACACGCGATGTGTTATCGAAGAGGAAACCGAAGTCCTCGGCGAAAAACCTCTCCGCCGCCCTCCAAGCGGTAATCAATCCACTAGAAAATACAGTTGGGATACAAGGACAGCAATAGACCCTCCAAGCCTAATCTACCCAGTGCACCTAAGCCCTCCAAGCTTCTTGCTCCAACGAGGTTGCGCCGAACCTTTTTCTTTTCTAGCTTCCCGGATTCCGCTACTAGACCGTAGCATCAACCAATGAAGATTGGCTCCTTCCTAACTGCTTCCCAGAAATCCAAACAACTGTCTCACAGTGATGATGATGGTGAGAACCAGGTTTGGTATAATGTCTCTCAAGGATTTGACAATAGAGAGGAAGAGAGTAGGGGAATTTGAAGAGACTTTAAGGTATAGATTGTGGGTGAAACAATCTTGTTTTTCTTTAGGGTTTCTCTCTCAAAATTCTCTCTGGAAGCTCTCTTTCAATCGTGGGTAAAAGGGGTATTTATACTGGAGTGGGAGAGGAATGTGAAACGTCAGGTTTTACAAAACAGGGGTGGCTCGCGGCTTGACCTCGCGGCTTGACTAAGTCGCGAGATCCAGTCGCGAGTTAACCGTATGGCCAGTTGTCCTGTTTTGTCCTGTAGTGCTCCAGCTAGCATGACTGTTCATCTTCCAGCATGCTTGGCACGTGTGCTGCTTCTGGCGGCTTGCAGCCGCGAGTCACCCGCGAGTCCCAGCTGCGAGTCTCTGTTTTCTTGCACACTCTTGAGCAATCTTCACTCTATCTCACTCACTACCCTTACAACAAACCCACCTAAATACAGGGTTACTAAATGCTAAATTACAAGCAAATTTGGCACGGAATAAAGCCAATTAGATGGTTGAATAAATTCAACCTTACAGAAGGCCACTCCTTTCTTAGCTTGTTCTACCAAAGGCTTTAGAATTTCACTAAACCTGGAATGAATCTTCTAAAGTAAGAAACTTTTCCCATTAAATGTCAACATTGGGCAGTGGGAACTCATCTTTAGGGCAAGCCTTATTGAGTTCCTGAAAATATTCGCAAATTCTTATTTGGCCACCTTTCTTCTTTACAGGAACTATATTAGCCAACCAATTTGGACATTCAATTTCTTCTACAAATCCTGCCCTCAAAAGCTTATTCACTTCAGCTTTAATTTTTTCTTCCACGTCTAAATGATATTTCCTTGGTGGTTACTTCACATGCTTAGCATTAGGATCCACCTTTAACTTGTGTGTTACCAAATTCAGACTCAAACTTGGCATTTCCTCATAACTCCAAGCAAAGACATCTTTGTATTCCCTTAACAAGGCTAACTTTCTTCTTTCTTCTTCAGGCAATCCTTTGTTGACTTTAACCAACTTTTCTCCTCCTCCATTGTTCAGATCAATCTCAACAAGCTCCTTTTGTATATTCTTGACAACATCATTCATGTATTCAGGAGCTTCTTTCATGGGTTCTTTAGCTACATGAACCTCTTTTGGCTGTTGAGTCAAATTCAGGGGATCAGGTTCGCCATCTTTCTCATCCCCTTCTTCTAATCGTCAAAACTCATACACCACCTTGCCATTAGGCTTGGTGGTTCTCCTTATCTTGGAGGGCCTTTCTGGCTCCATAACCTCTCTCCATCATCTTCTTCCTCTCTTTCCAAAGCAATAGGATTAAAGAGGAGAATTTTGTTTTCCCCTTTGGGCTCATACTCCTAAAATAGGGCTACCTCAGCAAAATGAAGCTCTGCTTTGTCAAAAGGCATCCTAGTTGCCTCAATGACTACTTACCTATTCCTCTAGATAACCTTCACACGTTGGTGGCATGTGGAAGCCACAGCTTTATACGCCTTCAGCCATGGGCGGCCTAGAATAATATGATAAGAAGTATTCCCCTATATTACGTGCATGAAAGGTGCTCAAATTGGCCCAACCCTAAGATCTAGAGACACATGGCCTAGGGGACAATATTGCAAAGACCCTATCCATATGATCTGAAGTGGCTCTGGAATAATCCTTTCTCTCGAGATGCCTAAAGCATCGATTGTAGTGAGAGGCAAGATATTGGTGGATGCACCAATATCTACCTAGGCCTTTTTGATTTGAAAAGCTCCCAAAAAGGGCAGTAAGATATAGAGGACTGTCACCAACAATCTAGATGGCTAAATCTCTATTTGAGAAGGTAATTGAATCCCTTACTTCCTTGCCTACCACTTGTATTAAACTTCCTTCAGAAGTTACCACTTCTTGATTCCTTTCCATCACTTTGGTTAAATCTTGGGTTGTTTCTCTTCTAGCCAATGGTCTAAGACCCATTCCTTCAAGAAATGAATGTATGTTATCATCTTGCTGAATTCTCAAGACCATTTCCTCATTTTGTAATGACGGAGGTGCTAAGCCGCTGCTAGCCATATTCTCAACTTCTTCTTCCATTGGATCTTCACAACCTATGAAGAAAGTCATTACCACCTCTAGCCTGCACATCCTTGGATCTGCTCGTTTCCCACCTTTGATAACCAAGTCACCTTTGGCTACCCTTTCAAGGAAAATATTCCTCAAGGCATAACAATCCATGATATGGTGTCACACCTTCTATGGTACCTGCAGTAAAGTGGACCCCACTTTTCTTCATCTGTGGGTTCATGCTTACACCCAGGCAACACCACCACACCATCCTTTAACCAGGGTTCTAGGATGGTATATAATTTTTCAGTTGAAATAGTAAAAGGAGGAGTAATACTACCTCTCTGTAAGGTTGAATTTATTCAACCATCTAATTGGCTTTATTCCATGCCAAATTTGCTTGTAATTCAGCATTTAGTAACCCTGTATTTAGGTGGGATTGTTGTAAGGGTAGTGAGTGAGATAGAGTGAAGTTTGCTCAAGAGTGTGCAAGAAAACAGAGTGTCGCGGCTGGGACTCGCGGGTGGACTCGCGGCTGCAAGTCGCCAGAAGATGCACACGTGCCAAGCATGCTGGAAGATGAACAGTCATGCTAGCTGGAGCACTACAGGACAAAACAGGACAACTGGCCATACGGTTAACTCGCGACTGGATCTCGCGACTTGGTCAAGCCGCGAGGTCAAGCCGCGAGCCACCCCTGTTTTGGAAAAACCTGACGTTTCACATTCCTCTTCACTCCAGTATAAATACCCTTTTAACCCACGATTGAAAGAGAGCTTCCAGAGAGAATTTTGAGAGAGAAACCCTAAAGAAAAACCAGATTGTTTCACCCACAATCTCTACCTTAGAGTCTCATCAAATTCCCTCACTCTCTTCCTCTCCATTGTCAAATCCTTGAGAGGTATTATACCAAACCTGGTTCTCACCATCATCTCTGTGAGACAGTCGTTTGGAGTTCTGGGAAGCAGTTAGGAAGGAACCAATCTTCATTGGTTGATGCTACGGTGTAGTAGCGGAATCCGGGAAGCTAGAAAAGAAAAAGGTTCGGCGCAACCTCGTTGGAGCAAGAAGCTTGGAGGGCTTAGGTGCATTGGGTAGATTAGGTTTGAAGGGTCTATTGCTATCCTTGTATCCCAACTGTATTTTCTAGTGGATTGATTACCGCTTGGAGGGCGGCGGAGAGGTTTTTCGCCGAGGTCTTCGGTTTCCTCTTCGATAACACATCTGGTGTTATCTCTGTGTTTGCATCTTCCTTCCTCTCTATCTCTGCCTTTACATTATCTGCTATGGTTTATTTTGTTATGGCTTAGATAGTTGTTTAACCAATTCCATATTATAGCATATGTTAAGTTTCCGCACACTAGTTGTTTGACATATTGCTTGTGTTGGTTAAGTTGGTTTTTGGGGGTCTAAACGTTCAAAAGTGTTTTTGTACACGTTTTTGAACTTTCACTCTCTCCCTCTTTTTACCCTTGACTACCTTTTTGGACTTCTCCACCACAACAAATTCTACCTTCTTGCTTTCTTTCTTCCAAGGCTAGCTGGGTGCATTTGTAGTCTGTGAAGTTGAGCCCTTTGAAGGCTTCCTTACATATGTGCTTATCCTTCTTGAAGCTTTTACAAGCTGTAAGGTTGAATTTTATCAACCATTTTGTTGGCTTTATTCTGTGCCAAATTTGCTTGCATTTTAGCAATTAGTAACCCTGTATTTAGGTGGAAATCATGTAAGGGTAGTGAGTGAGAGAGTGTGAAAAAATGCTCAAGATTGTGCAAGGATGCAGAGACTCGCGACTGGACTCGCGAGTGACTCGTGACTGGCAAGTCGCCAAAGTTAGCACATGTGTGGAGCATGCAAGGGAGCTAAAGAGTCATGCCAGCTGTTGCATTACAGGACAAAAGTCTCAGGCTGGCCAAGTTGTTAGCTCGCGGCTTGAACTTGCGACTTAGCCTAGTCATGATGCCAAGTTGCCAGACCATCTTGTTTGGGAAAAACTGACTTTTCACATTCCTTCTCACCCTACTATATATAGACCCTTATACCCACGATATTCAAAGAGCTTCCAGAGAGAATTTTGAGAGAGAAACCCTAGAGAAAAATAAGATTGATTCATCCACAATCTTCACATAGAGACTCTTCAAATTCCTCTACTTTCTTCCTCTCCATTGTTAAATCCTTGAGAGGTACATTACCAAAACCTTTTCTCACCATGCCCATATCTGTGACAAGGCCATTTGGTGTTTAGGAAGTAGTTAAGAAGGGACCAATTTCATATTGGTTGATGCTATGGTCAAGCAGCGGAATCCGGTAAGCTAAAGAAGAAATAGGTTTGGCGTAACTTCACTGGAGTAAGAGCTTGGAGGGCTTAGGTTCATTGGGTAAATTAGGCTTGGAGGGTATTCTGTTGTTCATGTATCTCAACTACATTCTTTAGTGGATTATTTACTGCTTGGAGTGTGGTGGAGAGGTTTTACACCGAGGGCTTTGGTTTCCTCTTCGATAACATATCGTTGTGTTGTCCTTGTGTTTGCATCTCTCTTCCCTTAATCTTTGCCATTTAATTTTTGTTATGGATGTGATTTTATTTAGTTTAGATTGTTTATCACTTCTGTGTTTAGGTTATGTTCATATTCCGCACATTAATTGTTTGATATTAAGTTTGAATTGGTAATTTGTTTATTAGGGGTCTAAATGTTCATAGTGTTTTAAACACTAATTGAACTTTCACAAGCCTTGTAAAGATGGAAATATGCAGATTCTCAAGATAGGGACGATATTCATATAGCATACCAGAGGTGCAAACATCTACCGGCCTTTCCTCCTCCACAGGGTCATAAGATAACAAAGAGAGGTCTTTGAACCTGCAAATGTACTCCAACAGCCTTTTAGACACCCTCTACTTTTCTTGTTGTAGATTTGACAATGTGAGCTTATCTTCCAAAGCAAATAACTTTTTCATGAACTGTGTTGCCATATCATTCCAACTCAAAACTGACCCTGGTACAAGACTAGTGTACCAAATAAGGGCACAGGCTTCTAGCGACTTAGAAAACTCCCTGAGCCTTAGCTCATGATCATAGGAATGAGCCCTTAATGCATCTACATATTGCCTGATGTGCTACCTAGCGTTCCCTACCATGCCATTATACTTAGGAAAGATGGGAGGAGTATAGTTGACGGGATAAAGCCTACCAGCCACCTCCTTGGGATAGGGAGGCCTAGTATTAATATAGACAGTACTTTTTACTTTCTTGGCTTAGAATAAGATGGCAGTAATATCCTCCCTAGTCAGATAGGGAGATGCCTGAGGACCTTGACCACCTTGTGGGGCTTGAGGTATGAACATCCCTTGACGCAGATATTGAAATTCTGCCCACATGGCAGCTTGAGAACGCTAGAGGTCCTCAATAGCTGTCATGATATTTCTATTTTTAGGCTGACTAGCTTCACCAGAAGACTCTGTGCCTTCAGTGTGGATGGATATATGATCTGTACTTAGCTCCACTTGCTGGTTTTCACTTGAACCAAATGGTGCTCTCGTGCCTTTCTTCCTTGGAGGCATTAAGAGGATGAAAGTAGATGGAAATATGCAAATCAATAGAAAACTAACTCAAAAAGGGGAATAACTAGAGAACTCCCTAGTAAAGTTGCCAAAAATGTACATGCAAGTTAGACTTGAACTTATATGGAAGAGTAGATAAGATATCTAACATTACATCTTGATGAAAAAGCTCATAACTGACAAAAATGCAAGCTTTAACATCATAATGTCTAGAGAAAAAAAGAGTGTTTGCAAGAATGTAAAGTTGGCAATGGATGTAAGTGTAAAACCCTAAGAAAGGGATGAAAAACCACAGTTTAAGCAAGAGAGAATCACTCTTGTTTTGTTCAGTTTTGTATGACGTGGGGAATAAGGGTATATCTTGTACAACAAGGATGTTCTTCCTCAAAAAAGAGACCTTGTTTTCTACCTTACTTCCTTATCAACTTTCTACTATTTTCTTAAAAGATCTACTTAGGTTCTTCCTTTAATAGTCCAGTTGCATGTTCCTCTTATAGTATGAGGAATATGGCTAAGTACAAAGAAAGGTGTCAAGTCATTATTTCCTTATTTTGGACCTTATTATAGCTAAGGTACTATTTGGTGGATGAAGGAGAGAGAATGCCAACATCAGAACTGTGGCATGGGGGTAGGTGACTTTGCCACTGCATGGGGAACAATTCTTGAGCAATGAAAGGGACATCAGAGGTGCTGAATATGATACATGTGTCTCCAAAGTGGTCCAACATACACTCAGCCAATAAGGGGTGTTTCTATAGTACTTGACCTTAGGAGGTCACTATCTCCCTTTTTGTAAGTGCTTGAGTACCCACGTCAGATGCATACCTTACTTCCTTCTCAAGGCAGTCACGCCTTTGGCATGGGCCAAGGATAATATCTTGCAGCCAATGTTTCCTCTCCCTTGCTCATAGCCACTCCATGTGTAAGGTCTAGATTCAGCCACATCGACACTCTCCCATGTCTTGGCTGGTGTACTGTACAGACCCCTTAAATAGATTGTTTAACCTAATAAATTAGCCAAATAGTTACTTAGGTTAATTATTTAGATCTTGGTTGAACAATAATAAATCACATCATGCACAACAGTAGAAAATAAAGAACACCATGATATGATGACCTAGGAAAACCAATGAAACCAATAGTTTCAAGGTAAAAACCAAGGGCGGATTTGACCAGCTATCCTCAAGGTAAAAAAAAATTCACTATGATAGAATGGGAGTTTACAATAGATTTTCTCTCTAAAATCTAAAGCTACTTCTTGTAGAACTTACTCACACGACCACGTGAAGCTCCGAATCCATTGACTCTTTTGTCTTAAATCTGTTGCACATAAACACTTACGTTTATGACTTTGAGATCTTACTTAAAGGTATCAGATCACAGCTTGTTGATCTATGTAGCAACTAGATTCTACCAGAACTTGATTGTAGATCTTGTTTTGGTAGATGCTTGTAGATTTAGAAGGTATAGAACCTCTCAAATCTCACAGGAGTAACTCACAAGTCTTCTAATAGGCTTCAAAATGTGGCTAGGGTTTTCCTTTTATACGTAGGAGTGTTGGACTGAAACCCTAAATGTTTTCACGGGTTAGGGCTTGTTTAAAATTCTGCAAAAATTCTTTTTCTGCAATTTTTGATCGATCGAGCTTCACAATTCGGTCCGTCGAGCTTCATAGAAAAATAATTCTTTTTCTTGCAATTTGTACATTCTTGAGTTTTGACCTGTACAACTTTGAGCAATGTCTAACACCTATTCTATACATGTTTTTGTTCTCAGTTTGTCAATACATATAGGTTGAAATTATAAACATTTAGTCCTAAATCTTTAGAATCTAACATAAAGTACTGGCTGCATCTATAAGAGAATTAATATCTTGCTTTACATGTCATTCTAATTTGTGTACTCTATCACTTGGAATTAGGTGTCAATGTTTTTGGGTTTCATAGTTAGGTCAACTGATAAAATCTATTGTTGTTCAATAAGTTATTTAAGAAAGCAATTTAAGAATCCAAACCTATAGTGAGACAAAGAATATTGCAATTTTGTACCAAAGAAAATCTAATTTGATATTCCCACATTATTAAAATATTTTTAAAAAAATAACAAATAGATCGACCTAGTAAAATTGGACCTAGATTTGATAATCCACCCAAACCTAAAAAAAAGTATAGGTATAGGTAAAAAGTTTTCAACCTGAGAAAAGAACGAGTCAATCCTTACCCGACTAGCTAAAATGGTAGGTCGAGTTAGTCGATCCTGCTAGTAACATGGGTTAACACCTAAATATAGAGTAGGTTACCCAAATACAAAGCCAAACACATCCAAGTTGTACCAAAATACAATCAAATGCCCCTTTCCCTTTAGATCTAGATCTTTTGCCAAATCCTATTTTTCTAGGTCAAAGACAAAACTATATTCTAAAGATTTTAGTTATACTTTCAGAAAGGAAGAGAGAAAGTGATAGTAGAGAAGAAAAAATGTTGGGGATAGATTATTTTAACAAGAAATGGTTTATTGCTCATGTGTCAAACTTAAGTTGACTTTATTTTATTTTATTTTTTTATAAAAAGAGGGGACTATTATATAGTTATATATATAAGAGTTTATAAAATAACAAACAGTTCAAGCCTTAAGGGACACAGTTTACTAGTCCCAAAGTTTTCCATATCCGTACAAAAGGTACATATACAAAAGTGGGATAGGTATCATAGATTTCCAAAAGGCATTGTTATTGGTTTCCCCTCTTTGCTAAAGCATGCACGCTACCATTAGCTTCACGGAAGATGTGGCACACCTAGATGGTCTAGTTGTGTTTCATATATAACTTGAACCCATTATATATATATATTGGCTTTTTTATTTTTGGTAAATGTATCAAGAGTTTTGTAGTTTAACAGGTGTTTATTACAATGAATTTTCGTTTTTAAAAGTAGTTTTTTCACAATTTGCGAAATCTTGCTGATAAAACTTATTTAGAAAAACAAATGCCATCAATTATAAAAATATGGGTTTGGTTTATCTCCAGTACTTTTTTAACTAGAGATCTCCTTTTGTTTTAAATACACATTACCAAGTGGTAGTGTGCTTTAATCTCCACATTTTATTTAGTTAGTAGGTGATGTGGCAATTTCTCATTAAAAAAAGAGGATATTTCAGTTAAAAAAGTATTAGAAGTAAGCTAAACTTTAAAAATATTAATGTGCTTCCCAAGGATCCAATAAAGATGAGCTAATAATTAGCAAATCCAATAAATGTTCCTTGAACAAATAAGTCAAATATTAATTGATAATGATGTTTAATTGTAAAGTTGAAGGTTCATGAGGCCCATGTACTAGCCTTAAGCACAAAAATATACACAAATTAAAGTTGTTGTATTTGTCCTAAAATCCTGATGATTAACCTAAGCTAAAACAAATTCACTATCTACATTTAATGCTTTCTGCATCCCATAAATTTAGTAAATTTTTGGGGGGGGGGGGGTGTTGTTCCCCTTCAACAAAGCTCCAAACTTGGGATTGGTCTTGTCCAAAGGATGTGCCTTACCTCTAGTACTTTTTTAACTGGAAATGTCATTTTGTTTTAAATACATAATAACAAGTGATAGTGGGTTTTAATCTTCACATTTTATTTAGTTAATGGATGATGTGGCAGTTTCTCATTAAAACAACTGATTCTATTATCCAACTAAGAATAAAATTATAGATTATTATGTTTTCTTAAATCCAAGAATCAAAGGCCTTAGTCCTTTTGGATATGGAAAATAAAAGTTTTCTTAATCCATTATAATTCCCAAAGAGTGAAACAAGAATAAACCAATTTCCAACTCCCAACAATCAGTTCTACCAAGCTTACCTGGTTTGGAGCAAATATATACAACTCAAAAGCAGGAGTATTTGTGTGCATGTGTGTGGTAGTACAAGTATAGTCCTTTCTCTCTCCTTCATCACCGCTCTCGCTCCTCTTATCTTGTAGCATTAAAGTTTTCTACCTGTATTTTTTTCATCACTTTAATGAAAATTCTCCTTGAAGTATAACAAATTGATGAATTTGCGTGATATTCTCTATTTTTGTACCATTAACCCTAAATGAGTGAGTAGTGGTTCTGACTCTCCGCACTAGAACCCAAGTTGGTTGGTCCCAATTTGTTATTCTTAATCTCACTCCAAAATTGACCTCAACATTAGTTTTGTAATGCCCCAAACCCCAAAGGGTCTACAACATGAGAAAGACGTCTCAAAGTACTTGTAGATTTTTCCTTTTTGACAATTTAATCCATATAAATCATATCAAGTACTAACATAAAGAATTATCATAATAATTCCATTGAATATACTCTCCAAGTAAGTCAAAACTATAAGCAATAATTACAAGCTCCATTGGCCACAAAAAAATAAAATAAAATAAAATAGAGGTCTGAATAAATAATTACATATAGCTTGTCCCATCAGTGGGAATAATGTCACAGCCACTATAATATACAAAAGAATGAGTCAAGCCTATTCTAAGATATACATCATTTAATATCTCCATTTCAAAAAGTTCAGCCTCCATTAGTAGTTAGTCTAATTACTGTTAGCCACCAAAAAGCTGTCTCAAAAGATTATTGCCTATTCTGAAAAGTTTATAAAATAATGGGATGAGACAGAGATCAGTGAGTAGCACAATTAATGGGGGTGGGGGAAATGCAAGTTTCATGACAATGGAAATTTTACAATACACGTTATGATTTGGGAATTTCCATGAAAATCCAGCAAATCCATTTTTCTTAACAAAATGACAAGAATGATTAAAAGAATGTAGCACCAAGTTTTTCAAAGTATTCCAATATAAAACTACATACTATTTACTATGAGCTATCAAAACACCCTTTTTAAAACCTGAAAATCCAACCCAAGGCCACATGACAAGCCGCCATAAAGACGTTAGGTATGCCACAAAGACATCAAGTTATGCCACAAAGACATCAAATATGCCACGAAGACATCAGTTATGCCACGAAGACATCAGTTATGCCACAAAGACATCAGTTATGCCACAAAGATATCAATCCACCATAAAGACGGGGTGCCAAGATACCAATGTCACAAAGACTACGACATCTGGCTAGGTAATCACATGTCATGGCCCAAGGGTAAAAACATGAAGAGCTCATAGTTTACATGAAATCAAAACACGGTTCAATTTCAAGTAGTTTCACAAAAACCCTTGAAATACTCAATATATTCACAAGGTTCTCAAATTTTCCAAAATAATTTCTTGTCAATAACATTTTCTATCAATTTCCCAAATATCACAAGTCAAGATAAAACATCTTTAGAATTTGCAAATAATGCAATAAATCCATAAAAGCCATTCCCAAGAATTATATCAAAGATGCTTATCTCTTCCATACTAACAAATCATGCATTTCCCCATATGCAATATTAAACATGATGCGCTTTTCATATATATAATCATATATAATCAAGAAATTAATTAGGCAAGCCTAGCATTTAACCTCACAAATAATGTATTCCACTTCCAAGGTTTCTCAACAATTTCATTACATGGCATAGACTCCAACTTATCATCATGTCATTCCAAACTTAACCTTTACCATATAAGAGATCCTAACACTTTATGAATTTCGTCCTCAATATACATGTCATTTTCAAGAGACCCACAAAACAACAACATATATAACAATATCCACCATTACAAACCCCAAATGTAAATCCTCCACTAGTTCCAAATAAACAATAAAAATTAAATTCATCAATTGTTTCACATTAGAAAGTCAAAACCCCCAAATCTTTACTATGGGTAAATCTCAAATGGCTACCATTGTACAAAATCCACAACCATTCACCCAAATAGGTCCACCAAAGAAAAACTCATAAACATTATCACAAGAATATCACTTCCAAAACTTAGATTACAAAAACCTCTTGTAAAATATGAAAACCCACAAAAAGTATAAAAGCTCTTACCTTAAATAAGATGAGATGTAGGAGCTTAAGAGGTTTTTATGGAGCTTTTTTGCCGAAAGATAATGGTGGAGGCGGCGGAGTGATGCACCAGTGGGAGAGTGAGGGAGATGAGTGTGTGTGCTTAAGTGAAAATAAAAGAAAAGAAAGGAAATGAGAGGAAGAGAGATGCCCGGCCAACCCCAAAAGAGGAGGGAGTGTGTGAGATGTGGTGGGTAGTGATTGGGTTAGGTGGGGCATGTGGGACACCCAAAAATATCTGACCATGTATTTTTTTTTTCCCTATTGGGCTAGGCTGTTACAAGTTTTATCCTTATCATGCGGGAAAAACAATAAAAGTTGAAAATAATATTAAAATATACTCGAAAAAACTATAGTTGCATTACATGCATTAATTCATTCATTGCTTATCATAAAATTGATCTTGAGATTCTAAAGGTCCTGACGGTATGCCCAATTTTCAAATCGGACCGTCGGATTGAAAGATATCGCATGATCAAGTTTGCACGGTCTACATGCATTTTGTTTGGGTCCACCAACCACGCATGATTAATTTAAATTAATTATGATTGATTATACAATTATAACTAATTAAATAATTTTGTGACTGGTTGTTATTTAGTGTCAAAAATGGACTTGCTTGCATGAGAATAAAGTGGATAATCAGATAACAACAAAATTGTGGATAATCAAGACTTTTGGAGTGTTTATCAACAAGATAATCATTATTGCAAAGACCTGAATCATCAAAAAATGGGTTTGATTTTTAGAATACAGATTAAAAACGCATCTAAGTGCAAGTCCCGGCTAAAAAAAAAAAACCTCAAAAAAGGAGTCCAAAGTGGACCAAAATTCAAACGCAGGTCTGGCACCCAAAATGGCCATCCAATTGGCACAAATGCAAGGATCGGCTCGAGGGCTTTTGGATTGAGATAAACCTTACCTTTTTCAATTTTTTGGAGATAAGGACGTGTCCCAATTCGTATTCTGATCATTCAACTAATTTTTTGAACATTCCAACCTCTATAAATAGATGATGCCTCTCAAAATTCAGCACACTTTTTCACGCTTTTTGACCCCCCTCTTTTTGGCTCTTCTCTTCTTTTGAATTCCCCTTTACGTTAAAGAAGTTCTAGAGGCTCTTGCCATAGGACTTTATTTTTTGTAAGTGAATTATTTTAGGCTTCAAAGAGTTGAATAAATTTCTTTGAATCTTAAATATTCTTTCACTAAGAAGAGCACGCTCATGCAAGAGGTAACCTATTTCTATTCTTTTTCTAGTCTTCTCTATTAATTTTGTTGATGATGCATGTTTGATTATTTCTGATTCTTGATATAATTGCCATGTTTTGTTTAAAACTTTTCTTTAAATATGTTCTTAGATGATTTTTTTTTTTTTTTGGTTATTTTTCTCTTGAATCTCAAATTCTGCTAATTGTCAAAGATCTCTTTAAACTAAAAACTGATTTGAATTTTTCAGATTTGATTTTTAACACATAAAACTGATCTATATTTTCATTAAATACAGATTTGATTTTTTTTTTAACACATAAAACTAATCTGTATTTTCATTAACTATAGATCTGATTTTTTTTTAACACATAAAACTGATCTTTATTTTTATGAAATACAGATTTGATTTTGTTTTAACACATAAAACTAATTTGTATTTCAATTAAATACAGATCTAATTTTTTTAACAAGCAAAACTGATCTGTATTTTCATTAAATATAGATTTGATTTTTTTTAGAAAAGTTTTCTTTATGACACAATTGCAGATTTTGGAATTCAAAAGAAGAAATTAAAAATTAGGTTGAAGTCTTTCTAAAATGTGGTGAATCTAGAATAAATTTATCTCATGAGTGTGAATTCACTTTCAAAAAGTCTTTTATTTTTTTAATTTTTTTTTTATGTTATGTCCAACAATAGGTCTGATTTTTTTTTTTATACAAACCAAAAATCATTTTTTTTAACTGTCCAACAACATATCTAATTTTTCTTGATAAAATCACTTTAAAAAAAAAAAAAAAATTTACACAAAAACAGATCTGACATTTTTTTAACAGAAATCTTGTTCTTTTTAATTACATCAAAACAGATATGATTTTTCTGTACAAATCTTTTCTTTTTTTTTTTCAATAAAAACATATCTGAATTTTCCTTACAAATCTTTTTTTTTTTTTAATTCACAAAACAGATATGAATTTGTCTAAAAAAAGAGGGCACATTCATAAGATAAATTTACTTGAGTTAGTTCTAGTCAAGTGTTTGTCATGTATGTTCAACATATCAGTCACGTCATGCAAAAAAAGGTATATTGATCATTAGAGTCTAGAAGACCAGACTCTGTCTAGGTGGAATGGGTGCCTAACACCTTCCCATTTCGTAACTTAGCCTCCGGGCTTAGGATTTTTGGATAGGTAGATTAGTGTCTTATTTTTTTTTCCTTAATTTTTGGTAGATTGTAACTGTTAGGACATATGTGATTCACTTGTTAGGAACATATGTCACTATTTTATGTAATTGGCTAATCTTTTGACAAAACACACTTTACTTGTATTTGGGTAGATCTAGGATGTGTTTAATACTTCAAGAAACTGTGTTTCAAGATCAAGTGTTAAAGCCATGCAAGTTTGTCCAAGATTCAAGCTGAAGAAATGCCGTTCATTAAAGCTCGATAGCTAGCTATCTATCGAGACCTGTAGAGCTATTCAGCCCTGTGGCTCGACAGTAGCTCGACAGATAGGGTATTTGTCGAGGTTTATGAAAAAAAGAATTTTAGTTCTGTTTTGACTCTAATCTGTGATTATGTTTTTGGGCTTTCTTTTCTCACAACCCTAGACTTATAAAAGGATTATTTTAAGGGCTATCAAAGTGTTCACAAGTTGCACAAGTGTTGAGCAAAGTTTGTTCAAGCAAATTGTAACCAAAGATAGAATTTGCCTAGTTTATCTTTCTTGTGAAGAAGTTACTGTGTTTGTGCACCGTAGGATTTTGTGACCAAGCATCTTCTTGATCTTCATCATTGGGATGAACTAAAGAACATTGCAGCCAACAACCTTCTCTAGTTGGTGATTGAAGTCGCGTACTGGATCCGCGCAATTGGTTAGTCACATACTTGGGAGTCGTGCAAAAAAAGGAGAAATTCTCACTACAGAACAAGTCCAATTGGGTATTGGGGTAAGGGTTCAACTGTATGTTGGTATAAGGTACTGGGATTCCTTTACTTGTAACCGCTTGTTGTGATAATAGTAGAATTTCGGGAGTGGTGACCTTAAAATCACCCAGTGGGGTTTTTGCTATGTTGGTTTTCCCCATTCGTAAACAAATCACCGTGTCAAATTTATTTTCCACTGCATACTTAGTTTATTGGTGCTACCACGCGTTTACGTGTTAATTAACTTAATTAATTCACTTGGCTAAATTAATTGGTTAGTTCATCACAAGGGGTCAATTTGTTTTTGGCCTATTAGTAAATAGGAACAAGAGCTTTGTATTCTTTTACAAAGATTGTAACTAGGACTCAAAGTCTTGTAAGGTTTAATTTACCAAGACTGTATTTATCATTATTCAAGCAATGACAATGAAGTATTTTGCTAATGTGTTTTATCTTTTATTTTTCCTTATTTCTTTTGGATATAAGTGGCGACTCCACACCACTTACCCAAAAAGAGAGGTGCCCTTAAAAGCACCTGAATCTTTTTTTTGAGAGAACCCTTTCTCAAGAAGTTTGCGGTCTCTTACACTGGCGACTTCATTGGGGATGTCGAGGGCTAAACTTCGTGTTAGACTTAAGTGACCAACTATATACCCTTGTCTTTTGCATGATTTTGCATGACATTGTTGTTGTTTGTTAATTTATGTCTTGAGATGTATGTATGATTTTTGTTGTTGTTTGTGTTGTCATGCTGATTATGTAGACACTCAATTTTGCACCCATAATTTAATCAAGGAGAATGACTATTAAAGTACCACAAATTGCACCACATGCATCAATTGGTTCTTGCATTACACGCATCAACATGTCTTTGTATTACATGCATTAATTAATTCATTACATATCATAAAAATGATCTTGAGATTCTAACGGTCGCAACAGTGTTTCCGGTTTTCAAATCAGGCCATCGGATCGAAAAATATCACATGATCAAGTTTGCACAATCAACATGTATTGTCTAGGTAAGGTCGACCACACATGATTAGTTTAAATTAATTCTGATTAGTTAAACCATTAAAATTAATTAAATAATTCTATGATTGGTTGATAATTAGTGTTTAAAATAGGATTGCTTGCATAGGAATAAAATGGATGATTGGATAACAATAAAATTGTGGATAATCTGAACTTTATCAAGATTTATTTTACGATATTTATCTATAAGATAATTGTTCTTAAATAGCCTGAATTATCCAGAAAAGATATGAAAAATCATAGAGGAAGATGAAAACACGTCTAGGTACAAGGACTGGCAAAAAAACCCCTAGAAGAGGA
Organism: Quercus robur; assembly: GCF_932294415.1. Lineage (NCBI taxonomy): Eukaryota > Viridiplantae > Streptophyta > Magnoliopsida > Fagales > Fagaceae > Quercus > Quercus robur. Next base: position 38,686,903 of record NC_065538.1, on the reverse strand, counting down.
GTCCAAACGGAACCTGAACACGAAAGAATGATCAGATTCCAAAGGCCAATTTGGCACTTTTGGAGTGCCGTTTGGCACTCTAAAAGGGTTGAATTTCCATGTATTGGGCTTTGGCCCAATGGCCTTTGGTTGATGATAATGCAAACCCTTTTCAACCTTTTCGCAAAAGGATGCGTTTGGATTCAAACCCTAATCATTCGTACCTATTTTTTAGAGCCCTCTGACCTCTATAAATAGAGACTGAACCTCATGATTCAAAAAAAAAAAAAAAAAAAAAAAAATTTCGCTCTAAAAGGCACACGTTTTGAGGCTCTCAAATTACTGATATTTGTTGATCCTCTCTGAGATTTGCTGCTTAAATTAGGGTTTTTTGGTCTTAAAGATAACTGAATAAGTTTCTTTGAACCCTAAAACATCCTCTCAAGAACAAGGAGTGCTCATGCAAGAGGTTTTTTTCGAATCGCCCTCTCTTTTTTATGCTATCTTTTTATGGTGATGAATGTTTTATCCATAGCATGAATTGTTAATTGTTGTTTTGTTTAAAGCATGATTTTTTTTTTTTTTTAATTTTTTAATTTTTTTTTATGTTATTGTTATAGTCTCTTTCTTGAATGTCAATAATCTGCATGTGAAAAATTCTTTTGCTTAAAATAAAATAAATCTACATCTTTATTAGGTGTAGATTTGGATTTTTCTTGAAATAAAACAGATCTACATCTTTATTAGATGTAGATCTGATTTTTTCTCAGTACAAAAATAAATCTGCATCTTTCTTAGATGTAGATCTGAATTTTTCTCAAATAAAAACGGATCTGCATCTTTATGAGATGCAGATCTGAATTTTTCTCGATTAAAAACTGATTTGTATCTTTCTTAGATACATATATGATTTTCCTTTAATACATGCATATTTGAAATAAAGAAAAAGATTAAACATGATTGTGTTTGTATTTGTTTTCTTTAATTCATGTTGCATAAATTTAGATTATGAGTGAAACTCCCTTCTTAAAAAAAAAAATCCTTTTTATTCTTTTTTTTTAACAATAAAAACAAATCTTAATTTTTTGTCATTAAAGATCATTTTTTATCACCAAAAACCACTTTTTCTACATATTACAAAACAGATTTGGTATTTTGACAAATGAAAATCATTTTTTTTAACAATAGAAACAGATTTGGATTTATATATATAAAAAAAAACAAAAGAAGTGACTTCATTCATAAATAAATTTATGTGATTTAATTTTTATTCACATGTTCAACATATCATTCATGACATGCATAAAGAGGTACATTGGTCACAAGAGTTTAGAAGACTAGACTTTGTCTAGGTGGAATGGGTGCCTAACACCTTCCCATTTCATAACCAGCCTTTGGATTTAGGTCATTGGTTAAGTAGATCTAGCCTTGTTTATTTTATTTTTTTGGGTAGAATGTAACTATGACGAAAGCCGTGTGTTTTTGGTAGATTGTGACTAGGAACCAAAGCTATGTAATTTTAAAGTTTTTCAAGATATGTAATTTCTTTTATTCAATCAATGAAGAGAACAATTCAGTCATGTATTTGTATATATTTAGTTTTTCTTATTTTTTGTATAAAAAAAATAAGTGGCGACTCCATACCACTTACCCAAAAAAAGAGGTTCCCTAAAAGGTACTCAAATCTCTTTTTTGAGGGACACCTTTTTTAAGGTCTCTCACAATGACGACTCCACTGGGGATGTCGAGGGCTAAGTTTCGTATTAGACCTGAGTGACCAAATATGTGCCCTTGTTTTACATGGTCTTGAATGATATAGTTGTTGTTTGTTTATTTAAGTTTGATGGGATTTTGAATGATATTTTGGTGCATGGAATTTGTTGTTTGTATTGTTTGTTAAAAGCTTTCCTTAACTGTCATTATATGTGCCATTCAAACAACAATGTATGCACCCCTTTTCAATAATTTTGTGGTGGTAGTAATCATGGATCACCGGTCTTCAAATTCGGGAACCTAGTGGCGAACTCACCAACTTATAGCCTAAAGTCACTAGATCATTTCCTATTGACTATAACGAACAAACCATGCCGTTTTGGACCAACACAATGTTCATTACATTAAAAAATTGGGAGGTATAACGTCCTAGCTATAGGAAACAATGAAACAACAAAACCCACCCTACAACATAATGACTTAGAACCTACCCTTAGGTTGGTCTCGGTTAAAATTGCATTGCATGTTGTGTGTGTTTGTTTTGATTGATTGATGGATGTGGATGGGGTCTTAGCTTTGATTAACCCGACCAAGCCTGTCATTAGGGGAGAATCTAGCTAAGATCTGAAGGAAGGCTGCAAAGAGAACCTAAGCCTGACACTTAAGACAGTAGCTCCAGCTACAAGCCTGTCACTCCCATCACAATACTGAAGCCTTCAAGCATAGAAAAGACTCCACTACTGCAACATCATAACCCCATCTTTGACCTCCAAGACAGTTCAAGCCAAAGAAGTTTGAAGCTCCTAGCAATATGGCAGAAGAGAGTGAACATCCAAACACAGAGGAACCCATGAATACCCAAGAGCTACTCAACACAATGGTGGCTAGTCAGATTCAATTGAAGGAAGACATGAATTGTATGATGCAATAGTTTCAGAATTCAAAGAATAATCAAGAGGAAGACAAGACTAATCTTGATGCACCAGCCCTAGGGAATGAGAAGAAGATCAATGAGAGGATGAATAAAATGGAGGAACTTATGGACTACGATTATCTCTCCCTATTCCCCAATGCGAGGTTGCCACCCAAGTTCAAGATGCCAAACCTAGACAAGTTTGATGGGATTGGTTGCCCAAAGTCCCATCTAAAGATGTATATGATGGCTATGCAGCCCTTAGGCACTCCTGAGGAAGTACTTGTTCAGATGTTCCAAAACACATTGACCGGAGCCGTTCTTAAGTGGTTCCTCAACTTGGATGATGCAAGAGCCAGAAGTTAGGAGGACATCTGCCGAGAGTTTCACAAGCAATACAAGTACATTATGGAAGTAGATATTACAAGGAGAGACCTTGAGTCTACTAAGCAAGAGCCAAAAGAATCCTTCTCTACTTTCTTTACCAAGTGGAGAGCCAAGGCCGTATAGATGATGAGTAGGCCGAGTAAGGAAGAACAGTTAGCCATGGTTGTAAAGAATTTATTACCTGTATACCATAAATACTTGTTTGCACAATATTTTCCCAATTTTAAAGCTTTAATTGTTGCTGGAACCCAAATTGAGGAAGCTATAAACAATGGCACTATAAAGACTGATGACCTTCCAAGGTTTAGAAAGTATGTAGGGTCTAATTCTAAGGCTGCAGAAATTTTCAACATTCATAAAAATGATCCTTATCAATTGATTGCACCCATTGACCTATGCAAGTACCCCAAGGGCCTAGACCCAACAGAGAATTTCATGAGTTGTATATGCCCATGAGGCAAGTGTTTAATAAGTTAAAAGCAAAAGGGTTACTGAAGCCCTTAGACCCAAGACCAATTCCAAACCCTTTGCCCTCAAGGTTTGATGTGAATAAAAGATGTGCCTACCACCAAGTCCTTGGTCATGAAACTGACCGTTGTTTCACCCTTTGTCATGCAATTCAAGACTTAATAGACAAAGTGATTGCGCCGCCCACAAGGCCTAGCATCACTAACAATCCCTTGCCCAATCACAATTTTGGGAAAGGACCAGGGAATAATTGCTTGATGATTGAAGAAGAGAATAAAGAAGACCCGTCCACCTTTGAAAGTTCAATATGTGTGTAAAACACTATGAACATTTAGACCCTAATTTACAAATTATCAATTCAAGTTTAATATCAAAAAATTAATGTGCGGAATATGAACATAAGCTTAACATAGAATTGATAAACAATCTAAACCAAATAAAATCACATCCACAGTAGAAATTAAATGGAAAAGATTAAGGGAAAAGAGATGCAAACACAAGGACAACACAACGATGTGTTATCGAAGAGGAAACCGAAACCCTTGGCATAAAACCTCTCCGCCACCCTCCAAGCGGTCAATAATCCACTTAAGAATCAAGTTGGGATACATGAATAGCAGAAGTCCCTCCAAGTCTAATCTACCCAGTGTACCTAAACCCTCCAAGCTCCTACTCCAACAAGGTTACGCTGAACCTATTTCTTCTTTAGCTTACCGAATTCCGCTATAGCCCATAGCATCAACCAATATGAATTAGTCCCTTTCGAATTACTTCCCAAAGCACCAAAAAGCCTTCTCACAGATATGGGTATGGTGAGAAAAGGATTTGGCTAAAGAACCTCTCAAGGATGTTGAAAGTTCAAATAGTGTATAAAACACCCTTGAACGTTTAGACTCCCAATAACAAAATTACCAATTCAAGCTTTATGACAAAAAATAAGTGTGCGGAAAATGAACACAAGCTATAAACAAAATTGGTAAACAATCTAAGCCAATTAAAATCATATCCACAATAGAAAATAAAAGGCAAAGATTAAGGGAAGAAAGATGCAAATACAAGGACAACACAACGATGTGATATCGAAGAGAAAACCGAAGTCCTCGGCGTAAAACCTCTCTATTGCCCTCCAAGCGGTAAGTAATCCACTAGAAAATGTAGTTGGGATACGTGAATAGTAATAGACCCTCCAAGCCTAATCTACCCAGTGTACCTAAGCCCTCCAAGTTTCTTGCTCCAACGAGGTTGCGCTGAACTTATTTCTTTTCTAGCTTCCCGAATTCCGCTACTTGACCATAGCATCAACCAATGTGAAATTGGTTCCTTCCTAACTACTTCCCAAAACACCAAATAGCCCTCTCACAGTAATGGATATGGTGAGAAAAGGTTTTGGTAAAAGGCCTCTCAAGGATTTAACAATGGAAAGGAAGAGAGTAGAGGAATTTGAAGAGTCTCTTATGTGAAGATTGTGGATGAATCAATCTTGTTTTACTCTAGGGTTTCTCTCTCAAAATTCTCTCTTGAAGCTCTCTTTCTTTCGTGGGTATAAAGGGTATTTATACTAGGGTGAGAATGGAATGTGAAGAGTCAGGTTTTTCAAAACAAGTCTAGCTCGCGACTTAGCCTCGTGGCTTGACTGAGTCACGAGTTCCAGCCGCGAGATAACGGAACGACCAGTTATCCTATTTTGTCCTGTAATGCTCCAGCAAGCATGACGCTTCAACTTCTGGCATGCCTGACATGTGTGCAGCTTCTGGCGGCTTGCAGCCGCGAGTCACCCGCGAGATCCAGTTGCGAGTCTCTGTTTTTCTTGCACACTCTTGAGCATTTCTTCACACTATCTTACTCACTACCCTTACAAGAATCCCACCTAAATACAGGGTTACTAATTGCTGAAATACAAGCAAATTTGGTATGGAATAAAGCTAACAAGATGGTTGATTAAATTTAACCTTACAGATGTAACAATGGAGAGGGTGAGAGTTGAGAAATTTGAAGAGTCACTATGTAAAGATTGTGGATGAGTCAATCTTGTTTTTCTCTAGGGTTTCTCTTTCAAAATTCTCTCTAGAAGCTCTCAATATTTCATGGGTATAAGGGGTATTTATACTAGAGTTAGAAAGGAATGCGAAGAGTCAATTTTTTCATAACAAAGTGGACTAGCGACTTGACCTCGCGACTTGACTAAGTCGCAAGTCCAAGTCGCGAGCTAACTAAATGGCTAGTCTAGACTTTTTGTCCTGTAGTGCTACAGCTGACATGATGGTTCAGTTTCTCTGCATGCTTTACTCGTGTGCATCTTTTGGCGGCTTGCAAGCCACGAGTCACCCTCGAGATCCAGCCGCGAGTCCCTGCTTCACTGCACAGTCTTGAGCATTTCTTCACACTCTCTTACACAGTACCCTTACATGATTCCCACCTAAATATAGGGTTACTAATTGCTAAATTACAAGCAAATTTGGGATGGAATAAAGCCAACAAGATGGTTGATTAAATTCAACCTTACAATCTCCCCCTTTGGCTATTCCATGACAAAACCCTAAAACAAACTTTAGACTTAACATACGAGTTGGTAACAGTTGAACAAAACTCACTCACACCTAACTCTAGAATCTGTGAAGCTCTTGAACCATAAGAACAAGTATCTCCTAAAACACAACAACACAATATGATCATTGTATGCAAAAAACTTGTAATGCATATGGAACAAGCACAATGCAATCAGGCAAAAATTGAATTAAAGAATAAATCATGACTTGACCAAAAACAAACAATCACTATAAATAGTGACCACAATGCTCATTCACACAAGGTATGAACATTCGGACATGCAAACTAATAAGCTCAATGCAAAGTATCATTTGCATGTCCAACACTTAATCGATACATAAACACTAGGTAAATGCATCAAGGATAAAAATCCAACAAAGGGCACAAGAGTGATGTACTTAAAGAAAATGCAAAACATTAATCAACAAGTACTACGCTACAAAGCAAGGGTACAAAACCCAAGGTACATAAGATAGCTAAGCATAATTACAAACTATGAGCAAAGCAAAAACATAGTTAATATAATCACAAAGCTTTTTCTCTCTTTCTCATATCACTCCTCCTATCATAAGTCATAGGAGCAGTGATGTACTTGGAACATATATGCCTGTAACCTGAAACACTTGCACAAAACACATTAGACACTCAAGGTAAAGTAACTAATAAAAGGACATGTATAATGTAATAAGTAAATTGCGATCAAGTAAACAAGATGTGAAACATGTGAGCAACTTGATCATACACCAAAACAGTCATATAGATTACAATGATCACATAGCAAAACTAATGATCATCTAAACATGCATTCAATGAAGCACAATAGCATAAGGATGAATACATGTCCAACATACAAACATGATGCGATAAGAACAACAAAGCATAACTTAAAGCACCATAAAGCGAACAAGAAAACAAACAGAATAGAGTTTTCTAATTAACACAATGTCTTCTCCCCCTTGGTATATGCATCTCCCGTATAGAATATCTCTCCCCCCACAAATGTGCACGAGAAATTTAATTTCTCCCCCTAAGGATGTCATAAGAGTGATATAGAAATGACAAAACTCTTTGGTATACTACTCTAGAGTATACTCTCCCCCTTTTTGACACGAATAAACAAAAAGGTCAAGAAGAAAAGAGGGCAAGAGATGAAGGTATGAACAAGGAGAATGATGCATGAGGAGTGTAAGATGAATGAGAAATGAAGCTCAAACAAAAGACAAAACAAAATTCTACAAAGCATAAGGTAAATATGACATGATAGGATGAAGAAACCAAGTATAGATCAATGCATGACAAGGATAGCAAAGGTGTGTGCAAGAGGTGGCTATGTGCAATGCATGACCAATGCATGGAAAATGCATATGTGGGGCAAGGTGTGTTAAATACACAACTAATAAACCAAATATGTTCCTAAAGAGGAAACATGAGAAACCCCAAATTTTGGTACTCATCAGAGAGCAAACAAGCGTGTAAGCTTGAATTTTAATCAACCATCTTATTGGCTTTATTCCGTACCAAATTTGCTTGTATTTCAGCATTTAGTAACCCTGTATTTAGGTGGGTTTTGTTGTAAAGGTAGTGAGTGAGATAGAGTGTTGATTGCTCAAGAGTGTGCAAGAAAACAAAGACTCACGGCTTGATCTCGCGGGTGGCTCGCGGCTTGATCTCGCGGGTGGCTCGTGGCTGCAAGCCGCCAGATGCAGCACACGTGCCAAGCATGCCAAAAGGTGAACAGTCATACTAGCTGGAGCACTACAGGACAAAACAGGACAACTTGCCATACGGTTATCTCGCGACTGGATCTTGCGACTCAGTCAAGTCGCGAGGCCAAGCCACGAGCCACCCCTGTTTTGAAAAACTTGACGTTTCACATTCTCTTCTCACCTCAGTATAAATACCCCTTATACCCACAAATGAAAGAGAGCTTCCAGAGAGAATTTTGAGAGAGAAATCCTAGAGAAAAACAAGATTGATTCACCTACAATCTATACATTAGAGTCTCTTTAAATTTCTCAACTCTCTTCCTCTCCATTGTCAAATCCTTGAGAGGCATTTTACCAAAACCTTGTTCTCACCATACTCATTACTGTGAAAGGGCTGTTTGGTGTTCTGAGAAGCAGTTAGGAAGGAACCTATTTACATTGGTTGATGCTACGGTCTAGTAGCGGAATCCGGGAAGCTAGAAAAGAAAAAGGTTCGGTGCAACCTCGTTGGAGCAAGAAGCTTGGAGGGCTTAGGTGCACTGGGTAGACTAGGCTTGGAGGGTCTATTGCTGTCCATGTATCCCAACTACATTTTCTAGTGGATTGTTTACCACTTGGAGGGCGGCGGAGAGGTTTTAGGCCGAGGGCTTCGGTTTCCTCTTTGATAACACATCGCGTGTTGTCTTTGTATTTGCATCTTCCTTCCCTTTATCTTTGCCTATTATTATCTGCTGTGGGTTGTGATTTTAATTTGGCTTAGATAGTTTTTCCAATTCTATATTATAGTTTATGTTCATTTTCCGCACACTAGTTGTTAGACATAAAGCTTGAATTGGTTAATTTGTAAATTGGAAGTCTAAACGTTCAAGGGTGTTTATACACATATTTGAACTTTCAAAGCGAGAAAGTGCCAAAGAGGCATTTTATCAAACACCTAACATCCACACTATGAACAACAATGTGAAACAATGCATGAATATCATGAAATCTACCTTTAATACATGATCTTTTTGCCACAAGGGGCCAACATACAATGCATATCATCAAAAGAAACCAATCCCATACAAATATTTGGCAAAAATTTAAGTTTTCCCAACCCCTATAATGAAAATCCCAACCAAGAGCACAAAACTCTCCAAAACATAATCTAAGGATCCAAAACAATGAAAAGAGTTTAAAATTACCTTAGAGATGTTAAGGAATGAAAAACCATTCAAATTGATTGGGTTTTAATGTAAAAATATTGAAAAAGGGGCTTTAGAGAGGATGGGAGAGGTTTTAAAACAAGTTTCCCATGAAAAGCTCTTTAAAAAGCTGTTTCTGGGCGTTTCGTGACTAACGAGTCACGAGTGAGTCACCAGTCTGTGTAAACTCGCTACTTGCAAGTCGCCAAAACTTGCTACTTGCTCGCTACTAGCACAAGTCGCTAGAATGAGTAGCCAAAAATTCTGACACTTATTTTTCAACACAAAACATGTTTAAACAATGAAAAACAAAGTAAACACTAAACATAAACACAAAGAGTGATAAAAATCACTTCCAAAAACATATAAATGATCAAAAATCTTTTTAGATTGATCCATATATAGTTGAGCACACACATCACATTTAAACTAGTACAATCGAACAAATGAATAAGACATTCATTAAACATTTGGCATATGTGTTGTGTGTGTGTATCAAATGTGGAATAGTCCTTAGTCTAGAATGAAACTTCAATGATCAATTCAATCAAGTCATACACAACTAGTGCTAAGACAAGTAGTCTATCTCAATTATAGAAATGAACATATATGACCTCCCACAAGAAAATGATTACATAATTTTTGAAGCTTTTCATTTGGCTTCTTTACAATTCACAGCGTTTGATCATTTTGAATCAATACATCTCATTTTGAGATCGATACCTGAAATTTTTGATATTTCAATTTGAAGAACAAGCCTTTTCCTTTTGGGCATCATACATTTTCAATACAAGTCGCTTTCCCTTTTTCCTAGTCAAATACTAGTATGTGCAACGGCTTTTGCAACTCATTATCTCTTTTCATTTTGAGATTTACATTTATTGAGCTCTATAAGCAAAAATAATAAAAAGTGTGGGAAGATATATAGGCACAAGTCTATGCAAGTATCAAAACTATCAAGACTATTGACCAATCATTCATGACAAGTTTAAAGATCGATTTACAACAATCACACATAGATTTCAAGATTTTTTCCACAAAGATAGATGTGTATGTATAACAAGCTAAGTTCGTAAATGCACTATGCCATTAGTACGAAGGTACTAGGCTAAACTCACATGTGAAATGTGCTCAAACATATATGATCAAACTTTTTGAATTTTTCACTTTTTTTGTGTTTTTGGATTTTTACACACATAAAAAAAAAACATAAAAGTAAGATCAAATGCAAAAACAATCAAAACAATGCATATAAAGAGATGCATGATGCACAAATGCATGACAATGAAGCATCTAATGCATGAAGGGTCTTACAAAGATTGAAAGAATTAGATCAAGGACCAAAAGAGCAAAAGCTCAACCATAGGAACCCTTCCTCATCCAAATGGAATGATTGTTTGGAATGAGTGTCTCATGAGAAGTAAGATAAGGGTTGGAAGAATGAGAACCGGTGATGCACACAGACAAGGAGTTAAGAGCATTAAACATTTTCTTTAACAACATGCTATTTTCACTCAAATCCGGTTTACCCTTTTTAGTACAACTTCTATGAATCTCAAGTTTCTCTTTTCTTTTGATTCTTTTAAGAGCATGAAACTTAGAGCAATGAGATTTTATATGACCAAAAGCACCACAATGATGACACACAATGTGTTTAGGTCCACTAGGCTTTTTGGGAATGGATCTAGCAACTTGGTTTTGTTCTCTCTTTAACTTATGACATTGAGGTCTTATATGACCAATCACACCACACTGGTGACAAGTTGGAACAAACTTAGATCCATTCAAAACCTTAGGTTGAGACCTAAATGGAGGCTTTGACTTAAGAGCCTTTCTCTCCATCTTTTGATTTCTTTTGTGTGAAGGAACATACACCAATTTGTCCTTTGAGGTAGAACACACAATAGGGACAAAATCGGGTACCACAACATGATTGCAACAAATATTATCATCCCTTTTAGCAATAGGTTCAGCAATCAAACACTTGGTATGCATTTTCAGAGATTCATTATCACATTTTAGCTCATCAACAAGTTTGTTAGACAAAACAAGTTTAGCATCCAAGTCCATATTCAAACATTCAAACTCTTTCAGGTTTTCAAGAGAATTTTCAGCAACTTTCTTATATTTCTCAACCAATTTGTTGGATTCATTGAGGTTAGCAATCAAATCATCATTTTCACAAAATAACTTGCTCAAATCTTTATGAAACTTCTTAGCCTTTTTCTTGAAGAGTTTAATGTTAGGAATATCAACAACACCCAAAGATTCATGTAACATAGCATCACAATCATGAGGATCATCACTCATAAAGATATTTTCACAAACACTTGGCATGTTACATTTATCAACATTCAAAACATGCATAGAGGCATATAAAGCACTGTCCATGATAAATAACACAAGGGGTCAAGGATCACACTTAGGTATTTAAACCAAAACAAGTGTACCCGCTTTGATGCCAATTGAATGTTCAAAATGTGTGTAAAACACCCTTGAACGTTTAGACCCCCAAATTACAAATTACCAATTCAAGCTTATCAACAAACAATGTACGTGCGGAAAATGTAAATTAGCTTAACATAGAATTGATAAACAATCTAAAACAAATAAAATCACATCCACAGCAGAAATTCAATGGCAAAGATTAAGGGAAGAGAGATGCAAACACAAGGACAACACAGCGATGTGTTACCGAAGAGGAAACCAAAGCCCTCAGCATAAAACCTCTCTGCCACCCTCCAAGCGGACAATAATTCACTAAAGAATCAAGTTGGGATACATGAATAGCAGAAGACCCTCTAAGCTCTTATTTCAACAAGGTTACGCTGAACCTATTTCTTCTTTAGCTTACCGAATTCTGCTATAGCCCATAGTATCAACCAATATGAATTGGTCCCTTCCGAACTACTTCCCAAAGCACCAAAACCCTTCCCATAGATATGGGTAAGGTGAGAAAAGGATTTGGTTAAAGAACCTCTCAAGGATGTAACAATGGACAGGGTAAGAGTTAAGGAATTTGAAAAGTCACTATGTAAAGATTATGAATGAGACAATCTTCTTTATCTCTAGGGTTTCTCTCTCAAAATTCTCTCTAGAAGCTCTCTATATTTCGTGGGTATAAGGGGTATTTATACTAAAGTGAGAAAGGAATGCGAAGAGTCAGTTTTTCCATAACAAAGTGGACTAGCAACTTGGCCTCGCGACTTGACTGAGTCGCGAGTCTAAGCCGCGAGCTAACTGAATGGCCAATCTGGACCTTTTGTCCTGTAGTGCTACAGCTGGCATGACAGTTTAGCTTCTCTGCATGCTTCAATCATGTGCATCTTCTGGTGGCTTGCAAGCTATGAGCCGCCCGCGAGATCTAACCGCGAGTCCCTACTTCATTGCACAGTCTTGAGCATTTCTTCACACTCTCTCACACACTACCTTTACATGATTCCCACCTAAACACAGGGTTTCTAATTGCTAAATTACAAGAAAATTTGGCACAGAATAAAGCCAACAAGATGGTTGATTAAATTCAACCTTACAACCTTGATCTATGACCTACCTGGGTGCTTCATGATGACATGGGAAGAATTAATGGATAAGACCTCTACTACCACTATGGGATATGACACATGGAATGAAATACCAGAACAAGAAAACAACCAAACATCCACAAGGGGGAAGACACTTCAAACCCCAAGTAAATGGCCAAACACTCAAAAATGAGGGGAGACACTTCGAACCCCGAGATACTAAACCTAATGACTCAACTAAAATTGCCCACATCATAAGGTGGGGGGGGGGGGGGAGACACTTCAAACACCCATATCTAGAGACTAACAACATAGTGGAAGCTCTGAATAGATCTACCCAACAAATACCTACCAAGGAAGATAAAGTTCTCAAGCAACTACAGAAGACACAAGCCAACATATCCTTATGAGGTTTACTTATGGCCTTATACAAACACCGACAAAACCTAGTAGACCTGCTCAACCAAATCCAAGTCCCTACAACCACAACCTCTGAGGATCTGAATGTTATGATTGGGTTTATCAATAGAGAACTCACTATTTTCTATTCTGACAAGGATTTGACCAAGAAAGGGAAGCACCATAATGATCCGTTGCATATCATTGTAGATGCCTTGGGGAAGAGAATATCGATGGTTTTGGTAGATGATGGAAGTGCATTGAACATGTGTCCTTTGAAGATAGTAAGTTGCCTTGGCTTGAGCATTGAAGACTTTGTACCTACTGATCAACATGTGAGGGCATACGACAACAGTAGAAGAGAGGTCTTGGGAACCATAACATTGGAGCATACCATAGGACCAATGGTCAAGAAGGTGGATTTTCAAGTCCTTAATATAGCCTTGTGAAAGTCCTTAATATAGCCTTGTGCTTCAATATGCTCATTTGGCGACCATGGATCCATGACACAGAAGCCATACCTTCTTCCCTATATCAAAAGGTTCAGTTTCCATATGAAGGGACTATTGTGACCATCTATGGGGATACTTTGACTGTTCCTAAACTTGTTTATGGTATTGATTCTGAGAAAGAGCCATTGACTTTGGATGGCTTTGAAATTAAGATGCCTAGTTTTGAAAAGAGAGAAAAAGAAGTTGAGAAGATCCTAATGGACTTTAATCCTTATGGTAACAATAATGTGATAGCAATGATGAGGAGAATGAACTACCTTCCTGGGATAAATTTAGGGAGAGCTATGAAGAAACCAACTGTTTAAGACTTTACGATTCCTACTGCCACACCATCTTTTGGGCTAGGCTATAAGCTCACTGATGATGAATTTGCTAGAGATGGAAGTAAGAAGGATGGCTTAAGCCAAAGCCAAAGCAAAAGGACTCCCTTGTCCTCCAAAACCTCTGAAGCCCTACACACCTACATTGAATGGGAAGTTTGTAAAAGCTGGAGAAACTCAATGATATTGGGGATTCCCAAAACCGAGATTCGATCTTGTGACAAAGATAATAGTGCCCGGTTTCGAGATACTACTTAATTGTAATAATAAGGTTCTAGAATTGAAAACGGAAGATACAACCTGGGTTCCTTCTATTTGGGCTGACACATGGATCCTAATGCCATGACTACACTCCTTGGAGATCTTATTTGCAATATAGAAGAAGAAGAATATTGGGAGGCCTGCCAGTATACATTGAAAAGCCCATGTGTACTAAGAGCCAGTGATGGAGATGGGGAAGGGGGAATAGCCCCTAGTGATGATGAAGATGGAAGTGAAGACAAGAGTGATAGTAGTAGTGACAACAGCAGCAGTGGATGTGATGATCATGGCAGTAGCACCAATAGTGATAACAACAGTAGTAGAAGTTATGATAGCCCATACAGTAGAGATGATTGGGGTGCACCCCCTAGTGATAGATGAAGATGCGGACCTATTCTATGAGGAAGGGGGAATAGCCCCTAGTGATGATGAAGATGGAAGTGAAGACAAGAGTGATAGTAATAGTGACAACAGTAGTAGTGGATGTGATGATGATGGCAGTAGCACCAATAGTGATAACAACAATAGTAGAAGTTATGATAGCCCATACAATAGAGATGATTGGGGTGCACCCCCTAGTGATAGATGAAGATGCAGACCTATTCTATGAGGAATATGACAATGATGTGGACTATTATGATGAAGATATAGAAGATGATGCCGAAGCCAACAGGTGGAGCGATACAAATAGCGATCAATACAGGCTGCTTTAGACCAAAAACTAATGGTCCACAGTCTCAGAATCATGACACTTGAGAATGTTGAACATAATGAGGAGAAAATAGAAGAAAGTAAGTTAGAACATCTCCCTTGGTTCACTAACTTAGGCAACGAAGACAAACACGATTTCTTTGATGAATGGATGGATAGCATAGAGCGCCTGGATGCTTTTATGACCAATAAGCCCACAGACATGGAGGTTGAAGAAGAAGCTATAGATTATATAGATGTAGATCCCACAGTACTAATGTTGAGGAAAGAAGGAGCTCATTGGGAGCCACCTGCCATTGTTTAAGCCACGACCAAGTTGAAGAACTGGGCATGGGAGGGAGCCACCCACCCCATGGAGGACTTTGTGAAGAAGATCACGACTGTCAAGTCAGTCACTTTTGCCAAGAAGATCTAGACCGCCGAGCCAGTCACTCTTGCCAAGAACAGTGTTTTAGTTCCTATTAAGTCTATTTCTGCTAATGTTTCTATTCCTGTTAAGTTTGTTTGTGATAGTTTTCCAGTTGAGTCTGTCGAGTCTATAAAGTATGTTAAAAACTCTTTCCCTTTTAATATGATTTCTAATTCTGCTTATTTGCTGGCTTTGAAAGTTTTTATTTTTGAAATTGGTAAAGAAACTCTTAATAATGAGGAATTAAAACATGGATACCTAGAACCTATAAAAGAAGAAGCCCAACACATTAACTTAGGAACCGATGATGAGCCCAAAATGATCCAAGTGGGCAATACACTAACCGCGTTAGAGAAAAATGCATTAGTAGCACTGTAGATAGAGTTCAAAGAGATCTTTGCCTGGTCATATGAAAACATGCCTGGGATTGATACAAATATAGTACAACATTGCATTCCAACAGATCCAACCCTAAAGCCTATCAAGCAGAAGTTAAGAAGAATGAAGCCGGAGTGGACTCTCAAGATCAAGGAAGAAGTAGAGAAACAGTACAATACATGATTCCTAAGAGTGATCAACTATCCAAAGTGGTTAGCTAATGTGGTTTTGGTATTGAAGAAAGATGGTAAGGTCCGAATGTGTGTAGATTTTTTAGATCTGAACAAGGCTAGCCCGAACGATGACTTTCCATTGCCTCACATTGACGTCCCTGTTGACAACACAGTAGGGCATGTGCTACTCTCATTTATGGATGGATTTTCAGGATATAATCAGATTAAGATGGCTCCAGAAGTTATGGAAAAAACCTCTTTCATCACTCCATGGGGGACATATTGCTATAGAGTCATGCCATTTGGCCTAAAAAATGATGGTGCTATTTACCAATGAGCAGCCACTACTTTGTTGCATGATTTGATCCACAAAGAAGTAAAAGTTTATGTTGACAATATGATAGTGAAGTCCAAAGACTGTGAATGGCACGTACCGACTTTGAGGAAGTTCTTTGAAAGAATCTGATTCTACAGTTGTGGTTGAATCCAAAGAAGTGTACTTTCGGAGCCATATTCAGAAAACTGTTAGGGTTTATGGTAAGCCAAGGGGGAATAGATGTTGATCTTGAAAAAATCAAGGCAATTATAGAGATGAAGCCTTGATTGAAAAGGAGATCCGAGGATTTCTAGGAAGGATACAGTACATCAACAGGTTCATAGCCTAACTCACTATGACTTGTGAACCAATCTTCTGACTACACAAGAAAGAAGTCCTTACAATGTGGAATGAACAATTCCAAGAAGCCTTCGAGAAGATCAAGAGTTATCTGATGAAACCACCTATACTTGTCCCGCTAGTTCCTGAAAAACCATTGTTGTTGTACCTCACCACTACAGATACAGCAATGGGGGCTTTACTTGCTCAATACTTAAAGGAGACTAGAATAGAGAATGCGATTTACTACATCAGCAAGAACATGTTGCCTTATGAAGAGAAGTATTCACCATTAGAAAAGACATGTATAGCACTCGTATGGGCAACTCGTAAATTCAAACATTACATGCTTGTTTACAAGGTCTGGTTGATTGCAAGAATGGATCCTTTGAAGACTACTAAATGGATTTTTCTTCTGTCAGAATTTGATATTAAGTATGTGACTCAAAAATCTGTGAAGGGGAGAGTAATTGCCGATCACTTTGCCCATTGTTCACTAGAAGAAGCTGAAGAAATTCGAGGAGACTTTCTGGATGAAGACATTATGGGGATTGAAGTAGAATCATGGAAGATGGATTTTGATGGAGCAACAAATCAGAACTGAGGTGGAATTGGAGTTCTCTTAATTTCTCCAAAAGGGACACACATTCCATTTTCTGGCAGACTCAACTTTCTTGCCACCAACAATGCCATAGAATATGAAGCTTGCATCATTGGTCTACAAGCAGCCCTAGGCCTTGGAGTAAAAGAGTTGGAGGTGTATGGTGACTTAGCATTAATAATCTCTTAGGTACAGAATAAATGGAAGATCAAAGAAGAAAGGTTGATGCCTTATCATGAATGTCTTCAAAAGTGGGCATCAAAATTCAGTAAAATCCAATATCAGTATGTGTCGAGGATGCAAAATCAAATCATAGATGCTTTAGCAACCATGGCATCCATGATGGATGGGCCAAAAGAAAATGAAGCTAGACTGATAGTGTTAGAACAAAAAGAAGAACCAGCATATTGCATGACAATAGAAGAAGATAAGGGAAAGAACGAGGAAGGTGAATGGTATTTAGACATCCTACAATATCTCAAGGATGGGACCTTCCCGAAGTCTACAGACAAGAATGATCAGTTAACCATTCGAAGGTTATCCACTAATTACATCATTTGTGGAAAAAAGCTTTACAGAAGGTCATATGATGGAATTCATCTCCTTTGTGTAACCGCTAAGATAGCACAGCAAATAATGGAAGAGGTTCATGAGTCAATTTATGGGCCAATATGAATGTACACATGTTGTCGGGGAAGATAATGAGACAAGGTTACTACTAGACTACCATGGAAGTCGACTGTGCCACTGATGTTCGAAAGTGCCATCAATACCAAGTCCATGGAGATACGAAACATATTCCACCCATGCCACTACATAATATGACATCACCCTGGCCAATCTTTACATGGGAAATAGACATTATTGGGAAGATTCACCCAACAACATCCAATGGCCATGAATTCATACTTGTAGCCATTGACTACTTTATTAAATAGGTAGAAGCTGCTTCATACAGTCTTGAATTCAAAGAAAGTTACTCAATTCATACAGACCAATATCATCTACAGATATGGGGTACCACATGAAATCATCTCAGACAATGGGTTGCACTTTAAAGGAGAAACTAAGAAGCTGCTACAACATTTCAACATTCAACACCACAAGTCTTCATCTTACCGTCCTCAAATTAATGGAGCATTTGAGGTTGCTAATAAAAACATATGGTGAATCTTGAAGAAGAGCACAAAGAACTACAAGGACTGGCACCTATAGTTGCCCTATGCACCCTGGGGGTATAGAACATCAATTCGATCTTCCACAGGACCCACTCCTTATTCATTGGTGTATGGGATGGAAGCAATCCTTCCCATTAAAATGGGTGTCCGTTCACTAAGGACAGTACTAGAGAGTGAAATCTTTGAAGAAGATTGGTTACAAAGTAGATGTGATCAGCTGTGCATGCTAGATGAGAAAAGACTCAAAGCCTTGTATCACATTCAAGGTTATTAGAAGAGGCTTAGGAAAGCTTTTGACAAGAAGGTGAGAAACAGAGATTTGAAGTTGGGGATTTAGTGTTAAAGGAAATCTGAGCCCCAGTTCAAGATGCAAATGGGAACTTTAAGCAAAATTGGACAGGCCCATACATTATCAAATAGATATACTCTGGGGGAACAGAGAAGTTGATGGACTTAGATGCAAACCCTTTCATTGAACTAACCAATATGGATCAGTTAAAGAAATACCACGTCTGAGGTGGTTGTAAATTATGTTATTTCCCTTCCTAGGTTTGACTTTAAAAAAAAAAAAAAATGAAAAAGAAGCTCGCTGGGTTGAAAACCCGAAAGGGCAGTCTAGACAAAAATTAGAGCAAACAAAAAAAAGAGAGAAAACAAAGAGGTAGGTTGAGAACTCGAAAGGGAAATCTATGCAAAAGGAGAGTAAAAAAAAAGAAAAGAAAAGAAAGAGAGAGTGAGAGAGCCTACTAGATTGAAAATCTGAAAGGGCGACCTAGGCAAAAGTTTTAAAAAAAAAATACTATCATCATCAATGAATCACAATTTCCCTAAACCCACCATTTGCCCATTAACCAAATCACCAAAAATTCAACCATCCCATTAAACCATGTCATTATACAAAATACAAAAGCCCAAACCTTAAATCAAACCATAAAAATTCCAAAACCCCAAAAGCCTACAATTTAAACAGAATCCTTAACCTGCAAATCCTAAACATAAGAGTTTTATGTCAACTTCTAAAATAAATATGTTCAAAGCCAAAAAATAAGAAGGTCACTTTGTCTTCAATCTTTTCTTTTTCTGTTGGTTATTAATTCCTTTTGTGCTATGTACTTCATCATTCCTGTCCCTTCTTTTGAATTCATAGTTGTCTTTATCAAGTCTTTCCCAGTTGTCTCTGAGAAATTGTTCTGTCATAGCGATTCTTTCAGCTTCCATGTCAACAATCTTGTCTATCAACCAGTTAGAGTATTTCTATAGTCATCTTGTGGAAGTGAACCTTGACAAAAGATTGATCCACTTAGTTAGCCATCTCTAAACCCAATAGCATGTTCTGTACAGAAGTAGGATTTGTGTCCATAGGAGAGAAAGGTCTTCTTCTTTTGCCACCAGGCATTCCTTTCTCATATTTGAATTGCCTCAAGAGTTTGTCTCCCTTGTAGAAAGTTGCCCTCCACAACCCAACAAAGAAGATGTGGTCCGATCCTGAAGACCTCAATAAAGGGGATGCGCACTTTCACCAATAATAGTCCCATTGAATTGAGGTACTGGGTTTCTTGTCTAAGAATTTCATCCAATCACTCTTAGTTTGGCATTTAGTCTTGATTATAGTCCTTCTAAGAAAACTGCTAGGCCTATAATTACCGGTTTTAGGCTTGGCAATCATGTCCAGTCTCTCCATTAGCCATATGTGCTGAGTCAAAGGACTCCCTATGAAGCCTTGAGTTTCTCCACCATGAAATACAACATCCAGTCCTAGAAGAGTTTCTACAAAGATCAAAGAAACAGGGTTATCATCATCCTTAATTTGATTCATAACACTTATAGCTCGAGCATCCACAAAGCCATGTCTTCCAGAGCAAAGCAAAAGTTCTCCCACAAAGCATAAAGCCAAACCGAAGTTTTACTGCATGTTGTCAGTCACTCCATAGGTGCGTTTGTCAATTAGCCAAGAGATAATGGCACAAAGATTCATCATATGACCTTCCATCATACTATTAGTAATGGAAGTGGAAAGATCGAGAGCATCAGACAAAGATTCCTTATGCCTAGGATCACAAGAAACCGCTAAAAAGTTTTTGCTTGGATCATAACCCAAGATAGCAGAAAATTCTTCAATTGTTGGAGAGAGTCAACAATGTTAAACTAAAACACATGATCTTCAGGATGCCAAAAATTCATAGCAGCACGAAGGAAGTCCCACTTGATTTTGACATTCCTCAGAGCTTTGATTCCCTCTAATTTGAAGGATGTAAAATTGGTTTTGGTATTGAAATCAAAGCTACAAACCCATCTGTTGATATCATGAATTATTGAATGAAAAAAATTATGATTGCTAGCCATGGATGACTTTTGCTTGTGATTATTTTGTTTTACTAACCTCTATGCAGAGATTTGTCACAGGAGAATTCATTTCTATAAGTTGCATCAAGTCCTAATCAGGTTTGAAATAGGTTTTAGAGAGTTTGTAGCTAACTAGGAGAGTGTTTCATGATCACAAACAAAGTAAATTTTTTTCAAAAAACGCGAAAACACGAAACACGCATTGGAAAAGCGTGAGGAGTCGACCTACCATGGTGTAAGCATCACGGCGTGGCCAAGAGCAATTTTGCACTCTAAAAGTGCCAAACGACACTCCAAAAGTGACGAATGGCACTCTTCATTTGCCAAGTAGCATGTAGCCCCTCAGTCCTACACTCATGCAATTCCATGCAGTTTTATGTTCTCGTGTAAATTTTTAAGACCGTTTGACACTCAAAAAGATTTTTTTTTTTAATCAAACTAGGACAATCTGACGTGTCTAACTCACTTGGTTTAAAAAATCATCACCGACATCGTTATTTTCAAAATTGATCAAATCAATTTTTTTTCAAGACTCATGGATTTATGTTCCAAACTAGAGGCATTTGCCCATGCCTCATTCATTTTCAAAAAAGAAGATCATCATCATCGTTTCAAAAAAAATCAAGATTTCCAAAAATCATGCATTCATTTTAAACTAGGGGCATTTGGCTCCACCTCATTCAAGTAAGTGCAAACTCCAATAGAGCCAACCAAGATAAGTTTAAATTAGTACTACAAGATCTCATCAGGTGAATTCTAAACTTGTCTTAATTAAAGTTTCTACATGATCCAAGGTAATACCAAGGACAAAGAACTAAACATAGGAAATAACACAAAGTTGTCTAAGGAACACTTCCTTTTGTTTTTCATGAAAAATAAAAATACAGATCATGCATCATTAGGACTCCAAGTCCGCCTGCATGAGGATCTCCTTGATCCACCTCTAGAGGAGCCACCTTTAGTCTTTCCTTCCTGACTTGTGAAAAAGCGAGGATCGTACTGACAATTTTCAAGTCCGAGGCCCCTGATCCTTTCCTCTAAAGTTCTTCTAGCAGTATCAGCAGTTTCTATTCGATGTGCCTAAAAAGTCAGCAAAATCAGGTGTTAATTAACCATCAAGCGTAATTCGAAGCCAAAGATACTTAGAAAGTAGCATGACATACCTAGTTTAAATCATTGAGCACATATTGGGAGGACTGAGTGCGAACCGACAGCTACAATCCTCCAATCATCCACTTGCTTTCTTCCACAAGATCCACATTAACCTGAAGCACAACCCTACCAAGTTAGAAGCCATTCATCAAGCTAAAAAGAAATAAGTATAAAGAACTGAACATTCGAGAACATACTGGATCAGACTAAGGAACATTTGGTATGTGCTCTGGTCTAGTCAAAGGCATGGAACTATACGTTCCATCAGGATTCATCACATCATACTACCATGTCGGAAAATGAGGATAAGTCTCAGTGAAAGAACTAGTAGAGCTACAAGCATAGTGAGGAGAGGAAATCTCTTCCCCTTCCTCCCACTCTTCCTCTCCTTCAGAAGTAGGAGGCTGAAAGTTCAACATGCAAATATTGTTACCAAGCAGAAATATGGAAAAGGAATTTGCAAAACAAAAGTTTGATCTTAAAAGGGAAGAGAAATACTGTTCTGCCAACCAAGCAATCTTACAGATTATCTCGAACAAAGTCAGAATAATTTCCTTCTACCCCTGCAACAATATAGCCATCATAGGCCCGAGCAATCTCTTCATCAGCCAGAAGGTCAGCCAACCGAATAGTGTAACAAGGAGGAGTTGGAATTATGGTAGGAGGATACACATGTTCAACTTGGGGTGACACCCGATCACTAAGATACCAATACTTTCCATGCCCACATTCAAACAATACTTGGTGGCCATTCAGTTCTAGAGTTAGCTCACACTCAGCATATTCCTCACATCCAACCCAAGGATTTAAGTTCATCTAAAAAATCACAAAAAGGAACTTAGATAGAGAAGAGACTAAATCATAACCACATGCCGAAGATTTAAAAGAAAGAAGAAAGAACTCACATCATCAATTGTCAGGTTGTCAATCACCAAGTGCCCAATCTCCAAAGAACGCCTGGAGGGTATAGACAAATGATGTTTGGGCACCAATGGAGAAATCTAGGAAAAATGCCAGCAACTTCCTCTCGAATTTCAGGACCAACTCCAAAATACTCATACATCCATACCTGAAAAATTCACAATACCATTACCACATAGCCAAAATAACCCATACATAGCCAAAATAATTTTCATCACCAACACATAGCCAAAATAAATATCAAACCTCACTTGCCAAACAAATGGAGCTCCACCCAAGCTTGAAAGGCTTCGCCTAGAGAGTTGGGTCATGAAATGCATCAGAGTAGCATAGGCCATGCCGCCTTAGTCATAATTCTAGATTTGTTCCATTTTTTTTAAGTTACCCAAGTAGCGTAGATTCACAATACTACCTAAATCTGGACACAGAAAGGTCCCAATAAAAAGAAGCATGAATATGCGGGCACCCTTTGCCATAATCTTACATTGGGGAATACTCTTATATGGCCAAGACAAAGGAATATTGTTACTCCTCATTTTAGAAGGCACTACACCTAGAAGTTTCTTGAGCTTAGTTGAAGTAAAGGAATCATTGACAAGAATTCTTTTACCACCTAACCTCAGACAAATGATAACAGAGAAGTCATACGGTGTCAACATTACCTCCCCAATGCTTGGAAAATGGAAGGAACAGGTTGTGTCCCAGAAGCGCTCTAGAACAAGTTGTACTCATGTGTCTCATGATTTAACAAAGCTTCGAAGAAAGTACCAAAGCCTGCTTCATTGATAATGTTTTTGATGTTAGGAGACGATGGTGCCCATGCACTTTTCAACATTTGGAGATTGCCTCAACTCTTACAACCAATGCCCCACCCACCAAAATTTTACCACAACCAAAATTTTTGACATGTCCATACATAACTACCAAAACTTTTCCATAGCCATGTAAAAAGAAAAAATTCCTACATGACCAAGATAAAAATTCCCACAAGTTCATGCATAAAGAAATTCTCACATGGCAAAAATCATAACCATACAAAATTTCCAAAAACCAATATCACATATCCAACAAATTTTTTCAAAAGTCAAAATTTCGTACCCATAAAATTTCCCAATACCCACTAATATATCCATGCACATACCCACAAAGTTTTGCCATGTCCATAAAACAAAGTTTACATATACCTTCCCACATACACCATGAACATAGTCATATAAGCCTAACCCAAATTTTTCACGAAGCCAATACTCCCAAAGTCCAAACCAAAATTTATCCAACAACATCACAATTTGCCTACATTGTCAAAATTCCAAGAGCCACCAACATTGTCCAAATTGCACCATTACCATAAAAAAAATAAATAAAAAAAAAAAAACACTTCAAGAATGCTCCAAAGCCAATATTTCCAAAACATGACCAATCACACAATGCCCCCAAAATTTCAAGATAACCAAATGACAATATCTCATCATAAAACTTTCAATGAAACATGTAGCAATATTTTTCCAAGCACAGAAACCAAAGAAAAACTCACCTTGTTGTCTACATGACAATATGGAGCATGGGTCCTAGGCTCTCATCATCATGCCACTCAAATGTTGGATCATATTTCTTACCATGAGAATCTAGAAAAGAAGATCCCTTGGAGGAAGAAGCCATTTTAATGCAAAGAAAATGGGTTTTGGAAAACGGGTTTCACCAAAAATGGGTGTGGGATGAAAATGCTCAAAACACAAAGATTTAAAGAAATATTGATGGAGATGGATGAGAGAGAGTTAAGAAGCTTAGAAAAGTGTTTTTTGTGAGAAGAAATGGTGAGCTGAAGAAGAAAAATCAAGGGAAGGAAGAAGGTGAATAGTGCCAATGGAGGAAGAGAAGTTGATGAAAGATGAAGCAAAAAAAAGAAAAAAGTGAAGTGACAGAGAAGTGGGGGGCCAAAATTTCAGCCCCCACACTTAAACTCAACCAAAAGTTGAGTCAACCCCACCCCCCCCCCCCAAAAAAAAAAATCCTTTTTCAAAGTTTTCAAGTATCTTTCAAAATCCAAATTTTCAATTCAAAAATTTTAATTCTCAAGCTTTCAATTTCACATTCTCAATGCCCAAATTTTGAACTTAAATCTTCAATTTTCAAAAAATTCAAACTTCAGATTTCATGATCAAAATTCCAAGCCTTAATTTTCAAAATTCTAAGGCTCAAAATTTCAGATTTCAAGTTAAAGATTTCAAATAAAAATTTCTATGTTCCAAACTCTTAGAATTTGAAATAAGAATTTCAAAACTTCCAAGTTTCAAAAATTAAATGTTTCTTAAAAGAAAAATCTTTTGTCAATTAAACTATTTTTCTTGATAAAGTTCAAATCAAGAGTGAGCAAATGAAAATCACACATCTCAAAAACAGTGGGGACCATGAAGCAACTATCAGTTAAAGTCTAACTCTAAATTCTGACTTTTTGCAGAAAGCAAATCCAGATCAAAGTAGAAGAAGACCTTTGATTATCCTTCCAACAATTCCAGATCAGAGTAGAAGAAGACCTTTGATCGCCATTCCACTCCAGATCAATGTATAAGAGGACCTTTGATTGTCATTCCATTCTAGATCGAAGTAGAAGAAGACCTTTGATCGACGTTTCCATTCTAGATCAAAGTAGAAGAAGACCTTTGATCACCATTTCAACAACTCCAGATCAAAGTAGAAGAAGACCTTTGATAGTCATTCCAACTATCCCAGATCATAGTAGAAAAAGATCTTTGATGACATTTCCATTCCAGATCAAAGTAGAAGAAGACATTTGATCGACATTACAACTCCAGATTGAAGTAGAAGAAGACCTTTGATTGATATTCCAACTATCCATATCGAAGTAGAAGAGGACCTTTGATCGTCATTACAACTCCAGATCGAAGTAGAGGAGAACCTTTAATTGACATTACAATTCCAAATCAAAGTAGAAGAAGACCTTTGATCGACATTCCAACTATCCAGATCGAAGTAGAAGAGGACCTTTGATCGTCATTTTATTCTAGATCGAAGTAGAGGAGGACCTTTGATTGACATTACAATTCTAGATCAAAGTAGAAGAAAACCTTTGATCTTCATTTCAACAATTCAGGTCGAAGTAGAAAAGGAACTTTTGATCGTCATTACAACTCCAACTCAAAGTAAAGAAGGACCTTTGATCGACATTACGATTCCAGATCGAAGTAGAAGAAGACCTTTGATCAACATTCCAACTATCTAAATTGAAGTAGAAGAGGACCTTTGATCGTCATTCTATTCCAGATCGAAGTAGAGGAGGACCTTTGATTGACATTACAATTTTAGATCAAAGTAGAAGAAGACCTTTGATCATCATTTCAACAATTTAGATCGAAGTAGAAGAGGACCTTTGATCATCATTCCATTCCAGATCAAAGTAGAAGAGGACCTTTGATTGTTATTCCCATTCTAGATCAAAGTAGAAGAGGACCTTTGATCGTCATTCCATTCCAGATCAAAGTAGAAAAGGAACTTTGATCGTCATTCCCATTTTAGATCAAAGTAGAAGAAGACCTTTGATCGTCATCCCAAACAGCACCATTTTAAGATCAGGATAAAAAAAGTCCTTTGGTCACCACAATTACCAAGAATAATGTCCAGAATCATTAACTACCAGCTAAGTCCGGTATTTTCATTGTTTTTTGTCAAAAGATAGGGCTAGTTCTATGTTCCAAGATTTTAGGTTTGAGGGCTAGGTAATCTTTGAAAATTCAACCTCAATTAAATAGTAGTCGCTAAAATTAGCATCTTTGTTTTACATTGACATTCTCTTTTCAAGCTTTGTCAATGAGGGGCATTCTGTAGACATTCAATTTTGCACCCATAATTTAATCAAGGAGAAAGACTTGAATGACCATCCATGTACCACAAATTGCATCACATGCATCAATTGGTTCTTGCATTACATGCATCAACTTGTCTTTGCATTACGTGCATTAATTCATTCATTACATATCATAAAAATGATCTTAAGATTTTAACTGTCGCACCAGTGTTTCCAGTTTTCAAATCGGGACATTGGATTAAAAGATATCGCATGATCAAGTTTGTTCGGTCAACATGCATTGTGTCTAGGTAAGGTCGACCACACATGATTAGTTTAAATTAATTGTAATTGGTTAAACCATTAAAATTAATTAAATAATCTGTGATTGGTTGATTATTAGTGTTTAAAATAGGATTGCATGCATAGGAATAAAAGGGATGATTGGATAACAATAAACTTGTGGATAATCTGAACTTTTTCAAGATTTATTTTAGGATATTTATCTACAAGATAATTGTTCTAAAATAGCCTGAATTATCCAGAAAAGAGATGAAAAATTATAGACGGAAGATGAAAACACGTCTCTAGGTACAAGGATCGGCCAAAAAACCCTAGAAGAGGAGTCCAAACATCACCTGAACATAAAATAACAATCGGAGTCCAAAGGCCTATTCGGCACTTTTGGAGTGTCGAATGGCACTCTAAAAGGGCTGAATTTCCATGTATTGGGCTTTGGCCCAATGGCCTTCGGGTGATAATAATGCATACCCTTTTCTCGACCTTTTCACAAAAGGATGCGTCCAGATTCAAACCCTAATTATCCATACCTATTTTTTAGAGCCCTCTGACCTCTATAAATAGAGACTAAACCTCATAATTCAGCACCTTTTTTTTACGCTCTGAGAGGCACACGTTTGGAGGCTCTCAAATTGCTAATATTTGTTGATCCTCTCTGAGATTTACTGCTTAAATTAGGGTTTTTAGGTTTCAAAGATAACTGAATAAGTTTCTTTGAACCCTAAAACATCCTCTCAAGAACTAGGAGTGCTCATGCAAGAGGTTGTTTTCAATTGCCGTCTCTTTTTTATGCTATCTTTTATGGTGATGAATGTTTTATGCATAGCATGAATTGTTAATTGTTGTTTTGTTTAAAGCATGATTGTTATTTATTTATTTATTTATTTTATGTGATTGTTATAATCTCTTTCTTGAATGTCAATAATCTGCATGTGAACAATTCTTTTTCTTAAAATAAAATAGTTCTAAATCTTTATTAGGTGTAGATCTAGATTTTTCTTGGAATAAAACAGACCTACGTCTTTATTTGATGTAGATCTGATTTTTCCTCAATACAAAAATAGATCTGCATCCTTCTTAGATGTAGATCTGCACTTTTCTCAAATAAAAATGGATCTGCATCTTTATGAGATGCAGATCTAAATTTTTCTCAATTAAAAACTGATTTGTATCTTTCTTAGATACATATTTGATTTTTCTTTAATACATGCAAATTTGAAATAAAGAAAAAGATTAAACATGATTGTGTTTGTGTTTGTTTTCTTTAATTCATGTTCCATTAAAAAAAAAAAATCTTTTTCATTCTTTTATTTTTAACATTAAAAACAAATCTGATTTTTCTGTCATTAAAGATCATTTTTTTATCACAACATATATTTGAATTTTTATCACCAAAAACCACTTTTTCTACATATTACAAAATTGATCTAGTATTTTGATGAATGAAAATCATTTTTTTTAAACAATAAAAGCATATCTGAATTTAAAAAATAAAAATAAAAAACAAAAGAAGAGACTTCATTCATAAATAAATTTATGTGATTTAATTTTTCATTTACATGTTCAACATATCATTCATGACATGCATATAAAAAGGTACATTGGTCACAAGAGTCTAGAAGACTAGACTCTGTCCGAGCGGAATGGGTGCCTAACACCTTCTCATTCTATAACCTAGCCTTCGGAATTAAGTCATTGGTTAAGCAAATCTAGCCTTATCTTTTCTTTTTTTTTCCTTTTTCTTTTTTTTTTTGGGTAGAACGTAACTAGGACAAAAGCCATGTATTTTTGATAGATTGTAACTAGGACCCAAAGCTATGTAATTTTAAAGTTTTTCAAGATATGTAATTTCTTTTATTCAATTAATGAAGAGAGCAATTCAGTCATGTATTTGTACATATTTAGTTTTTCATATTTTTTTATTAAAAAAAAAAAAAAAAGTGGCAACTCCATACCACTTATTAGACAAAAAGAGAGGTGCCCTAAAAGGTACTCGAATCTCTTTTTTGAGGGACGCTTTTTTCGAGGTCTCTCACAGATTGTTCAGAGCTTTCCCTAACTGTCATAGTGTGTGCTATCAAAACAACAAATATGTATGCACCCATCTCAACATATGGTGGTAGTAACCATGGATCACCAGTCTCCATTAGATTTGGGTACCCAGTGGTGAACTTACCAACTAATAGCCCAAAGTCACTGGATCATTTCTTGTTGACTATAAAGGATAGACCATGCCGTTTAGACCAACGCAATGTTCATTACATTACAAGTTGGGAGGTGTAATGTCCTAACTATAGAAAACAATAAAACAACAAACCCACCCTACAATGTAATGACTTAGAACCTACCTTTAGGCCGGTCCATGTTAAAAGTGCATTGCTTTTTGTGTGTGTTTGTCTGGTTGATTAATTGATGTAGATGGGGACTTAGCTTTGATTGACCCAACCAAGCCTTTACTTAGGGAAGAATTTGGTCAAGATTCGAAGGAAGGCTTCAAAGAGAACCCAAGATAGACACTCAAGCTAGTAGCTCCAATTCCAAGCCCATTACTCCAATTATGGTATTGAAGCTCGTAAGTGTAGAAGACACTTTGCTACTGCAACATCATAATCCCATATTCGACCAACAAGATAGTTCAAGCCACAAGAAGTCTAAAGAACCTATGAATACTTTAGAGCTACTCAACACCATGGTAGCTAGTCAAATCTAGTTGATGGAGGACATAAACCTTGTGGTGCAACAATTTTAGAACTTGAAGAGTAATTAAGAAAGGAACAAGGCTGACTATAATCCACCAACTATGGAGAGTGAGAAGAAGATCAACGAAAGGATGAGCAAGATGGAAGAGATGATCAAAAGAGCCCGTAAGACGGAGGACCTCATGGACTACCAATCACTCTCACTTTTCCCTAATGTGAGACTGCCTTCTAAGTTCAAGATGCCAACCTTGGACAAGTTCGATGGGACTTGCTGCCCAAAGTCCCATTTGAAGATGTATATGAGGACCATGCAGCCCCTAGGTGTGAGTAAAAAACTACTTGCTCAAATGTTCCAAAACACTTTGACTAGAGCTGCTCTTAGATGGTTCCTCAACCTAGATAATGCTAGAGCGAGGAGTTGGGAGGACATCTGCCGCGAGTTTCACAATTACTACAAATACAACATAGAAGTGGATGTAACAAGGAGAGATTTAGAGACCACAAAGCAAGATTTGAAAGAATCTTTCTCTACCCTTATTACCAAGTGGAGGTCTAAGGTAGCACAGATGATGAATTGGCCAAGTGAAGAAGAGCAGTTAACCATGGTTGTAAAAAACTTATTGTCTGTATACCATAAATATTTGTTTTCCCAGTATTTTCCTAATTTTAAAATTTTGATTACTACTGGAACTCAAATTGAGGATGCAATAAATAATGGCACTATAAAGAATGAGGACCCACCAAGGTTTAAAAAGAATTTAGGATCTAGTTCTAAAATTACAGAAGTTTCTAATATATACAAAAATTATCCTTACCCCAACTTACTGCTCCTGTTTCCCTCGTGCCAATATCATAAGGACCACCTCCAAGGCCTAGGAGGGAATTTCATGAGTTTTATATGCCTGTAAGTCAAGCGTTTGAGAAACTAAAAGCCAAATGGTTACTAAAGCCCTTAGATCCAAGACCAATCCTGAACCCATTTCTTGCAAGGTTTGGTGTGACTAAAAGGTGTGGCTACCACCAAAGCCCTGGTCATGACACTAACAAGTGTTTTGGCCTTCATCATGCAATTCAGGACTTAATAGACAATAAGGTGATTGCACCACCTACACGGCCTAGCGTCACTAATAATCCATTGCCCAACCATAATTTTGGGAGAGGACCAAGAATTAATTGCTTGATGACTAAAAAGGAAAGTAAAGAATACCCTTCTAAGTTGATTTATGACCAACTTGAATATTTTATGATGACATGGGAAGAGCTTATAGGAATGATGTCCACTACAAGGTATGACACATGGAGTGAAGATGTAACCGAAACCATAAATTACCCGACATCTATAAAAGGGGGGAGACACTTCAAACCCTAATCAAATTATCAAGCACCAACATATTGGGGGAGACACTTTGAACTCCAATCAAATGGCCCAAGATTCACAAATGGGGGGGGACACTTCAAACCCTCACATTTGGAGATAGACAACCCAATAGAAGCCTTGAACAGGGCCACCCAACAAACACCCATTGAGGAGGATAAGTTTCTCAAGCAATTCTAGAAGACACAAGCCAATATATCTTTATGGGGTTTACTCATGGCCTCATACAAGCACCGTCAAAATTTGGTAGACCTTCTTAACCAAATCCAAGTTCGTGCAACCACTACTTCTCAAGATTTGAATGCTATGATTGGGTCCATAAGTAGGGAACTCATTATTTCCTACTCTGACAAGGATTTGACAAAGAAGGGGAAGCACCATAATGACCCATTGCACATTACTGTAGATGCCAAAGGCAAAAGGATTCCCATGTTTCTAATTGATGATGGATTCCTTAAATGTGTGTCCCTTAAAGACTGCAAGTTGCTTGGCCTAATTATTGAAGATTTGGTGCCAACTGATCAGTATGTGAAGGCATACCACAATAGTAGAAGGGAGGTTTTGGGAACCATAACACTAGAGCTTACTATAGGACCAATGATCAAGAAGGTGGAGTTTCAAGTCTTGAACATAGCTTCATGCTTCAATATGCTCCTTGGGCGACCATGGATCCATGACACAAAGGCCATACCCTCATCCCTATACCAAAAGGTTCGGTTTCCACATTAAGGTGCCATAGTTATTATGTATGGCAATAACTTGACTATGCCAAAGCCCATTTTTGGTATTGATTTTGAGAAGGAGACATTGACCTTGGACAACTTTGAGATTGAGAAGCTTGGTTTTGAAAAAAGAGAAGAAGAAATGGAAAAGATCCCCATGGACTTTTCTCTCTACATTAACAACATGGAGGCAATGATAAGGAGAATGAATTACTTTTTAGGAATGAACTTGGGGAAGACTGTGAAGAAGCCAATTGTTCAAGACCCATAATTCCCACCACCACACCACCCTTAGGGCTAGGGTATTAGCCCATTGATGATGGCTTGTTAGAGATGGAGGTGAGAAGAATGGCCCAAGCCAAAGCCAAAGCAAGGGGACGTCCTTGTCCCCCGAAAACCCTAAAGCCGTATACTCCAACATTATAGTCAACGCTATTGGGATTCCCTGAACTGATATTTGACCCTGAGATAAGAAGGTGCCTAGATTTGAGCTATTATTTGATTGCAACAACAAGCTTCCAGAATTAAAGAAGGAAGACACAAATTGGGTCCTTACCGATTGGGTTGATTACATGGACCCTGATGCAATGACTATGTTTCTAGGATATGCCATTTGCAATATAGAAGAAGAAGAGTACAGGGAAGCTTGTCAACATGCATTGAAGAGCCCATATGAAGCAAGCACAAGTGATAGAGAAGCCCCTAGTGACGATAATGAAGGAAGTAATAGCAAGAGTGATAGTAGTAGTAATAGCAACAACAGTAACAATGGAGATGGAAAGGATGATAGCAACAGTGAGAGTGAAAGCAACAATAGTGAAGACTATGATAGCTAATATAGTGGCAATGATTGGGATGAACCCCCTAGTGATAGAGATGACTCTTTTATGAAGATCGCTTTGATGATGACGCAAACTATTATGATGGAGATATAAAGGATGATGCTAAAATTGAACCCATAAACATGGTGAGTGACACCAGAAGTGATCAATATAGGCTAGTAAATGTGCTGGAAGCTGTAGGAGAAGAGGTTGAAGAGGCCAACAATATAGATTATGATGATCACCCTTATGGAGCTATATTATTGATGTTAGTTTAAGGTCCGGAGATATGACAAGCATAGTAGAGAAATTCCTAAGTTAGGATCATTCCACAATTCAAAGCTTGGCTCACTGACCCCATACACTGAGGAAGAAGATGATGTAGATGTTAGATTGGCCATCCTGGACAGAAAGCTGATGATTTATAGTTTCAAAATACCTCCCCCAATATATCCACCTCAGTAACAAAGGGAAGCCAGATTTGTTTGGTGAATGAATGGATAGAATAGAGCACCTAGATGCTCATGAGACTGACAAGCCCATAGATATGGAGATTGATAGTGAAGGCATGGATTATATGGATGAAGAGCCCCTGGTACTAATGCTGAGGGAAGAAGGAACTCATTGGGAGTTGTCTGCCATCGTTGAAGCCACAATTGAGTTGAAGAATTGGGCATGGGAGGGAGTTGCCCACCCTATGGAGGACCCTATCAAGAAGATCAAGACCATCAAGCCAGTCACTCCTGCCAAAAACATAGTTTCTATTCCTATTAAGTCTGCTTCTGCTAGTATTATTGTTCTTGTTGACTCTATTATGATAGTATACCTATAGAGTCTGTTTTTGTTGATTCTGTTGAGTCTATTAAGAACTCTTTTCATTATAATATGATTTCTGATTCTGCTTATTTGCTGGCTTTGAATGTTTTTATTTCAGAAATTGGTAAAGAAACTCTTATAGTAAGGAATTAAAACAAGGGCATTTAGAACCAGTAAAAGAAGAAACCCAACCTATTAACTTGGGAACTGATGATGAACCTAAAATGATACAAGTGGGCAACACCGTGACCATCTCTGAGAAAGAAGCATTAGTTGCCCTACTGACAGAATTCAAAGAGGTATTTGCATGGTCCTATGGAAGACATGCCGGGGATTGATACAGATATAGTACAACATTGCATTGCAACAGATCCAACCATGAAGCTAGTTAAGCAAAAGTTAAGAAGAATGAAGCCACAATGGACTCTCAAGATCAAGGAAGAAGTTGTGAAACAGTACAATGCAGGATTCCTGAAGGTGGTCAACTTCGGTGCCAAAGAAAGATGGGAAAGTTAGAATGTGTGTAGACTTCCGAGACCTGAATAAGGCTAGCCTAAAAGATGATTTTCCCTTGCCTCACATTGATATCTTGGTTGATAATACAGCAGGACATGCTTTGCTGTCATTCATGGATGGATTTTTAGGATACAATCAGATAAAGATGGCTCTAGAAGATATGGAGAAAACCTCTTTCATTACTCCATGGGGGACATATTGCTACAAGGTCATGCCATTTAGCCTTAAAAATTCTGGTGCTACTTACCAACATGCAGCCGCTACTTTGTTACATGATTTGATCCACAAAGAAGTAGAAGTTTATGTTGATGACATGATAGTGAAGTCCAAAGATCATAAGGGGCACATACCAGCCTTACGGAATTTCTTTGAAAGAATCCAATTCTATAAGCTGCGGTTAAATCCCAAGAAGTGTACTTTTGGTGTAACCGCCAGAAAACTATTGGGATTTATGGTAAGATAGAGGGGAATTAAAGTCGATCCAGAAAAAATCAAGGCCATCCGAGGGTTTCTAGGAATGATACAGTACATTAGTAGATTCATAGCTCAACTCACCATGACATGTGAGCCACTTTTCTGGCTGCTTAAATAGGAAGTTCCCATGGTTTGGAATGAGCAATGTCAAGAAGCTTTTGAAAAGATTAAGAATTATCTGATGAAGCCACCAATATTGGTTCCACCGGTACCTGAAAAGCTATTATTGTTGTATCTCATAACTATGAACACAGCAATAGGGGCTTTGCTTGCTCAATACCTAGTGGAGTCTAGGAAGGAGAATGTGATTTACTACATCAGCAAGAAGATGTTGGCCTATGAAGAAAAGTATTCACCACTTGAAAAGACATGTGGTAGCACTTGTATGGGCACCCCGCAAACTTAGACAATATATGCTTGCTTTCAAAGTCTTTTTGATTGCAAGAATGGATCCTTTAAAGTATTTGACGGAAAAGCCTGTGCCAGATGGGAAGATAGCTAAATGGGCTTTGCTTTTGTCATAATTTGATATTAAATATGTGACTTAGAAATCTGTGAGGGGGAGAGTGATTGCTGATCACTTAGCCCACTATTCTCCTAAAAAAGCCGAAGAGTTCCAAGGAGACTTTCCAGATGAGGACATCATGGGGATTGAGGTAGAACCATGGAAGATGTATTTTGATGGAGCAACTAATCAAAATGGAAGTGGCATTGGAGTTCTCTTAATTTCTCCAAAAGGGACACACATCCCATTTTTTGGTAGGCTCAACTTTCCTGCCACTAATAATGCCACTGAATATGAAGCTTGCATTATGGGATTACGAGCAACCCTAGGCCTTGGAGTAAAGGAGTTTGAAGTATATGGTGACTCAGCCTTGATAATCTCTCAGATTCAGAGTAGATGGAAGATCAAGGAAGAAAGGCTGGTGCCTTATCATGAATGTCTTCAGAAGTGGGCCTTGAAATCCAATAAGATCTAATACCAATATGTGCCAAAGATGTAGAATCAAATTGCAGATGCTTTAGCAACAATGACATCTATGATGGATGGGCCAAAGGAAGATGAAGCCAGACCAATAATGGTGGAACAAAAAGAAGAGCTAGCTTATTGCATGACAATAGAAGAAGATAAGGAAAAGAATGGAGAAGGTGAATGGTATTCAAACATCTTATAGTACCTCAAAGATGGGACATACCCACTGTTTATAGGCAAGAATGACCAATTGACCATCAGGAGGTTGTCCACTAATTATATTATTTGTAGGGAGAGGCTTTATAGAAGATCATATGATGGAATTCATCTCCTTTGTGTGACCACCAAGGAAGCACAACAAATACTTGAAGAAGTCCATAAGTCAAGCTATGGGCCACATATTAATGCACATATGCTGTCATGAAAGATAATGAGGCAAAGGTATTACTAGACTACTGTTTCAGCAAGTTTGGATAGAAATAATGCCAGAATGAAGTTTTTTAATTTTTTGAATATTTTTTTTTCTATTTTTTTGGAATTTTCTAGCACGGTTTGGGTAGGAATGGAATTCGAAATGAATTTTTTGTTTTCTCTATCTCGGCCTGTCTCAACCCAGTTTGAATAGAAATATTATCGGAATGATGTTTTTTAATTTTTTGAATTTTTTTGCTTTTTTTTTTTTTTTTTTTGAATTTTCTAGCCCAGGTCGAGAAGGAACAGAATACAGAGCGAAATTTTTTTCTCACTTTCTCGGCCAATCTTAGGCCGGTTTGGATAGAAATATTGTCGGAATGATGTTTTATAATTTTTTGAATTTATTACTATTTTTATTGGAGTTTTCTAGCCCGGGTAGGGTAGGAACGGAATTCGGAACAAAATTTTTCTTTCTCTTTCTCGGCCTATCTCAACCCAGTTTCGATAGAAATAATGTTAGAATGATGTTTTTCAGTTTTTTGAATATATTTTGATTTTTTTTGGAATTTCCTAGCCCTAGTCAGGTTGGAACGGAATTTGGGAAGAAATTTTTTTTTTCCTCTTTCTCAGTTTGTCTCAGCCCGGTTTTTGATAGAAATATTGCTGGAATGATTTTTTTTTTTAATTTTTTTGCCATTTTTTTTAATTTTCTAGCTCGGGTTGGGTGGGAACGGAGGAATTGGGGACAATTTTTTTTTTCCTCTTTCTCAGCCTATCTCAACCCGGTTTGGATTGAAATAATCCAAGAATGAAGTTTTTTAATTTTTTGAATATTTTTTGCTATTTTTTTGGAATTTTCTAACCCAAGTCGAGTAGGAACAAAATTCGGAACGAATATTTTTTTTCTTTTTGCCTATTTCAACCCGGTTGGATAGAAATTTAGCCGGAATGATGTTTTATAATTTTTTGAATTTTTTTGCAATTTTTTTTAATTTTCTTGCCCGAGTCGGGTAGGAACGAAATTTGGGATGAAATTTTTTTTCTTCTCTTTCTCGGTCTATCTCAACCCGGTTTATAGAAATAATGCCAGAATGATGTTTTTTTATTTTTTGAATTTTTTAGCTAATTTTTTGAGAATATTCTTGCCCGGGTCGGGTAGGAACGGAATTTGGGACCAATTTATTTTTTTTTTTTTTCTCTTTCTTAGCCTGTGTCAGCCTGGTTTGGATATAAATAATGCTAGAATGATGTTTTTGAATTATTTTTGCTATTTTTTTTGGAATTTTATAGCCCGGGTCAAGTAGGAATGGAATTCGGAACAAAAATTTTTATCTCTCTTTATCAGCCTATCTCAACCTGGTTTGGATAGAAATAATGCAAGAATGAAGTTTTTTAATTGTTTGAATTTTTTTTGCAATTTTTTTGGAATTCTTTAGCCCAGGTTGGGCAAGAACGGAATTCGGAACGAATATTTTTTTTTTTCACTTTCTCGGCCTATCTAAACCCGATTTGGATAGAAATATTGCCGGAATAATGTTTTTTAATTCTTTGTATTTTTTTGGTATTTCTTTTGGAATTTTCTAGCCCTGGTTGTGTAGGAACGGAATTCGTGACAAAATTTTTTTTTCTATATCTCGGCCTATATCAAGCCAATTTGGATATGAAATAATGTTAGAATGAAGTTTTTTAATTTTTTGAATTTTTTTGCTAGATTTTTGGGAATTTTCTTGCTCGAGTCGGGTAGGAACGGAATTCGGGACAAATTTTTTTTTCTCACTTTTCTCGGCCTATCTCAACCCCGTTTGGATATAAATAATGCCTGAATGATGTTTGTTTTAATTTTTTTGCGTTTTTTTTTTTGGAATTTTCTAGCCCAAGTAACGGTTTTCGGAACCAAAATTTTTTTTTTCTCTTTTTCGGCCTATCTCAACCCAGTTTGGATAGAAATATTGCCGTCATGATGTTTTACAATTTTTTGAATTGTTGTGCTATTTTTTTTGGAATTTTCTAGCTGGGGTCGGGTAGGAACGGAATTTGGGACCAAAATTTTTTTCTCTCTTTCTCGGCCTATCTCAACCCGGTTTGGAAAGAAATATTGCGAGAATGATGTTTTATAATTTTTTGAATTTTTTTACTATTTTTTTTTTGGAATTTTCTAGCCCTAGTCGAGTATGAATGGAATTCTAGAAGTAAATTTTTCTCTCTTTCTCAGCCTATCTGAACATAATTTGGATAGAAATAATGCCATAATGAAGTTTTTTAGTTTTTTGAATTTTTTAGCCAATTTTTTGAGAATCTTCTTGCCCGGGTTGGGTAGTAATGGAATTTGGGACTTTTTTTTTTTTTTTTTTTTTTTTTTTTTTTTTTTTAATTTCTTGGCCTATCTCAGTCCAATTTGGATAGAAATATTGCTAGAATGATGTTTTTGAAATTTTTTTTTTCTATTTTTCTTGGAATTTTCTAGCCCGGGTCAAGTAGGAATGGAATTCGGGATAAAATTTTTTTCCTCTCTTTCTCGACCTATCTTAACCCCGTTTGGATAGAAATAATGCCAGAATGAAGTTTTTCAATTTTTTGAATATTTTTTTTTCTATTTTTTTAGAATTTTCTAGCCCGGTTTGGTAGGATCGGAATTCGGAATGAATATATTTTTTTTCTCTATCTCGGCCTATCTCAACCCAGTTTGGATAGAAATATTGCCGGAATGATGTTTTTTAATTTTTTTTACTATTGTTTTTTTCAATTTTCTAGCCTGGGTCTTGTAGGAACGGAATTCGGAGTGAAATTTTTTTTCTCTCCTTCTCGGCCAATCTTAGCCCGGTTTGGATAGAAATATTGCCGGAATGATGTTTTATAATTTTTAGAATTTTATTGCTATTTTTTTTGGAGTTTTATAGCCCGGGTTGGGCAGGAAATGAATTCAGCCCAGTTTGGATAGAAATATTGCCGGAATGATATTTTATAATTTTTCGAATTTTTTGCTTTTTTTTTTTTGGAATTTTCTAGCCCGAGGTAGGAATGGAATTTGGGACGAAATTTTTTTTCACTCTTTCTTGGCCTATCTCAACCCAATTTGGATAGAAATAATGTCAGAATGAAGTTTTTCAATTTTTTGAATATATTTTGCAATTTTTTTGGAATTTCCTAGCCCTAGTTGGGTAGGAACGGAATTCGAGACGAATTCTTTTTTTTTTTTCACTTTCACAATCTGTCTCAGCCCAGTTTTAATAGAAATATTGCTAGAATGATGTTTTTTAATTTTTTGAACTTTTTTGCTATTTCTTTTTTTTGAATTTTCTAGCCCAGGTCAGATAGGAACAGAGGAATGCCGGGCAAATTTTTTTTTTTCTCTTTCTCAGCCTATCTCAACCCGGTTTCGATTGAAATAATGCCAGAATGAAGTTTTTAAATTTTTTGAATTTCTTTTGCTATTTTTTTGGAATTTTCTAACCTGGGTCAAGACGGAATGAAATTCGGAGCGAATTGTTTTTTTCTCTTTGCCTATTTCAACCAGGTTTGGATAGAAATATAGCCGAAAGTATGTTTTTGAATTTTTTGAATTTTTTTACTATTTTTTTTTTTTATTTTCTAGCCAGGGTCGGGTAGGAACAGAATTTGGGACAAAATTTTTTTTTCTCTTTCTCAGTCTATCTCAACCCGGTTTGGATAGAAATAATGCCAGAATGATGTTTTTTAATTTTTTGAATTTTTTAGCTAATTTTTTGAGAATTTTCTTGCCTGGGTTAGGTAGGAACAGAATTTGGGACGAAATTTTTTTTTTCTTCTTTTTCTTAGCCTGTGTCAACCCGATTTGGATAGAAATAATGCTAGAATGATGTTTTTGAATTTTTTTGCCATTTTTTTTGGAATTTTCTAGCTCGGGTCAAGTACAAACGGAATTCGGAACAGAAATTTTTATCTCTCTTTCTCAGCCTATCTCAACCCGATTTGGATAGAAATAATGCCAAAATTAAGTTTTTTAATTTTTTTGCAATTTTTTTGGAATTTTCTAGCTCGAGTTGAGCAGGAACAAAATTCGGAACGAATATATATATATATATATATATTTTTTTTTTTTCTCTTTCTTGGCCTCTCTAAACCCGGTTTGGATAGAAATATTGCCGGAATGATGTTTTATAATTTTTTGAATTTTTTTTCTTTTTTTTTTGGAATTTTCTAGACCGGGTCAACTAGGAACGGAATCAGGATGAAAGATTTTTTCTATCTTTCTCAACCTATCTCAACCCGATTTGGATTGAAATAATGCCAGAATGAAGTTTTTTAATCTTTGAATTTTCTTCCAATTTTTTGAGAATTTTCATGCCTAGGTCGGGTAGGAATGGAATTTGGGATGAATTTTTTTTTTTCCCTTTCTCAGCCAATCTCAATCCTGTTTGGATAGAAATATTGCTGGAACGATTTTTTTTAATTTTTTGATTTTTTTTACTATTTTTTATGGAATTTTCTTTCCCAGATCGCGAAGGAACGGAATTGAGGACAAAAAATTTTCCTCTATTTTTTGGCCTATCTCAACCGATTTGGATAAAATAATGCCAGAATTAAGTTTTTTAATTTTTTGAATTTTTTTTCCTATTTTTTTGGAATTTTCTAGCCCCGATCTGGTAGGAATGGAAGCCAAGACGAAATTTTTTTTTTTCACTTTCTTGGCCTATCTGAACCAGGTTTTGATAGAAATTGGAATGATGTTTTTTAATTTATTGAATTTTTTTGCTATTTTTTTGGAATTTTCTAGCCTGGGTAGGGTCGGAATGAAAATTTTTTTTCTTTCTCTTTCTTGACATATCTCAGCCCGGTTTGCATAGAGATATCGCTAGAATGATATTTTTATTTTTTGAATTTTCTTGCTATTTTTTAGGGAATTTTCTAGCCCTGGTCGGGTAGGAATAGAATTTGAGACGAATACTTTTTTTTTTTTTTTTTCACTTTCACGGTCTGTCTCAGTCCGGTTTTGATAGAAATATTGCTAGAATGATGTTTTTTAATTTTTTTAATTTTTTTGCTATTTCTTTTTTTTGAATTTTCTAGCCCAGGTCAGATAGGAATAGAGGAATGCGGGACCAAATTTTTTTTTTTCTCTTTCTCAGCCTATCTCAACCCGGTTTCGATTGAAATAATGCCAGAATGAAGTTTTTTAATTTTTTGAATTTTTTTGCAATTTTTCTGAGAATTTTCTTGCCTAGGTCGAGTAGGGACGAAATTCTGGATGAATTTTTTTTTCTTCCCTTCTCGGCCTAGTTTGGATAGAAATATTGCTGGAATGATATTTTTTAATTTTATGAATATTTTTGCTATATTTTTTAGAATTTTCTAGCCCGAGTCGGGTTGGAACAAAATTTGGGAAATTTTTTTTCTCTTTCTCGGCCTATCTTAGCCCGATTTGGATAGAAATATTGCTAGTATGATGTTTTTTAATTTTTTGAATTTTTTTACTATTTTTTAGGGAATTTTCTTCCCTGGGTCGGGTAGGAACGGAATTAGGGACAATTTTTTTTTTCTCATTCAAGGCCTATCTCTACCCGGTTTGGATAGAAATATTGCTGGAATGATGTTTTTTAATTTTTTGAATTTTTTTACTATTTTTTTTTAAAATTTTCTTGCCCGGGTCGAGTAGGAACGAAATTCTGGACAAAATTTTTTTTATCTCTTTCTTGGCCTATCTCAACCCAATTTGGATAGAAATAATGCCTGAATGAAGTGTTTAAATTTTTTGAATTTTTTTACCTATTTTTTTGAAATTTTATAGCCCGGGGGGGTGGGGGGTAGGAACGGAATTCGAAACGAGTTTTTTTTCTTTCTCTTTCTCGACCTGTCTCAACTCGGATTGGATAGAAATATTGCCGGAATGATGTTATCTAATTTTTTGAATTTTTATTTTATTTGAATTCGGGTCGAAAACTTTTTTTTTCTCTTTCTCGGACTATCTCAACCCAGTTTGGATAGAAATAATGCCAGAATGAAGTTTTTAAAATTTTTGAATTTTTTTGCTATTTTTTAAGTAATTTTCTTTCCCGGGTCTTGTAGGAACGGTATTCCGGACAAAATTTTTCCTCTCTTTCTCGGCCTATCTTGACCCAGTTTGGATAGAAATAATGCCAAAATGATGTTTTTTAATTTTTGAATTATTTTGCTGGTTTTTTTTTAGAATTTTCTTGACCGGGTCGGGTTGGAACGGAATTTGGGACAATTTTTTTTTTCTCCTCCTCGGCCTATCTCAGCCCGGTTTGGATTGAAATATGGCCAGAATGATGGTTTTGAATTTTTTTCTATTTTTTTTAATTTTCTTTCCAAGGTCGGGTAGGAACAAAATTCGAGACGAATTTTTTTTTCTTTTCTCTTTCTCAGCCTATCTCTACCCGATTTGGATAGAAATAATTCAAGAATGAAGTTTTTAAAATTTTTTGCTATTTTTTAGGGAATTTTCTTTCCCAGATTCGGTAGGAATGGAATTCAGGACAAAAAATTTCTCTTTCTATTTTTCGGCCTATGTCATCCCGGTTTGGATAGAAATAACGCCAGACTGAAGTTATTTAATTTTTTTAATTTTTTTTGGAATTTCTAGCCCAGGTCAGTAGGAGCAGAAGCCGAGACGAATTTTTTTTTTCTCTCTTTCTCATCCTATCTGAATCCAGTTTTGATTGGAATAATGCTGTAATGATGTTTTTTATTTTTTTGAATTTTGTTGCTTTTTTTTTTTGGGAATTTCCTAGACCGGGTCGGGTAGGAACGGAATTCGAGACAAAAATTTTTTTTCTCTTTCTTGGCCTATCTCAACCCAATTTGGATAGAACTATTGCCAAAATGATGTTTTTTAGTTCTTTTTAATTTTTTGTATGTTTTTTTGAGAATTTTCTTTCCCGGGTTGGGTGGGAACGAAATTCGGGACGAAATTTTCCTTTCTTCTTCTCAGCCTATGTCCAATCGGTTTCGATAGAAATAATGACAGAACGATGTTTTTTAATTTTTTGATTTTTTTTGCTATTTTTTTAGAATTTTCTTGCTTGGGTTAGGTAGGAACAGAATTATACGAATATTTTATTTTTCTCTTTCTCAGTCTATCTCAACTCGGAATTATATGGAATTATACGAATATTTTTTTGATCTCTCTATTTCTCGGCCTATCTCAACCCAGTTTGGATAGAAATAATTCCAAAATGAAGTTTTTAAATTTTTTGAATTTTTTTGCTATTTTTTTGGGAATTTTCTTGCCTGGGTCAGGTAGAAACGGAATTCG
Source organism: Quercus robur (assembly GCF_932294415.1). Lineage (NCBI taxonomy): Eukaryota > Viridiplantae > Streptophyta > Magnoliopsida > Fagales > Fagaceae > Quercus > Quercus robur. Next base: position 38,644,305 of record NC_065538.1, on the reverse strand, counting down.
GGAAAAAAAAAATTTTTCCTTTCTTTCTCGGCCTATCCCAACCCAGGTTGGAGAGAAATAATTCCAAAACGAAGTTTTTTAATTTTTTGAAGTTTTTTAATTTTTTAATTTTTTTGCTATTTTTTTTGGAATTATCTAGCCCGAGTCGGGTAGGAATGAATGTCGAGACGAAATTTTTTTTCTCTTTCTCGGCCTATCTGAACCCGGTTTTGATTGAAATATAGCCGGAATGATGTTTCTTAATTTTTTTATTTTATTTTATTTTTATAAATTTTCTAGATCGGTTCGGGTAGGAACGGAATTTGGGAAGAAATTTTTTTTTTCTTTCTCGGCCTATCTCAACCCGGTTTGGATAGAGATAATGCCAGAATGAAGTTTTTTATTTTGTTGAATTTTTTTGCTATTTTTTGGGGAATTTTCTTTCCTAGGTCGGGTAGGCACGGAATTCGGGACAAACTTTTTTTCTCTCCTTCTCGGTAAATCTCAACCCGGTTTGGATAGAAATATTGCCAGAATGAAGTTTTTCAATTTTTTGAATTTTTTTGCAATTTTTTTTGAGAATTTTCTTTACCGGGTCAAGTAGAAACGAAATTCGGGAAGAAATTTTTTTTATTCCTTTACTCAGCCTATCTCAGCCCAATTTAGATAGAAATATTGCTGGAATGATGCTTTTTTAATTTTTGAATATTTTGGCTATTTTTTCTTTGGAATTTTCTAGCCCAGGTCGGGTAGGAACAATATTCGGGACAAAATTTTTTTTCTCTCTTTCATGGTCTATCTCAACCCGATTTGGATAGAAATAATGCTAGAATGAAGTTTTTTTTTTTAATTTTTGAATTTTTTAGCTATTTTTTTGAGAATTTTCTTGCCCGGGTCGGGCAGGAACGGAATTCAGGACGAATATTTTTTTTTCTCTTTCTCAGCCTAGCTCAGCCCGGTTTGGATAGAAATATTCCTAGAATGGTGTTTTTGAATTTTTTTTGCTGTTTTTTTGAGAATTTTCTTACCCAGGTCGAGTAGGAACGTAATTGGGACGATTTTTTTTTTTCTCTTACAAGGCCTATCTCAACCCGGTTAGGATAGAAATATTACTAGAATAATGTTTTTTAGTTTTTTGAATTTTTTTGCTAATTTTAAGGGAATTTTCTTTCTTAGGACAGGAAGGAACGGAATTCGGGACAAAAAGTTTTCCTCTATTTTTCAGCCTTTCTCAAACCGGTTTGGATAGAAATATTGCCAGAATGAAGTTTTCTAATTTTTTGAATTTTTTTGCAATTTTTTTCTAAATTTTCTAGCCCAGGTCAGGTTGGAACGGATGTCAATACGAAATTTTTTTTCACTCTTTCCAAGCTTATCTAAACCCAGTTTATATAGAAATAATGCCAGAATGATGCTTTTTAATTTTTTTAATTTATTTGCTTTTTTTTTTTTGGAATTTTCTAGACCAGATCGGGTAGGAACGGAATTTGAGACAAATTTTTTTTTTCACTTTCTCGACCTATCTCAACCTCGTTTGGATAGAAATAATGCCAGAATGAGGTTTTTTAGTTTTTTGAATTTTTTAGCTATTGTTTTGAGAATTTTCTTGCCTTGGTTGGGTTGAAACAGAATTTGGGAAAATTATTTTTTTTCCCTTTCTCAGCCTATATGAATCTGGTTTGGATAGAAATATTGCTGGAATGATGTTTTTTAGTTTTTTGAAATTTTTTTCTATTTTTTGAGAATTTTCTTGCCCTATTTTTTGGCCTGTCCTGGCTCGTTTCGTCATGAAATAAAGCCTGGATGATGTTTTTTAATTTTTAAAATTTTTTTGCATTTATTTTTGAATTTTCTAACACGGGTTGGGTTTGAATGGATAGGAATGAAATTTTTTTTGTTCTCTATTTTTCGACCTGTCCTAACCCGTTTCGTCTTGAAATGAAGCCTGGATGATGTTTTTTAATTGCTAGAATTTTTTTGCATTTATTTTTGAATTTTCTAACTCGGGTCTGGTTCGAACAGATAGGAATGAAATTTTTTTTGTTCTCTATTTTTCGGCCTGTCCTGACCCGTTTCGTCTTGAAATGAATCTTGGACGATGTTTTTTAATTTTTAGAATTTTTTTGCCGAAATTTTTGAATTTTCTGACCCGAGTCTGGTCCGTTTCGTATTGAAACGAAGCCTCAACATAGTTTTTTAATTTTTAGAATTTTTTTGCATTTATTTTTGAATTTTCTAACTCGGGTCGGGTTCAAACGGATAGGAAAGAAATTTTTTTTGTTCTCTATTTTTCGGTCTGTCCTGACCCGTTTAGTCTTGAAATGAAGCCTGGATGATGTTTTTTTAATTTTTAAATTTTTTTTGCATTTATTTTCGAATTTTCTAACTCGGGTCTGGTTCGAACGGATAGGAATGAAATTTTTTTTATTCGCTATTTTTCGGCCTATACTAACCCGTTTCGTCTTGAATTGAAGCTTGGATGATGTTTTTTAATTTTTAGAATTTTTTTGCATTTATTTTTTAATTTTCTAAGTCGGGTCGGGTTCGAACGGATAGGAAAGAAATTTTTTTTATTCTCTATTTTTCAGCCTGTCTTGACCCATTTCGTCTTGAAATGAAGCCTAGATGATGTTTTTTAATTTTTAGAATTTTTTTGCTATTGTTTTTGAATTTTCTAACCTGGGTCAGGTTGGAACGGATCGGAAAAAATTTCTTTTTTTCTCTATTTTTCACCCCGTCCTGACCCATTTCATCTTGAAAGGAAGCTTGGATGATGTTTTATAATTTTTAAAATTGTTTTGCATTTATTTTTGAATTTTCTAACTCGGGTCGGGTTCGAACGGATGAGAATGAAATTTTTTTTGTTCTCTATTTTTCAGCCTATCCTGACCCGTTTCGTCTTGAAATGAAGCTTGGATGATGTTTTTTAATTTTTTGAATTTTTTTGCATTTATTTTTTAATTTTCTTACTCGGGTCTGGTTCGAACGGATAGGAAGGAAATTTTTTTTGTTCTCTATTTATTCAACTGTCCTGACCTGTTTCGTCTTGAAATGATGCCTCAATGTAGTTTTTTAATTTTTAGAATTTTTTTGCATATATTTTTGAATTTTCTAACTCGGGTCGGGTTCGAACAGATAGGAAAGAAATTTTTTTTGTTCTCTATTTTTCAGCCTGTCCTGGCCCGTTTCATCTTGAAATAAAGACTGGATGATGTATTTTTTTTTTAAAAATTTTTTTGCATTTATTTTTGAATTTTCTAACTCGGGTCGGGTTCGAACGGATAGGAATGAAAATTTTTTTGTTCGCTTTTTTTCGGCCTGTCCTGACCCGTTTCGTCTTGAATTGAAGCCTGGATGATGGTTTTTAATTTTTAGAATTTTTTTGCATTTATTTTTGAATTTTGTAACTCGGGTCAGGTTCGAACGGATAGGAAGGAATTTTTTTTTCTCTATTTTTCACCCTGTCCTGACCCATTTCGTCTTGAAATGAAGCCTGGATGATGTTTTATAATTTTTAAAATTGTTTTGCATTTATTTTTGAATTTTCTAACTCGGGTCGAGTTCGAACGGATGACAATGAAATTTTTTTTTCTCTATTTTTCAGCCTGTCCTGACCCGTTTCGTCTTGAAATGAAGCCTGGATGATGTTTTTTAATTTTTCGAATTTTTTTGCATTTATTTTTGAATTTTCTTACTCGGGTCTGGTTCGAACGGATAGGAAGGAAATTTTTTTTGTTCTCTATTTATTCAACTGTCCTGACCTGTTTTGTCTTGAAATGATGCCTCAATGTAGTTTTTTAATTTTTAGAATTTTTTTGCATTTATTTTTGAATTTTCTAACTCGGGTCGGGTTCGAACAGATAGGAAAGAAATTTTTTTTTGTTCTCTATTTTTCAGCCTGTCCTGACCCGTTTCATCTTGAAATAAAGACTGGATGATGTTTTTTATTTTTTAAAATTTTTTTGCATTTATTTTTGAATTTTCTAACACGGGTTGGGTTTGAATGGATAGGAATGAAATTTTTTTTGTTCTCTATTTTTCGACCTGTCCTAACCCGTTTCGTCTTGAAATGAAGCCTGGATGATGTTTTTTAATTGCTAGAATTTTTTTGCATTTATTTTTGAATTTTCTAACTCGGGTCTGGTTCGAACAGATAGGAATGAAATTTTTTTTGTTCTCTATTTTTCGGCCTGTCCTGACCCGTTTCGTCTTGAAATGAATCTTGGACGATGTTTTTTAATTTTTAGAATTTTTTTGCCGAAATTTTTGAATTTTCTGACCCGAGTCTGGTCCGTTTCGTATTGAAACGAAGCCTCAACATAGTTTTTTAATTTTTAGAATTTTTTTGCATTTATTTTTGAATTTTCTAACTCGGGTCGGGTTCAAACGGATAGGAAAGAAATTTTTTTTGTTCTCTATTTTTCGGTCTGTCCTGACCCGTTTAGTCTTGAAATGAAGCCTGGATGATGTTTTTTTAATTTTTAAATTTTTTTTGCATTTATTTTCGAATTTTCTAACTCGGGTCTGGTTCGAACGGATAGGAATGAAATTTTTTTTATTCGCTATTTTTCGGCCTATACTAACCCGTTTCGTCTTGAATTGAAGCTTGGATGATGTTTTTTAATTTTTAGAATTTTTTTGCATTTATTTTTTAATTTTCTAAGTCGGGTCGGGTTCGAACGGATAGGAAAGAAATTTTTTTTATTCTCTATTTTTCAGCCTGTCTTGACCCATTTCGTCTTGAAATGAAGCCTAGATGATGTTTTTTAATTTTTAGAATTTTTTTGCTATTGTTTTTGAATTTTCTAACCTGGGTCAGGTTGGAACGGATCGGAAAAAATTTCTTTTTTTCTCTATTTTTCACCCCGTCCTGACCCATTTCATCTTGAAAGGAAGCTTGGATGATGTTTTATAATTTTTAAAATTGTTTTGCATTTATTTTTGAATTTTCTAACTCGGGTCGGGTTCGAACGGATGAGAATGAAATTTTTTTTGTTCTCTATTTTTCAGCCTATCCTGACCCGTTTCGTCTTGAAATGAAGCTTGGATGATGTTTTTTAATTTTTTGAATTTTTTTGCATTTATTTTTTAATTTTCTTACTCGGGTCTGGTTCGAACGGATAGGAAGGAAATTTTTTTTGTTCTCTATTTATTCAACTGTCCTGACCTGTTTCGTCTTGAAATGATGCCTCAATGTAGTTTTTTAATTTTTAGAATTTTTTTGCATATATTTTTGAATTTTCTAACTCGGGTCGGGTTCGAACAGATAGGAAAGAAATTTTTTTTGTTCTCTATTTTTCAGCCTGTCCTGGCCCGTTTCATCTTGAAATAAAGACTGGATGATGTATTTTTTTTAAAAAAATTTTTTTGCATTTATTTTTGAATTTTCTAACTCGGGTCGGGTTCGAACGGATAGGAATGAAAATTTTTTTGTTCGCTTTTTTTCGGCCTGTCCTGACCCGTTTCGTCTTGAATTGAAGCCTGGATGATGGTTTTTAATTTTTAGAATTTTTTTGCATTTATTTTTGAATTTTGTAACTCGGGTCAGGTTCGAACGGATAGGAAGGAATTTTTTTTTCTCTATTTTTCACCCTGTCCTGACCCATTTCGTCTTGAAATGAAGCCTGGATGATGTTTTATAATTTTTAAAATTGTTTTGCATTTATTTTTGAATTTTCTAACTCGGGTCGAGTTCGAACGGATGACAATGAAATTTTTTTTTCTCTATTTTTCAGCCTGTCCTGACCCGTTTCGTCTTGAAATGAAGCCTGGATGATGTTTTTTAATTTTTCGAATTTTTTTGCATTTATTTTTGAATTTTCTTACTCGGGTCTGGTTCGAACGGATAGGAAGGAAATTTTTTTTGTTCTCTATTTATTCAACTGTCCTGACCTGTTTTGTCTTGAAATGATGCCTCAATGTAGTTTTTTAATTTTTAGAATTTTTTTGCATTTATTTTTGAATTTTCTAACTCGGGTCGGGTTCGAACAGATAGGAAAGAAATTTTTTTTTGTTCTCTATTTTTCAGCCTGTCCTGACCCGTTTCATCTTGAAATAAAGACTGGATGATGTTTTTTATTTTTTAAAATTTTTTTGCATTTATTTTTGAATTTTCTAACTCGGGTCGGGTTTGAACGGATAGGAATGAAATTTTTTTTTGTTCGCTATTTTTCGGCCTGTCCTGACCCGTTTCATCTTGAATTGAAGCCTGGATGATGTTTTTTTATTTTAAAATTTTTTTTGCATTCATTTTTGAATTTTCCAACTCGGGTCGGGTTCGAACTGATTGGAATGAAATTTTTTTTGTTCTCTATCTATTCGCCTGTCCTGACCTGTTTCGTCTTGAAATGAAGCCTCAATGTAGTTTTTTAATTTTTAGAATTTTTTTGCATTTATTTTTGAATTTTCTAGCTCGAGTCGGGTTCGAACGGATAGGAAGGAATTTTTTTTTCTTCCCTATTTTTCGGCCTGTCTAAACCCGTTTCTTCTTGAAATGAAGCCTGGATGATGTTCTTTAATTTTTGGAATTTTTTTGTATTTATTTTTGAATTTTCTAACTCGAGTCGGGTTCGAACTGATAGGAAGGAAATTTTTTTTCCTCTCTATTTTTCGGCCTGTCCATACCCGTTTCCTCTTGAAATGAAGCCTGGATGATTTTTTTTAATTTTTGGAATTTTTTTACATTTATTTTTGAATTCTCTAACTCGGGTCGGGTTCGAACGGATAGAAAAGAAATTTTTTTTTCTCTGTTTTTCGACCTGTCCATACCCGTTTCTTCTTGAAAGGAAGCCTAGATGATGTTTTTTAATTTTTAGAATTTTTTTGCATTTATTTTCGAATTTTCTAACTCGGGTCGGGTTCGAACAGATAGGAAGGAAATTTTTTTTCTTCTCTATTTTTTGGCCTGTCCTGACCCGTTTCTTCTTGAAATGAAGCCTGGATGATGTTTTTTAATTTTTAGAATTTTTTTGCGTTTATTTTTTAATTTTCTAACTCGGGTCGGGTTCGAACGGATAGGAAGGAAATTTTTTTTCTTCTCTATTTTTCGGCCAGTCTTGACCCGTTTCGTCTTGAAATGAAGCCTGGATGATATTTTTTAATTTTTAGAAATTTTTTCGCATTTATTTTCGAATTTTCTAACTCGGGTCGGGTTCGAACGGATAGGAAGGAAATTTTGTTTTTCTCTATTTTTCGACCTGTCCATACCCGTTTCTTCTTGAAATGAAGCCTAGATGATGTTTTTTAATTTTTAGAATTTTTTTGCATTTATTTTCGAATTTTCTAACTCGGGTTGGGTTCGAACGGATTGGATGGAAATTTTTTTTCTTCTCTATTTTTCGGCCTGTCTTGACCCGTTTCGTCTTGAAATGAAGCCTGGATGACGTTTTTTAATTTTTAGAATTTTTTTGCATTTATTTTCGAATTTTCTAACTCGGGACGGGTTCGAAGGGACATCAAGGAAATTTTTTTTCTTCTTTATTTTTCGGCCTGTCCTGACCCGTTTCGTCTTGAAATGAGGCCTGGATGATGTTTTTTAATTTTTAGAATTTTTTTGCATTTATTTTTGAATTTTCTAACTCGAGTGGGTTCGAACGGATAGGAAGGAAATTTTTTTTCTTCTCTATTTTTCGGCCTGTCTATACCCGTTTCTTCTTGAAATGAAGCCTGGATGATATTCTTTAATTTTTGGAATTTTTTTGTATTTATTTTTGAATTTTCTAACTCGAGTCAGGTTCGAACTGATAGGAAGGAAATTTTTTTTCTTCTCTATTTTTCAGCCTGTCCATACCCGTTTCCTCTTGAAATAAAGCCTGGATGATTTTTTTTAATTTTTGGAATTTTTTTACATTTATTTTTGAATTTTCTAACTTGGGTCGGGTTCGAACGGATAGGAAGAAAATTTTTTTTCTCTATTTTTCGACCTGTCCATACCCGTTTCTTCTTGAAATGAAGCCTGGATGACGTTTTTCAATTTTTAGAATTTTTTTGCATTTATGTTCGAATTTTCTAACTCGGGTCGGGTTCGAACGGATAGGAAGGAAATTTTTTTTCTTCTCAATTTTTCGGCCTGTCTTGACCCGTTTCGTCTTGAAATGAAGCCTAGATTATATTTTTTAATTTTTTGAATTTTTTTGCATTTATTTTAGAATTTTCTAACTCGGGTCGGGTTCGAACGGATGGGAAGGAAATTTTTTTTCTTCCCTATTTTTCGATCTATCCATACCCGTTTCTTCTTGAAATGAATCCTGGATGATGTTTTTTAATTTTTAGACTTTTTTTCGCATTTATTTTCGAATTTTCTAACTCGGGTCGGGTTCGAACGGATAGGAAGGAAATTTTTTTTCTAAACTATTTTTTGGACTATCCTGACCCGTTTCGTCTTGAAATTAAGCGTGGATGATATTTTTTAATTTTTAGAATTTTTTTGCATTCATTTTCGAATTTTCTAACTCGGGTCGGGTTCGAACGGATAGGAAGGAAATTTTTTTTCTTCTCTATTTTTCGGCCTGTCTATACCCGTTGCATCTTGAAATGAAGCCTGGATGATGTTTTTTAATTTTAAGATTTTTTTTGCATTTATTTTCGAATTTTCCAACTCGGGTTGGGTTCGAACGGATAAGAAGGAAATTTTTTTTCTTCTCTATTTTTCGGCCTGTCCTGACCCGTTTCGTCTTGAAATGAAGCCTGGATGATTTTTTTAATTTTTAGAATTTTTTTTGCATTTATATTCGAATTTTCTAACTCGGGTCGGGTTCGAACGGATAGGAAGTAATTTTTTTTTTCTCTATTTTTCGGCCTGTCCATTCCCGTTTCCTCTTGAAATGAAGCCTGGATGATGTTTTTTAATTTTTGGAATTTTTTTGCATTTATTTTTGAATTTTCTAACTCGGGTCGGGTTCGAACGGATAGGAAGGAAATTTTTTTCGTTCTCTATTTTTCGGCCTGTCTATACCCGTTTCTTCTTGAAATGAAGCCTGGATGATGTTTTTTAATTTTTAGAATTTTTTTGCATTTATTTTTGAATTTTCTAACTCGGGTCGGGTTCGAACGGATAGGCAGGAAATTTTTTTTCTTCTCTATTTTTCGGCCTGTCCTGACCCGTTTCGTCTTGAAATCAAGCCTGGATGATGTTTTTTAATTTTTAGAATTTTTTTTGCATTTATTTTCGAATTTTCTAACTCGGGTCGGGTTCGAACGGATAGGAAGGAAATTTTTTTTGTTCTCTATTTTTCAGCTTGTCCTGACCCGTTTCGTCTTGAAATGAAGCCTGGGTGATGTTTTTCATTTTTAGAATTTTTTTTGCATTTATTTTCGAATTTTCTAACTCGGGTCGGGTTCGAACGGATAGGAAGGAAATTTTTTTTCTTCTCTGTTTTTCGGCCTGTTCAGAACCGTTTCTTCTTGAAATGAAGCCTCGATGATGTTTTTTAATTTGTAGAATTTTTTTGCATTTATTTTCGAATTTTCTAACTCGGGTCGGGTTCGAACGTACAGAAAGGAAATTTTTTTTCTTCTCTATTTTTCGGCCTGTCTATACCCGTTTCTTCTTGAAATGAAGCCTGGATGACGTTTTTTAATTTTTAGATTTTTTTCGCATTTATTTTCGAATTTTCTAACTCGAGTCGGGTTCGAACGGATAGGAAGGAAATTTTTTTTCTTTCTCTATTTTTCGGCTTGTCCTGACCCGTTTCGTCTTGAAATGAAGCCAGGATGATGTTTTTTAATTTTTAAAATTTTTTTGCATTTATTTTCAAATTTTCTAACTCGGGTCGGGTTCGAACAGATAGGAAGGAATTTTTTTTTGTTCCCTATTTTTCGGCCTGTCCATATCCGTTTCCTCTTGAAATGAAGCCTGGACGATGTTTTTTAATATTTGGAATTTTTTTTCATTTATTTTTGAATTCTCTAACTCGGGTCGGGTTCGAACGGATAGGAAGGAAATTTTTTTCGTTCTCTTTTTTTTTCGGCCTTTCCATACTCGTTTCTTCATGAAATGAAGCGTAGATGATTTTTTTTAATTTTTAGAATTTTTTTGCATTTATTTTCGAATTTTCTAACTCGGGTCGGGTTCGAACGGATAGGAAGGAAATTTTTTTTCTTCTCTATTTTTCGGCCTGTCTATACCCGTTGCTTCTTGAAATGAAGCCTGGATGATGTTTTTTAATTTTAAGATTTTTTTTGCATTTATTTTCGAATTTTCCAACTCGGGTCGGGTTCGAACGGATAGGAAGGAAATTTTTTTTCTTCTCTATTTTTCGGCTTGTCCTGACCCGTTTCATCTTGAAATGAAGCCGGGATGATGTTTTTTAATTTTTAGAATTTTTTTGCATTTATTTTTGAATTTTCTAACTCGGGTCGGGTTCGAACGGATAGGAAGGAAATTTTTTTTCTTCTCTATTTTTCGGCCTGTCTATACCCGTTGCTTCTTGAAATGAAGCCTGGATGATGTTTTTTAATTTTAAGATTTTTTTTGCATTTATTTTCGAATTTTCTAACTCGAGTCGGGTTCGAACGGATAGGAAGGAAATTTTTTTTCTTTCTCTATTTTTCGGCTTGTCCTGACCCGTTTCGTCTTGAAATGAAGCCAGGATGATGTTTTTTAATTTTTAAAATTTTTTTGCATTTATTTTCAAATTTTCTAACTCGGGTCGGGTTCGAACAGATAGGAAGGAATTTTTTTTTGTTCCCTATTTTTCGGCCTGTCCATATCCGTTTCCTCTTGAAATGAAGCCTGGACGATGTTTTTTAATATTTGGAATTTTTTTTCATTTATTTTTGAATTCTCTAACTCGGGTCGGGTTCGAACGGATAGGAAGGAAATTTTTTTCGTTCTCTTTTTTTTTCGGCCTTTCCATACTCGTTTCTTCATGAAATGAAGCGTAGATGATGTTTTTTAATTTTTAGAATTTTTTTGCATTTATTTTCGAATTTTCTAACTCGGGTCGGGTTCGAACGGATAGGAAGGAAATTTTTTTTCTTCTCTATTTTTCGGCCTGTCTATACCCGTTGCTTCTTGAAATGAAGCCTGGATGATGTTTTTTAATTTTAAGATTTTTTTTGCATTTATTTTCGAATTTTCCAACTCGGGTCGGGTTCGAACGGATAGGAAGGAAATTTTTTTTCTTCTCTATTTTTCGGCTTGTCCTGACCCGTTTCATCTTGAAATGAAGCCGGGATGATGTTTTTTAATTTTTAGAATTTTTTTGCATTTATTTTTGAATTTTCTAACTCGGGTCGGGTTCGAACGGATAGGAAGGAAATTTTTTTTCTTCTCTATTTTTCGGCCTGTCTATACCCGTTGCTTCTTGAAATGAAGCCTGGATGATGTTTTTTAATTTTAAGATTTTTTTTGCATTTATTTTCGAATTTTCCAACTCGGGTCGGGTTCGAACGGATAGGAAGGAAATTTTTTTTCTTCTCTATTTTTCGGCCTGTCCTGACCCGTTTCGTCTTGAAATGAAGCCTGGATGATGTTTTTTAATTTTTAGAATTTGTTTTGCATTTATTTTCGAATTTTCTAACCCAGGTCGGGTTCGAACGGATAGGAAGTAATTTTTTTTTGTTCTCTATTTTTCGCCCTGTCCATACCCGTTTCCTCTTGAAATGAAGCCTGGATGATGTTTTTAAATTTTTGGAATTTTTTTGCATTTCTTTTTGAATTTTCTAACTCGGGTCGGGTTCGAACGGATAGGAAGGAAATTTTTTTCGTTCTCTTTTTTTCGGCCTTTCCATATCCGTTTCTTCACGAAATGAAGCGTGGATGATATTTTTTAATTTTCAGAATTTTTTTGCATTTATTTTTGAATTTTCTAACTCGGGTCAGGTTCGAACGGATAGGAAGGAAATTTTTTTTCTTCTCTATTTTTCGACCTGTCCATACCCGTTTCTTCTTGAAATGAAGCCTGAATGATGTTTTTTAATTTTTAGAATTTTTTTGCATTTATTTTCGAATTTTCTAACTCGGGTTGGGTTCGAAGGGATATGAAGGAAATTTTTTTTCTTCTTTATTTTTCGGCCTGTCCTGACCCGTTACGTCTTGAAATGAAGCCTGGATGATGTTTTTTGATTTTTAGAATTTTTTTACATTGATTATCGAATTTTCTAATTCGGGTCGGGTTCGAACGGATAGGAAGGAAATTTTTTTTCTTTTCTATTTTTCGGCCTGTCTATACCCGTTTCTTCTTGAAATGAAGCCTGGATGATGTTTTTTAATTTTTAGAATTTTTTTGCATTTATTTTTGAATTTTCTAACTCGAGTCGGGTTCGAACGGATAGGAAGGAAATTTTTTTTCTTCTCAATTTTTCGGCCTGTCCATACCCGTTTCCTCTTGAAATGAAGCCTGGATGATTTTTTTTAATTTTTGGAATTTTTTTGCATTTATTTTCGAATTATCTAACTCAGGTCGTGTTCGAACGAATGGGAAGGAAATTTTTTTTTCCCTATTTTTCGATCTATCCATACCCGTTTCTTCTTGAAATGAATCCTGGATGATGTTTTTTAATTTTTAGAATTTTTTTCGCAATTATTTTCGAATTTTCTAACTCGGGTCGGGTTCGAACGGATAGGAAGGAAATTTTTTTTCTTCTCTATTTTTTGGACTGTCCTGACCCGTTTCGTCTTGAAATGAAGCGTGGATGATGTTTTTTAATTTTTAGAATTTTTTTGCATTTATTTTCGAATTTTCTAACTCGTGTCGGGTTCGAACGGATAGGAAGGAATTTTTTTTTTGTTCTCTATTTTTCGGCCTGTCCATACCCGTTTCCTCTTGAAATGAAGCCTGGATGATTTTTTTTAATTTTTGGAATTTTTTTGCATTTATTTTCGAATTTTCTAACTCAGGTCTGGTTCGAACGGATGGGAAGGAAATTTTTTTTCTTCCCTATTTTTCGATCTATCCAAACCCGTTTCTTCTTGAAATGAATCCTGGATGATATTTTTTAATATTTAGAATTTTTTTTGCATTTATTTTCGAATTTCCTAACTTGGGTCGGGTTCGAACGGATAGGAAGGAAATTTTTTTTCTTCTCTATTTTTTGGACTGTCCTGACCCGTTTCGTCTTGAAATGAAGCGTAGATGATGTTTTTTAATTTTTAGAATTTTTTTGCATTTATTTTCGAATTTTCTAACTCGGGTCGGGTTCGAACGGATAGGAAGGAAATTTTTTTTCTTCTCTATTTTTCGGCCTGTCTATACCCGTTGCTTCTTGAAATGAAGCCTGGATGATGTTTTTTAATTTTAAGATTTTTTTTGCATTTATTTTCGAATTTTCCAACTCGGGTCGGGTTCGAACGGATAGGAAGGAAATTTTTTTTCTTCTCTATTTTTCGGCCTGTCCTGACCCGTTTCGTCTTGAAATGAAGCCTGGATGATGTTTTTTAATTTTTAGAATTTGTTTTGCATTTATTTTCGAATTTTCTAACCCAGGTCGGGTTCGAACGGATAGGAAGTAATTTTTTTTTGTTCTCTATTTTTCGCCCTGTCCATACCCGTTTCCTCTTGAAATGAAGCCTGGATGATGTTTTTAAATTTTTGGAATTTTTTTGCATTTCTTTTTGAATTTTCTAACTCGGGTCGGGTTCGAACGGATAGGAAGGAAATTTTTTTCGTTCTCTTTTTTTCGGCCTTTCCATATCCGTTTCTTCACGAAATGAAGCGTGGATGATATTTTTTAATTTTCAGAATTTTTTTGCATTTATTTTTGAATTTTCTAACTCGGGTCAGGTTCGAACGGATAGGAAGGAAATTTTTTTTCTTCTCTATTTTTCGACCTGTCCATACCCGTTTCTTCTTGAAATGAAGCCTGAATGATGTTTTTTAATTTTTAGAATTTTTTTGCATTTATTTTCGAATTTTCTAACTCGGGTTGGGTTCGAAGGGATATGAAGGAAATTTTTTTTCTTCTTTATTTTTCGGCCTGTCCTGACCCGTTACGTCTTGAAATGAAGCCTGGATGATGTTTTTTGATTTTTAGAATTTTTTTACATTGATTATCGAATTTTCTAATTCGGGTCGGGTTCGAACGGATAGGAAGGAAATTTTTTTTCTTTTCTATTTTTCGGTCTGTCTATACCCGTTTCTTCTTGAAATGAAGCCTGGATGATGTTTTTTAATTTTTAGAATTTTTTTGCATTTATTTTTGAATTTTCTAACTCGAGTCGGGTTCGAACGGATAGGAAGGAAATTTTTTTTCTTCTCAATTTTTCGGCCTGTCCATACCCGTTTCCTCTTGAAATGAAGCCTGGATGATTTTTTTTAATTTTTGGAATTTTTTTGCATTTATTTTCGAATTATCTAACTCAGGTCGTGTTCGAACGAATGGGAAGGAAATTTTTTTTTCCCTATTTTTCGATCTATCCATACCCGTTTCTTCTTGAAATGAATCCTGGATGATGTTTTTTAATTTTTAGAATTTTTTTCGCAATTATTTTCGAATTTTCTAACTCGGGTCGGGTTCGAACGGATAGGAAGGAAATTTTTTTTCTTCTCTATTTTTTGGACTGTCCTGACCCGTTTCGTCTTGAAATGAAGCGTGGATGATGTTTTTTAATTTTTAGAATTTTTTTGCATTTATTTTCGAATTTTCTAACTCGTGTCGGGTTCGAACGGATAGGAAGGAATTTTTTTTTTGTTCTCTATTTTTCGGCCTGTCCATACCCGTTTCCTCTTGAAATGAAGCCTGGATGATTTTTTTTAATTTTTGGAATTTTTTTGCATTTATTTTCGAATTTTCTAACTCAGGTCTGGTTCGAACGGATGGGAAGGAAATTTTTTTTCTTCCCTATTTTTCGATCTATCCAAACCCGTTTCTTCTTGAAATGAATCCTGGATGATATTTTTTAATATTTAGAATTTTTTTTGCATTTATTTTCGAATTTCCTAACTTGGGTCGGGTTCGAACGGATAGGAAGGAAATTTTTTTTCTTCTCTATTTTTTGGACTGTCCTGACCCGTTTCGTCTTGAAATGAAGCGTAGATGATGTTTTTTAATTTTTAGAATTTTTTTGCATTTATTTTCGAATTTTCTAACTCGGGTCGGGTTCGAACGGATAGGAAGGAAATTTTTTTTCTTCTCTATTTTTCGGCCTGTCTATACCCGTTGCTTCTTGAAATGAAGCCTGGATGATGTTTTTTAATTTTAAGATTTTTTTTGCATTTATTTTTGAATTTTCCAACTCGGGTCGGGTTCGAACGGATAGGAAGGAAATTTTTTTTCTTCTCTATTTTTCGGCTTGTCCTGACCCGTTTCATCTTGAAATGAAGCCTGGATGATGTTTTTTAATTTTTAGAAGTTTTTTGCATTTATTTTCGAATTTTCTAACTCGGGTCGGGTTCGAACGGATAGGAAGGAAATTTTTTTTCTTCTCTATTTTTCGGCCTGTCCTGACCCGTTTCGTCTTGAAATGAAGCCTGGATGATGTTTTTTAATTTTTAGAATTTGTTTTGCATTTATTTTCGAATTTTCTAACCCGGGTCGGGTTCGAACGGATAGGAAGTAATTTTTTTTTGTTCTCTATTTTTCGCCCTGTCCATACCCGTTTCCTCTTGAAATGAAGCCTGGATGATGTTTTTAAATTTTTGGAATTTTTTTGCATTTCTTTTTGAATTTTCTAACTCGGGTCGGGTTCAAACGGATAGGAAGGAAATTTTTTTCGTCCTCTTTTTTTCGGCCTTTCCATATCCGTTTCTTCACGAAATGAAGCGTGGATGATATTTTTTAATTTTCAGAATTTTTTTGCATTTATTTTTGAATTTTCTAACTCGGGTCAGGTTCGAACGGATAGGAAGGAAATTTTTTTTCTTCTCTATTTTTCGACCTGTCCATACCCGTTTCTTCTTGAAATGAAGCCTGGATGATGTTTTTTAATTTTTAGAATTTTTTTGCATTTATTTTCGAATTTTCTAACTCGGGTTGGGTTCGAAGGGATATGAAGGAAATTTTTTTTCTTCTTTATTTTTCGGCCTGTCCTGACCCGTTACGTCTTGAAATGAAGCCTGGATGATGTTTTTTGATTTTTAGAATTTTTTTACATTGATTTTCGAATTTTCTAATTCGGGTCGGGTTCGAACGGATAGGAAGGAAATTTTTTTTCTTTTCTATTTTTCGGCCTGTCTATACCCGTTTCTTCTTGAAATGAAGCCTGGATGATGTTTTTTAATTTTTAGAATTTTTTTGCATTTATTTTTGAATTTTCTAACTCGAGTTGGGTTCGAACGGATAGGAAGGAAATTTTTTTTCTTCTCTATTTTTCGGCCTGTCCATACCCGTTTCCTCTTGAAATGAAGTCTGGATGATTTTTTTTAATTTTTGGAATTTTTTTGCATTTATTTTCGAATTATCTAACTCAGGTCGGGTTCGAACGAATGGGAAGGAAATTTTTTTTTTCCCTATTTTTCGATCTATCCATACCCGTTTCTTCTTGAAATGAATCCTGGATGATGTTTTTTAATTTTTAGAATTTTTTTCGCATTTATTTTCGAATTTTCTAACTCGGGTCGGGTTCGAACGGATAGGAAGGAAATTTTTTTTCTTCTCTATTTTTTGGACTGTCCTGACCCGTTTCGTCTTGAAAGGAAGCGTGGATGATGTTTTTTAATTTTTAGAATTTTTTTGCATTTATTTTCGAATTTTCTAACTCGTGTCGGGTTCGAACGGATAGGAAGGAATTTTTTTTTTGTTCTCTATTTTTCGGCCTGTCCATACCCGTTTCCTCTTGAAATGAAGCCTGGATGATTTTTTTTAATTTTTGGAATTTTTTTGCATTTATTTTCGAATTTTCTAACTCGGGTCGGGTTCGAACGGATAGAAAGGAAATTTTTTTTCTTCTCTATTTTTTGGACTGTCCTGACCCGTTTCGTCTTGAAATGAAGCGTGGATGAGGTTTTTTAATTTTTAGAATTTTTTTGCATTTATTTTCGAATTTTCTAACTCGTGTCGGGTTCGAACGGATAGGAACGAATTTTTTTTTTGTTCTCTATATTTCGGCCTGTCCATACCCGTTTCCTCTTTAAATGAAGCCTGGATGATGTTTTTTAATTTTTGGAATTTTTTTGCATTTATTTTCGAATTTTCTAACTCGGGTCGGGTTCGAACGGATAGGAAGGAAATTTTTTTTCTTCTCTATTTTTTGGACTGTCTTGACCCGTTTCGTCTTGAAATGAAGCCTGGATGATTTTTTTTAATTTTTGGAATTTTTTTGCATTTATTTTCGAATTTTCTAACTCAGGTCGGGGTCGAACGAATTGGAAGGAAATTTTTTTTCTTCCCTATTTTTCAATCTATCCATACCCGTTTTTTCTTGAAATGAATCCTGGATGATGTTTTTTAATTTTTAGAATTTTTTTCGCATTTATTTTCGAATTTTCTAACTCGGGTCGGGTTCGAACGGATAGGAAGGAAATTTTTTTTCGTTATCTATTTTTTGGCCTGTCTAAACCCGTTTCTTCTTGAAATGAAGCCTGGATGATGTTTTTTAATTTTTAGAATTTTTTTGCATTTATTTTTGAATTTTCTAACTCGGGTCGGGTTCGAACGGATAGGAAGGAAATTTTTTTTCTTCTCTATTTTTAGACCTGTCCTGACCCGTTTCGTCTTGAAATCAAGCCTGGATGATATTTTTTAATTTTTAGAATTTTTTTTTGCATTTATTTTCAAATTTTCTAACTCGGGTCGGGTTCGAACGGATAGGAAGGAAATTTTTTTTCTTCTCTATTTTTCGGCCTGTCCTGACCCGTTTCTTCTTGAAATGAAGCCTCGATGATGTTTTTTAATTTTTAGAATTTTTTTTTGCATTTATTTTCAAATTTTCTAACTCGGGTCGGGTTCGAACGGATAGGAAGGAAATTTTTTTTCTTCTCTATTTTTCGGCCTGTCGTGACCCGTTTCTTCTTGAAATGAAGCCTCGATGATGTTTTTTAATTTTTAGAATTTTTTTATATTTATTTTCGAATTTTCTAACTCGGGTCGGGTTCGAACGGATAGGAAGGAAATTTTTTTTCTTCTCTATTTTTCGGCCTGTCCTGACCCGTTTCTTCTTGAAATGAAGCCTCGATGATGTTTTTTAATTTTTAGAATTTTTTTATATTTATTTTCGAATTTTCTAACTCGGGTCGGGTTTGAACGGATAGGAAGGAAATTTTTTTTCTTCTCTATTTTTCAGCCTGTCTATACCCGTTTCTTCTTGAAATGAAGCCTGGATGACATTTTTTAATTTTTAGATTTTTTTTGCATTTATTTTTGAATTTTCTAACTCGGGTCAGGTTCGAACGGATAGGAAGGAAATTTTTTTTCTTCTCTATTTTTCGACCTGTCCATACCCGTTTCTTCTTGAAATGAAGCCTGGATGATGTTTTTTAATTTTTAGAATTTTTTTGCATTTATTTTCGAATTTTCTAACTCGGGTTGGGTTCGAAGGGATATGAAGGAAATTTTTTTTCTTCTTTATTTTTCGGCCTGTCCTGACCCGTTACGTCTTGAAATGAAGCCTGGATGATGTTTTTTGATTTTTAGAATTTTTTTACATTGATTTTCGAATTTTCTAATTCGGGTCGGGTTCGAACGGATAGGAAGGAAATTTTTTTTCTTTTCTATTTTTCGGCCTGTCTATACCCGTTTCTTCTTGAAATGAAGCCTGGATGATGTTTTTTAATTTTTAGAATTTTTTTGCATTTATTTTTGAATTTTCTAACTCGAGTTGGGTTCGAACGGATAGGAAGGAAATTTTTTTTCTTCTCTATTTTTCGGCCTGTCCATACCCGTTTCCTCTTGAAATGAAGTCTGGATGATTTTTTTTAATTTTTGGAATTTTTTTGCATTTATTTTCGAATTATCTAACTCAGGTCGGGTTCGAACGAATGGGAAGGAAATTTTTTTTTTCCCTATTTTTCGATCTATCCATACCCGTTTCTTCTTGAAATGAATCCTGGATGATGTTTTTTAATTTTTAGAATTTTTTTCGCATTTATTTTCGAATTTTCTAACTCGGGTCGGGTTCGAACGGATAGGAAGGAAATTTTTTTTCTTCTCTATTTTTTGGACTGTCCTGACCCGTTTCGTCTTGAAAGGAAGCGTGGATGATGTTTTTTAATTTTTAGAATTTTTTTGCATTTATTTTCGAATTTTCTAACTCGTGTCGGGTTCGAACGGATAGGAAGGAATTTTTTTTTTGTTCTCTATTTTTCGGCCTGTCCATACCCGTTTCCTCTTGAAATGAAGCCTGGATGATTTTTTTTAATTTTTGGAATTTTTTTGCATTTATTTTCGAATTTTCTAACTCGGGTCGGGTTCGAACGGATAGAAAGGAAATTTTTTTTCTTCTCTATTTTTTGGACTGTCCTGACCCGTTCCGTCTTGAAATGAAGCGTGGATGAGGTTTTTTAATTTTTAGAATTTTTTTGCATTTATTTTCGAATTTTCTAACTCGTGTCGGGTTCGAACGGATAGGAACGAATTTTTTTTTTGTTCTCTATATTTCGGCCTGTCCATACCCGTTTCCTCTTTAAATGAAGCCTGGATGATGTTTTTTAATTTTTGGAATTTTTTTGCATTTATTTTCGAATTTTCTAACTCGGGTCGGGTTCGAACGGATAGGAAGGAAATTTTTTTTCTTCTCTATTTTTTGGACTGTCTTGACCCGTTTCGTCTTGAAATGAAGCCTGGATGATTTTTTTTAATTTTTGGAATTTTTTTGCATTTATTTTCGAATTTTCTAACTCAGGTCGGGGTCGAACGAATGGGAAGGAAATTTTTTTTCTTCCCTATTTTTCAATCTATCCATACCCGTTTTTTCTTGAAATGAATCCTGGATGATGTTTTTTAATTTTTAGAATTTTTTTCGCATTTATTTTCGAATTTTCTAACTCGGGTCGGGTTCGAACGGATAGGAAGGAAATTTTTTTTCGTTATCTATTTTTTGGCCTGTCTAAACCCGTTTCTTCTTGAAATGAAGCCTGGATGATGTTTTTTAATTTTTAGAATTTTTTTGCATTTATTTTTGAATTTTCTAACTCGGGTCGGGTTCGAACGGATAGGAAGGAAATTTTTTTTCTTCTCTATTTTTCGACCTGTCCTGACCCGTTTCGTCTTGAAATCAAGCCTGGATGATATTTTTTAATTTTTAGAATTTTTTTTTGCATTTATTTTCAAATTTTCTAACTCGGGTCGGGTTCGAACGGATAGGAAGGAAATTTTTTTTCTTCTCTATTTTTCGGCCTGTCCTGACCCGTTTCTTCTTGAAATGAAGCCTCGATGATGTTTTTTAATTTTTAGAATTTTTTTATATTTATTTTCGAATTTTCTAACTCGGGTCGGGTTTGAACGGATAGGAAGGAAATTTTTTTTCTTCTCTATTTTTCAGCCTGTCTATACCCGTTTCTTCTTGAAATGAAGCCTGGATGACATTTTTTAATTTTTAGATTTTTTTTGCATTTATTTTCGAATTTTCTAACTCGAGTCGGGTTCGAACGGATAGGAAGGAAATTTTTTTTCTTCTCTATTTTTCCGCCTGTCCTGACCCGATTCGTCTTGAAATGGAGCCTGGATTATGTTTTATAATTTTTAGAATTTTTTTGCATTTATTTTCAAATTTTATAACTCAGGTCGGGTTCGAACGGATAGGAAGGAATTTTTTTTTGTTCTTTATTTTTCGGCCTTTCCATACCCGTTTCCTCTTGAAATGAAGCCTGGATGATGTTTTTTAATATTTGGAATTTTTTTGCATTTATTTTTGAATTTTCTAACTCGGGTCGGGTTCGAACGGATAGGAAGGAAATTTTTTTTCTTCTCTATTTTTCGGCCTGTCCTAACCCGTTTCTTCTTGAAATGAAGCCTTGATGATGTTTTTTAATTTTTAGAATTTTTTTGTATTTATTTTCGAATTTTCTAGCTCGGGTCGGGTTCGAATGGATAGGAAGGAAATTTTTTTCGTTCTCTATTTTTCGGCCTGTCTATACCCGTTTCTTCTTGAAATGAAGCCTGGATGATGTTTTTTAATTTTCAGAATTTTTTTGCATTTATTTTTGAATTTTCTAACTCGGGTCGGGTTCGAACGGATAGGAAGGAAATTTTTTTTTCTTCTCTATTTTTCGGCCTGTCCTGACCCGTTTCGTCTTGAAATCAAGCCTGGATGATGTTTTTTAATTTTTAGAATTTTTTTTGCATTTATTTTCGAATTTTCTAACTCGGGTCGGGTTCGAACGGATAGGAAAGAAATTTTTTTTGTTCTCTATTTTTCGGCTTGTCCTGACCCGTTTCGTCTTAAAATGAAGCCTGGGTGATGTTTTTCATTTTTAGAATTTTTTTTGCATTTATTTTCGAATTTTCCAACTCGGGTCGGGTTCGAACGGATAGGAAGGAAATTTTTTTTCTTCTCTGTTTTTCGGCCTGTTCTGACCCGTTTCTTCTTGAAATGAAGCCTCGATGATGTTTTTTAATTTGTAGAATTTTTTTGCATTTATTTTCGAATTTTCTAACTCGGGTCGGGTTCGAACGGATAGAAAGGAAATTTTTTTTCTTCTCTATTTTTCGGCCTGTCTATACCCGTTTCTTCTTGAAATGAAGCCTGGATGACGTTTTTTAATTTTTAGATTTTTTTCGCATTTATTTTCGAATTTTCTAACTCGAGTCGGGTTCGAACGGATAGGAAGGAAATTTTTTTTCTTTCTCTATTTTTCGGCTTGTCCTGACCCGTTTCGTCTTGAAATGAAGCCAGGATGATGTTTTTTAATTTTTAGAATTTTTTTGCATTTATTTTCAAATTTTCTAACTCGGGTCGGGTTCGAACAGATAGGAAGGAATTTTTTTTTGTTCCCTATTTTTCTGCCTATCCATATCCGTTTCCTCTTGAAATGAAGCCTGGATGATGTTTTTTAATATTTGGAATTTTTTTGTATTTATTTTTGAATTCTCTAACTCGGGTCGGGTTCGAACGGATAGGAAGGAAATTTTTTTCGTTCTCTTTTTTTTTCGGCCTTTCCATACCCGTTTCTTCATGAAATGAAGCGTAGATGATGTTTTTTAATTTTTAGAATTTTTTTGCATTTATTTTCGAATTTTCTAACTCGGGTCGAGTTCGCACGGATAGGAAGGAAATTTTTTTTCTTCTCTATTTTTCGGCCTGTCTATACCCGTTGCTTCTTGAAATGAAGCCTGGATGATGTTTTTTAATTTTATGATTTTTTTTGCATTTATTTTCGAATTTTCCAACTCGGGTCGGGTTCGAACGGATAGGAAGGAAAATTTTTTTCTTCTCTATTTTTCGGCTTGTCCTGACCCGTTTCGTCTTGAAATGAAGCCTGGATGATGTTTTTTAATTTTTAGAATTTTTTTGCATTTATTTTCGAATTTTCTGACTCGGGTCAGGTTCGAACGGATAGGAAGGAAATTTTTTTTCTTCTCTATTTTTCGGCCTGTCTATACCCGTTGCATCTTGAAATGAAGCCTGGATGATGTTTTTTAATTTTAAGATTTTTTTTGCATTTATTTTCGAATTTTCCAACTCGGGTCGGGTTCGAACGGATAGGAAGGAAATTTTTTTTCTTCTCTATTTTTCGGCCTGTCCTGACCCGTTTCGTCTTGAAATGAAGCCGGGATGATGTTTTTTAATTTTTAGAATTTGTTTTGCATTTATTTTCGAATTTTCTAACCCGGGTCGGGTACGAACGGATAGGAAGTAATTTTTTTTTGTTCTCTATTTTTCGCCCTGTCCATACCCGTTTCCTCTTGAAATGAAGCCTGGACGATGTTTTTTAATTTTTGGAATTTTTTTGCATTTCTTTTTGAATTTTCTAACTCGGGTCGGGTTCGAACGGATAGGAAGGAAATTTTTTTCGTTCTCTTTTTTTTGGCCTTTCCATATCCGTTTCTTCACGAAATGAAGCGTGGATGATGTTTTTTAATTTTCAGAATTTTTTTGCATTTATTTTTGAATTTTCTAACTCGGGTCGGGTTCGAACGGATAGGAAGGAAATTTTTTTTCTTCTCTATTTTTCGACCTGTCCATACCCGTTTCTTCTTGAAATGATGCCTGGATGATGTTTTTTAATTTTTAGAATTTTTTTGCATTTATTTTCGAATTTTCTAACTCGGGAAGGGTTCGAAGGGGTATGAAGGAAATTTTTTTTCTTCTTTATTTTTCGGCTTGTCCTGACCCGTTATGTCTTGAAATGAAGCCTGGATGATGTTTTTTGATTTTTAGAATTTTTTTACATTGATTTTCGAATTTTCTAACTCGGGTCGGGTTCGAACGGATAGGAAGGAAATTTTTTTTCTTTTCTATTTTTCGGCCTGTCTATACCCGTTTCTTCTTGAAATGAAGCCTGGATGATGTTTTTTAATTTTTAGAATTTTTTTGCATTTATTTTTGAATTTTCTAGCTCGGGTCGGTTTCGAACGGATAGGAAGGAAATTTTTTTTCTTCTCTATTTTTCGGCCTGTCCATACCCGTTTCCTCTTGAAATGAAGCCTGGATGTTTTTTTTTTTTTTTTTGGAATTTTTTTGCATTTATTTTCGAATTTTCTAACTCAGGTCGGGTTCGAACGAATGGGAAGGAAATTTTTTTTCTTCCCTATTTTTCGATCTATCCATACCCGTTTCTTCTTGAAATGAATCCTGGATGATGTTTTTTAATTTTTAGAATTTTTTTTGCATTTATTTTCGAATTTTCTAACTCGGGTCGGGTTCGAACGGATAGGAAGGAAGTTTTTTTTCGTTATCTATTTTTTGGCCTGTCTATACCCGTTTCTTCTTGAAATGAAGCCTGGATGATGTTTTTTAATTTTTAAAATTTTTTTGCATTTATTTTTGAATTTTCTAACTTGGGTCGGGTTCGAACGGATAGGAAGGAAATTTTTTTTCTTCTCTATTTTTGGACCTGTCCTGACCCGTTTCGTCTTGAAATCAAGCCTGGATGATATTTTTTAATTTTTAGAATTTTTTTTGCATTTATTTTCGAATTTTCTAACTCGGGTCGGGTTCGAACGGATAGGAAGGAAATTTTTTTTCCTCTCTATTTTTCGGCCTGTCCTGACCCGTTTCTTCTTGAAATGAAGCCTCGATGATGTTTTTTAATTTTTAGAATTTTTTTGCATTTATTTTCGAATTTTCTAACTCGGGTCGGGTTTGAACGGATAGGAAGGAAATTTTTTTTCTTCTCTATTTTTCGGCCAGTCTATACCCGTTTCTTCTTGAAATGAAGCCTGGATGACATTTTTTAATTTTTAGATTTTTTTTGCATTTATTTTCGAATTTTCTAACTCGGGTCGGGTTCGAACGGATAGGAAGAAAATTTTTTTTCTTCTCTATTTTTCGGCCTGTCTATACCCGTTTCTTCTTGAAATGAAGCCTCGATGATGTTTTTTAATTTTTAGAATTTTTTTGCATTTATTTTTGAATTTTCTAACTCGGGTCGGGTTCGAACGGATAGGAAGGAATTATTTTTTCTTTTCTATTTTTCGGCCTGTCCATACCCGTTTCCTCTTGAAATGAAGCCTGGATGATTTTTTTTAATTTTTGGAATTTTTTTGCATTTATTTTTTAATTTTCTAAATCGGGTCGGGTTCGAAACGAAGGGAAGGAAATTATTTTTCTTCCCTATTTTTCGATCTATCCATACCCGTTTCTTCTTGAAATGAATCCTGGATGATGTTTTTTAATTTTTAGAATTTTTTTCGCATTTATTTTCGAATTTTCTAACTCGGGTCGGGTTCGATCGGATACGAAGGAAATTTTGTTTCTTCTCTATTTTTTGGCCTGTCCTGGCCCGTTTCGTCTTGAAATGAAGCCTGGATGATGTTTTTTAATTTTTAGAATTTTTTTATATTTATTTTCGAATTTTCTAACTCGGGTCGTGTTCGAATGGATAGGAAGGAAATTTTTTTTCTTCACTATTTTTCGGCCTGTGTTGACCCGTTTCGTCTTGAAATGAAGCCTGGATTATGTTTTCTAATTTTTAGAATTTTTTTCGCATTTATTTTCGAATTTTCTAACTCGGGTCGGGTTCGAACGGATAGGAAGGAAATTTTTTTTCTTCTCTATTTTTCGGTCTGTCTATACCCGTTTCTTTTTGAAATGAAGCCTGGATGACGTTTTCTAATTTTTAGAATTTTTTTGCATTTATTTTCGAATTTTCTAACTCGGGTCGGGTTCGAACGGATAGGAAGGAAATTTTTTTGTTCTCTATTTTTCGGCCGGTCTTGACCCGTTTCGTCTTGAAATGAAGCCTGGATGATGTTTTGTTATTTTTAGAATTTTTTAGCATTTATTTTCGAATTTTCTAACTCGGGTCGGGTTAGAAGGGATATGAAGGAAATTTTTTTTCTTCTTTATTTTTCGGCCTGTCCTGACCCGTTTCGTCTTCAAATGAAGCCTGGATGAATTTTTTTAATTTATAGAATTTTTTTGCATTTATTTTCGAATTTTCTAACTCGGGTCGGGTTCGAACGGATAGGAAGGAAATTTTTTTTTCTTCTCTATTTTTCGGCCTGTCTATACCCGTTTCTTCTTGAAATGAAGCCTGAATGATGTTTTTTAATTTTTAGAATTTTTTTGCATTTATTTTCAAATTTTCTAAATCGGGTCGTGTTCGAACGGATAGGAAGGAAATTTTTTTTCTTATCTATTTTTCGGCCTGTCTTGACCCGTTTCATCTTGAAATGAAGCCTGGATGATGTTTTTTAATTTTTAGAATTTTTTTCGCATTTATTTTCGAATTTTCTAACTCGGGTCGGGTTCGAACGGATAGGAAGGAAAAAAATTTTTTTCTCTATTTTTCGACCTGTCCATACCCGTTTCTTCTAGAAATGAAGGCTAGATGATGTTGTTTAATTTTTAGAATTTTTTTGCATTTATTTTCGAATTTTCTAACTCGGGTCGGATTCGAACCGATGGGAAGGAAATTTTTTTTCTTCTCTATTTTTCGGCCTGTCTTGACCCGTTTCGTCTTGAAATGAAGCATGGATGATGTTTTTTAATTTTTAGAATTTTTTTGCATTTATTTTCTAATTTTCTAACTTGGGTCGGGTTCGAAGGGATATGAAGGAAATTTTTTTTCTTCTTTATTTTTCGGCCTGTCCTGACCCGTTTCGTCTTGAAATGAAGCCTGGATGATGTTTTTTAATTTTTAGAATTTTTTTGCATTTATTTTTGAATTTTCTAACTCGGGTCGGGTTCGAACGGATAGGAAGGAAATTTTTTTTTCTTTTCTATTTTTCGGCCTGTCCATACCCGTTTCCTCTTGAAATGAAGCCTGGATGATTTTTTTTAATAATTGGAATTTTTTTGCATTTATTTTTTAATTTTCTAACTCGGGTCGGGTTCGAACTGAAGGGAAAGAAATTTTTTTTCTTCCCTATTTTTCGATCTATCCATACCCGTTTCTTCTTGAAATGAAGCCTGGATGATTTTTTTTAATTTTTGGAATTTTTTTGCATTTATTTTTTAATTTTCTAACTCGGGTCGGGTTCGAAGGGATATGAAGGAAATTTTTTTTCTTCTTTATTTTTCGGCCTGTCCTGACCCGTTTCGTCTTGAAATGAAGCCTGGATGATTTTTTTTAATTTTTAGAATTTTTTTGCATTTATTTTCGAATTTTCTAGCTCGGGTCGGGTTCGAAGGGATATGAAGGAAATTTTTTTTCTTCCTTATTTTTCGGCTTGTCCAGACCTGTTTCGTCTTGAAATGAAGCTTGGATGATTTTTTTAATTTTTAGAATTTTTTTGCATTTACTTTCGAATTTTCTAACTCGGGTCGGGTTCGAACGGATAGGAAGGAAATTTTTTTCCTTCTCTATTTTTCGGGCTGTCTATACCCATTTCTTCTTGAAATGAAGCCTGGATGTTGTTTTTTAATTTTTAGAATTTTTTTGCATTTATTTTTGAATTTTCTAACTCGGGTCGTGTTCGAACGGATAGGAAGGAAATTTTTTTTCTTCTCTATTTTTCGGCCTGTCTTGACCCGTTTCATCTTGAAATGAAGCCTGGAAGATGTTTTTTAATTTTTAGAATTTTTTTCGCATTTATTTTCGAATTTTCTAACTCGGGTCGGGTTCGAACGGATAGGAAGGAAAATTTTTTTTTTCTCTATTTTTCGACCTGTCCATACCCGTTTCTTCTAGAAATGAAGCCTAGATGATGTTTTTTAATTTTTAGAACTTTTTTGCATTTATTTTCGAATTTTCTAACTCGGGTGGGATTCGAACCGATAGGAAGGAAATTTTTTTTCTTCTCTATTTTTCGGCCTGTCTTGACCCGTTTCGTCTTGAAATGAAGCATGGATGATGTTTTTTAATTTTTAGAATTTTTTTGCATTTATTTTCGAATTTTCTAACTAGGGTCGGGTTCGAAGGGATATGAAGGAAATTTTTTTTCTTCTTTATTTTTCGGCCTGTCCTGACCCGTTTCGTCTTGAAATGAAGCTTGTATGATGTTTTTTAATTTTTAGAATTTTTTTGCATTTATTTTCGAATTTTCTAACTCGGGTCGGGTTCGAACGGATAGGAAGGAAATTTTTTTTCCTCTCTATTTTTCGGCCTGTCTATACCCGTTTCTTTTTGAAATGAAGCCTGGATGACGTTTTTTAATTTTGCATTTATTTTCGAATTATCTAACTCGGGTCGGGTTCGAACGGATAGGAAGGAAATTTTTTTGTTCTCTATTTTTCGGCCTGTCTTGACCCGTTTCGTCTTCAAATGAATCCTGGATGATGTTTTTTAATTTTTAGAATTTTTTTGCGTTTATTTTCGAATTTTCTAACTCGGGTCGGGTTCGAAGGGATATGATGGAAATTTTTTTTCTTCTTTCTTTTTCGGCCTGTCCTGACCCGTTTCGTCTTGAAATGAAGCCTGGATGATTTTTTTTAATTTTTAGAATTTTTTGCATTGATTTTCGAAATTTCTAACTCGGGTCGGGTTCGAACGGATAGGAAGGAAATTTTTTTTCTTCTCTATTTTTCGGCCTGTCTATACCTGTTTCTTCTTGAAATGAAGCCTGGATGATGTTTTTTAATTTTTAGAATTTTTTTGCATTTATTTTTGAATTTTCTAACTCGGGTCGGGTTCGAACGGATAGGAAGGAAATTTTTTTTCTTCTTTATTTTTCGACCTGTCTTGTCCCGTTTCATCTTGAAATGAAGCCTGGATGACGATTTTTAATTTTTAAAATTTTTTTGCATTTATTTTCGAATTTTCTAACTCGGGTCGGGTTCGAACGGATAGGAAGGAAATTTTTTTGTTCTCTATTTTTCGGCCTGTCTTGACCCGTTTCGTCTTCAAATGGAGCCTGGATGATGTTTTTTAATTTTTAGAATTTTTTTGCGTTTATTTTCGAATTTTCTAACTCGGGTCGGGTTCGAAG
Organism: Quercus robur; assembly: GCF_932294415.1. Taxonomy (NCBI): domain Eukaryota; kingdom Viridiplantae; phylum Streptophyta; class Magnoliopsida; order Fagales; family Fagaceae; genus Quercus; species Quercus robur. The sequence continues at coordinate 38,615,979 of NC_065538.1, read as the reverse complement.
GGATAAGAAGGAAATTTTTTTTCTTCTTTATTTTTCGACCTGTCCTGACCCGTTTCGTCTTGAAATGAAGCCTGGATGATGTTTTTTATTTTCTAGAATTTTTTAGCATTTATTTTCGAATTTTCTAAGTCGGGTCGGGTTCGAAGGGATATGAAGGAAATTTTTTTCTTCTTTATTTTTCGGCCTGTCCTGACCCGTTTCGTCTTGAAATGAAGCCTGGATGATTTTTTTTAATTTTTAGAATTGTTTTGCATTGATTTTCGACTTTTCCAACTCGGGTCGGGTTCGAAGGGATAGGAAGGAAATTTTTTTTCTTCTCTATTTTTCGGCCTCTCTATACCCGTTTCTTCTTGAAATGAAGCCTGGATGATGTTTTTTAATTTTTAGAATTTTTTGCATTTATTTTTGAATTTTCTAACTCGGGTCGGGTTCGAACGGATAGGAAGGAAATTTTTTTTTCTTTTCTATTTTTCGGCCTGTGCATACCCGTTTCCTCTTGAAATGAAGCCTGGATGATTTTTTTTAATATTTGGAATTTTTTTGCATTTATTTTTTAATTTTCTAACTCGGGTCGGGTTCGAACCGAAGGGAAAGAAATTTTTTTTCTTCCCTATTTTTCGATCTATCCATACCCGTTTCTTCTTGAAATGAAGCCTGGATGATTTTTTTTAATTTTTGGAATTTTTTTGCATTTATTTTTTAATTTTCTAACTCGGGTCGGGTTCGAAGGGATATGAAGGAAATTTTTTTTCTTCTTTATTTTTCAGCCTGTCCTGACCCGTTTCGTCTTGAAATGAAGCCTGGATGATTTTTTTTAATTTTTAGAATTTTTTTGCATTGATTTTCGAATTTTCTAACTCGGGTCGGGTTCGAACGGATAGAAAGGAAATTTTTTTTTCTTCTTTATTTTTCGACCTGTCTTGACCCGTTTCATCTTGAAATGAAGCCTGGATGAGGTTTTTTAATTTTTAAAATTTTTTTGCATTTATTTTCGAATTTTCTAACTCGGGTCGGGTTCGAACGGATAGGAAGGAAATTTTTTTGTTCTCTATTTTTCGGCCTGTCTTGACCCGTTTCGTCTTGAAATGGAGCCTGGATGATGTTTTTTAATTTTTAGAATTTTTTTGCGTTTATTTTCGAATTTTCTAACTCGGGTCGGGTTCGAAGGGATATGAAGGAAATTTTTTTTCTTCTTTATTTTTCGACCTGTCCTGACCCGTTTCGTCTTGAAATGAAGCCTTGATGATGTTTTTTAATTTTTAGAATTTTTTAGCATTTATTTTCGAATTTTCTAAGTCGGGTCGGGTTCGAAGGGATATGAAGGAAATTTTTTTTCTTCTTTATTTTTTGGCCTGTCCTGACCCGTTTCGTCTTGAAATGAAGCCTGGATGATTTTTTTTAATTTTTAGAATTTTTTTGCATTGATTTTCGAATTTTCCAACTCGGGTCGGGTTCGAACGGATAGGAAGGAAATTTTTTTTCTTCTCTATTTTTCGGCCTGTCTATACCCGTTTCTTCTTGAAATGAAGCCTGGATGATGTTTTTTAATTCTTAGAATTTTTTTGCATTTATTTTTGAATTTTCTAACTAGGGTCGGGTTCGAACGGATAGGAAGGAAATTTTTTTTTCTTTTCTATTTTTCGGCCTGTCCATACCCGTTTCCTCTTGAAATGAAGCCTGGATGATTTTTTTTTAATAATTGGAATTCTTTTGCATTTATTTTTTAATTTTCTAACTCGGGTCGGGTTCGAACCGAAGGGAAAGAAATTTTTTTTCTTCCCTATTTTTCGATCTATCCATACCCGTTTCTTCTTGAAATGAAGCCTGGATGATTTTTTTTAATTTTTGGAATTTTTTTGCATTTATTTTTTAATTTTCTAACTCGGGTCGGGTTCGAAGGGATATGAAGAAAATTTTTTTTCTTCTTTATTTTTCGGCCTGTCCTGACCCGTTTCGTCTTGAAATGAAGCCTGAATGATTTTTTTTAATTTTTAGAATTTTTTTGCATTTATTTTCGAATTTTCTAGCTCGGGTCGGGTTCGAAGGGATATGAAGGAAATTTATTTTCTTCCTTATTTTTCGGCCTGTCCTGACCTGTTTCGTCTTGAAATGAAGCTTGGATGATTTTTTTTAATTTTTAGAATTTTTTTGCATTTACTTTCGAATTTTCTAACTCGGGTCGGGTTCGAAGGGATATGAAGGAAATTTATTTTCTTCCTTATTTTTCGGCCTGTCCTGACCTGTTTCGTCTTGAAATGAAGCTTGGACGATTTTTTTTAATTTTTAGAATTTTTTTGCATTTACTTTCGAATTTTCTAACTCGGGTCGGGTTCGAACGGATAGGAAGGAAATTTTTTTTCTTCTCTATTTTTCGGCCTGTCTATACCCATTTCTTCTTGAAATGAAGCCTTGATGATGTTTTTTAATTTTTAGAATTTTTTTGCATTTATTTTTGAATTTTCTAACTCGGGTCGTGTTCGAACGGATAGGAAGGAAATTTTTTTTCTTCTCTATTTTTCGGCCTGTCTTGACCCGTTTCATCTTGAAACGAAGCCTGAATGATGTTTTTTAATTTTTAGAATTTTTTTGCATTTATTTTCAAATTTTCTAACTCGGGTCGTGTTCGAACGGATAGGAAGGAAATTTTTTTTCTTCTCTATTTTTCGGCCTGTCTTGACCCGTTTCATCTTGAAATGAAGCCTGGATGATGTTTTTTAATTTTTAGAATTTTTTTCGCATTTATTTTCGAATTTTCTAACTCGGGTCGGGTTCGAACGGATAGGAAGGAAAAAAATTTTTTTCTCTATTTTTCGAGCTGTTCATACCCGTTTCTTCTAGAAATGAAGGCTAGATGATGTTGTTTAATTTTTAGAATTTTTTTGCATTTATTTTCGAATTTTCTAACTCGGGTCGGATTCGAACCGATGGGAAGGAAATTTTTTTTCTTCTCTATTTTTCGGCCTGTCTTGACCCGTTTCGTCTTGAAATGAAGCATGGATGATGTTTTTTAATTTTTAGAATTTTCTTGCATTTATTTTCTAATTTTCTAACTTGGGTCGGGTTCGAAGGGATATGAAGGAAATTTTTCTTCTTCTTTATTTTTCGGCCTGTCCTGACCCGTTTCGTCTTGAAATGAAGCCTGTATGATGTTTTTTAATTTTTAGAATTTTTTTGCATTTATTTTCGAATTTTCTAACTCGGGTCGGGTTCGAACGGATAGGAAGGAAATTTTTTTGTTCTCTATTTTTCGGCCTGTCTTGACCCGTTTCGTCTTGAAATGAAGCCTGGATGATGTTTTTTAATTTTTAGAATTTTTTTGCATTTATTTTTGAATTTTCTAACTCGGGTCGGGTTCGAACGGATAGGAAGGAAATTTTTTTTTCTTTTCTATTTTTCGGCCTGTCCATACCCGTTTCCTCTTGAAATGAAGCCTGGATGATTTTTTTTAATAATTGGAATTTTTTTGCATTTATTTTTTAATTTTCTAACTCGGGTCGGGTTCGAACTGAAGGGAAAGAAATTTTTTTTCTTCCCTATTTTTCGATCTATCCATACCCGTTTCTTCTTGAAATGAAGCCTGGATGATTTTTTTTAATTTTTGGAATTTTTTTGCATTTATTTTTAAATTTTCTAACTCGGGTCGGGTTCGAAGGGATATGAAGGAAATTTTTTTTCTTCTTTATTTTTCGGCCTGTCCTGACCCGTTTCGTCTTGAAATGAAGCCTGGATGATTTTTTTTAATTTTTAGAATTTTTTTGCATTTATTTTCGAATTTTCTAGCTCGGGTCGGGTTCGAAGGGATATGAAGGAAATTTTTTTTCTTCCTTATTTTTCGGCTTGTCCAGACCTGTTTCGTCTTGAAATGAAGCTTGGATGATTTTTTTAATTTTTAGAATTTTTTTGCATTTACTTTCGAATTTTCTAACTCGGGCCGGTTTCGAACGGATAGGAAGGAAATTTTTTTTCTTCTCTATTTTTTGGCCTGTCTTGACCCGTTTCGTCTTGAAATGAAGCATGGATGATGTTTTTTAATTTTTAGAATTTTTTTGCATTTATTTTCTAATTTTCTAACTTGGGTCGGGTTCGAAGGGATATGAAGGAAATTTTTTTTCTTCTTTATTTTTCGGCCTGTCCTGACCCGTTTCGTCTTGAAATGAAGCCTGTATGATGTTTTTTAATTTTTAGAATTTTTTTGCATTTATTTTCGAATTTTCTAACTCGGGTCGGGTTCGAACGGATAGGAAGGAAATTTTTTTGTTCTCTATTTTTCGGCCTGTCTTGACCCGTTTCGTCTTGAAATGAAGCCTGGATGATGTTTTTTAATTTTTTGAATTTTTTTGCATTTATTTTTGAATTTTCTAACTCGGGTCGGGTTCGAACGGATAGGAAGGAAATTTTTTTTTCTTTTCTATTTTTCGGCCTGTCCATACCCGTTTCCTCTTGAAATGAAGCCTGGATGATTTTTTTTAATAATTGGAATTTTTTTGCATTTATTTTTTAATTTTCTAACTCGGGTCGGGTTCGAACTGAAGGGAAAGAAATTTTTTTTTCTTCCCTATTTTTCGATCTATCCATACCCGTTTCTTCTTGAAATGAAGCCTGGATGATTTTTTTTAATTTTTGGAATTTTTTTGCATTTATTTTTTAATTTTCTAACTCGGGTCGGGTTCGAAGGGATATGAAGGAAATTTTTTTTCTTCTTTATTTTTCGGCCTGTCCTGACCCGTTTCGTCTTGAAATGAAGCCTGGATGATTTTTTTTAATTTTTAGAATTTTTTTGCATTTATTTTCGAATTTTCTAGCTCGGGTCGGGTTCGAAGGGATATGAAGGAAATTTTTTTTCTTCCTTATTTTTCGGCTTGTCCAGACCTGTTTCGTCTTGAAATGAAGCTTGGATGATTTTTTTAATTTTTAGAATTTTTTTGCATTTACTTTCGAATTTTCTAACTCGGGTCGGGTTCGAAGGGATATGAAGGAAATTTTTTTTCTTCTTTATTTTTCGGCCTGTCCTGACCCGTTTCGTCTTGAAATGAAGCTTGTATGATGTTTTTTAATTTTTATAATTTTTTTGCATTTATTTTCGAATTTTCTAACTCGGGTCGGGTTCGAACGGATAGGAAGGAAATTTTTTTTCTTCTCTATTTTTCGGCCTGTCTATACCCGTTTCTTTTTGAAATGAAGCCTGGATGACGTTTTTTAATTTTGCATTTATTTTCGAATTATCTAACTCGGGTCGGGTTCGAACGGATAGGAAGGAAATTTTTTTGTTCTCTATTTTTCGGCCTGTCTTGACCCGTTTCGTCTTCAAATGAATCCTGGATGATGTTTTTTAATTTTTAGAATTTTTTTGCGTTTATTTTCGAATTTTCTAACTCGGGTCGGGTTCGAAGGGATATGATGGAAATTTTTTTTCTTCTTTCTTTTTCGGCCTGTCCTGACCCGTTTCGTCTTGAAATGAAGCCTGGATGATTTTTTTTAATTTTTAGAATTTTTTGCATTGATTTTCGAAATTTCTAACTCGGGTCGGGTTCGAACGGATAGGAAGGAAATTTTTTTTCTTCTCTATTTTTCGGTCTGTCTATACCTGTTTCTTCTTGAAATGAAGCCTGGATGATGTTTTTTAATTTTTAGAATTTTTTTGCATTTATTTTTGAATTTTCTAACTCGGGTCGGGTTCGAAGGGATAGGAAGGAAATTTTTTTTCTTCTTTATTTTTCGACCTGTCTTGTCCCGTTTCATCTTGAAATGAAGCCTGGATGACGATTTTTAATTTTTAAAATTTTTTTGCATTTATTTTCGAATTTTCTAACTCGGGTCGGGTTCGAACGGATAGGAAGGAAATTTTTTTGTTCTCTATTTTTCGGCCTGTCTTGACCCGTTTCGTCTTCAAATGGAGCCTGGATGATGTTTTTTAATTTTTAGAATTTTTTTGCGTTTATTTTCGAATTTTCTAACTCGGGTCGGGTTCGAAGGGATAAGAAGGAAATTTTTTTTCTTCTTTATTTTTCGACCTGTCCTGACCCGTTTCGTCTTGAAATGAAGCCTGGATGATGTTTTTTAATTTCTAGAATTTTTTAGCATTTATTTTCGAATTTTCTAACTCGGGTCGGGTTCGAACGGATATGAAGGAAATTTTTTTTCTTCTCTATTTTTCGGCCTGTCCTGACCCGTTTCGTCTTGAAATGAAGCCTGGATGATTTTTTTTAATTTTTAGAATTGTTTTGCATTGATTTTCGACTTTTCCAACTCGGGTCGGGTTCGAAGGGATAGGAAGGAAATTTTTTTTCTTCTCTATTTTTCGGCCTCTCTATACCCGTTTCTTCTTGAAATGAAGCCTGGATGATGTTTTTTAATTTTTAGAATTTTTTGCATTTATTTTTGAATTTTCTAACTCGGGTCGGGTTCGAACGGATAGGAAGGAAATTTTTTTTTCTTTTCTATTTTTCGGCCTGTGCATACCCGTTTCCTCTTGAAATGAAGCCTGGATGATTTTTTTTAATATTTGGAATTTTTTTGCATTTATTTTTTAATTTTCTAACTCGGGTCGGGTTCGAACCGAAGGGAAAGAAATTTTTTTTCTTCCCCATTTTTCGATCTATCCATACCCGTTTCTTCTTGAAATGAAGCCTGGATGATTTTTTTTAATTTTTGGAATTTTTTTGCATTTATTTTTTAATTTTCTAACTCGGGTCGGGTTCGAAGGGATATGAAGGAAATTTTTTTTCTTCTTTATTTTTCAGCCTGTCCTGACCCGTTTCGTCTTGAAATGAAGCCTGGATGATTTTTTTTAATTTTTAGAATTTTTTTGCATTGATTTTCGAATTTTCTAACTCGGGTCGGGTTCGAACGGATAGGAAGGAAATTTTTTTTTCTTCTTTATTTTTCGACCTGTCTTGACCCGTTTCATCTTGAAATGAAGCCTGGATGATGTTTTTTAATTTTTAAAATTTTTTTGCATTTATTTTCGAATTTTCTAACTCGGGTCGGGTTCGAACGGATACGAAGGAAATTTTTTTGTTCTCTATTTTTCGGCCTGTCTTGACCCGTTTCGTCTTGAAATGGAGCCTGGATGATGTTTTTTAATTTTTAGAATTTTTTTGCGTTTATTTTCGAATTTTCTAACTCGGGTCGGGTTCGAAGGGATATGAAGGAAATTTTTTTTCTTCTTTATTTTTCGACCTGTCCTGACCCGTTTCGTCTTGAAATGAAGCCTTGATGATCTTTTTTAATTTTTAGAATTTTTTAGCATTTATTTTCGAATTTTCTAAGTCGGGTCGGGTTCGAAGGGATATGAAGGAAATTTTTTTTCTTCTTTATTTTTCGGCCTGTCCTGACCCGTTTCGTCTTGAAATGAAGCCTGGATGATTTTTTTTTAATTTTTAGAATTTTTTTGCATCGATTTTCGAATTTTCCAACTCGGGTCGGGTTCGAACGGATAGGAAGGAAATTTTTTTTCTTCTCTATTTTTCGGCCTGTCTATACCCGTTTCTTCTTGAAATGAAGCCTGGATGATGTTTTTTAATTTTTAGAATTTTTTTGCATTTATTTTTGAATTTTCTAACTAGGGTCGGGTTCGAACGGATAGGAAGGAAATTTTTTTTTCTTTTCTATTTTTCGGCCTGTCCATACCCGTTTCCTCTTGAAATGAAGCCTGGATGATTTTTTTTTTAATAATTGGAATTCTTTTGCATTTATTTTTTAATTTTCTAACTCGGGTCGGGTTCGAACCGAAGGGAAAGAAATTTTTTTTCTTCCCTATTTTTCGATCTATCCATACCCGTTTCTTCTTGAAATGAAGCCTGGATGATTTTTTTTAATTTTTGGAATTTTTTTGCATTTATTTTTTAATTTTCTAACTCGGGTCGAGTTCGAAGGGATATGAAGGAAATTTTTTTTCTTCTTTATTTTTCGGCCTGTCCTGACCCGTTTCGTCTTGAAATGAAGCCTGAATGATTTTTTTTAATTTTTAGAAATTTTTTGCATTTATTTTCGAATTTTCTAGCTCGGGTCGGGTTCGAAGGGATATGAAGGAAATTTATTTTCTTCCTTATTTTTCGGCCTGTCCTGACCTGTTTCGTCTTGAAATGAAGCTTGGATGATTTTTTTTAATTTTTAGAATTTTTTTGCATTTACTTTCGAATTTTCTAACTCGGGTCGAGTTCGAAGGGATATGAAGGAAATTTATTTTCTTCCTTATTTTTCGGCCTGTCCTGACCTGTTTCGTCTTGAAATGAAGCTTGGACGATTTTTTTTAATTTTTAGAATTTTTTTGCATTTACTTTCGAATTTTCTAACTCGGGTCGGGTTCGAACGGATAGGAAGGAAATTTTTTTTCTTCTCTATTTTTCGGCCTGTCTATACCCATTTCTTCTTGAAATGAAGCCTTGATGATGTTTTTTAATTTTTAGAATTTTTTTGCATTTATTTTTGAATTTTCTAACTCGGGTCGTGTTCGAACGGATAGGAAGGAAATTTTTTTTCTTCTCTATTTTTCGGCCTGCCTTGACCCGTTTCATCTTGAAACGAAGCCTGAATGATGTTTTTTAATTTTTAGAATTTTTTTGCATTTATTTTAAAATTTTCTAACTCGGGTCGTGTTCGAACGGATAGGAAGGAAATTTTTTTTCTTCTCTATTTTTCGGCCTGTCTTGACCCGTTTCATCTTGAAATGAAGCCTGGATGATGTTTTTTAATTTTTAGAATTTTTTTCGCATTTATTTTCGAATTTTCTAACTCGGGTCGGGTTCGAACGGATAGGAAGGAAAAAAATTTTTTTCTCTATTTTTCGAGCTGTCCATACCCGTTTCTTCTAGAAATGAAGGCTAGATGATGTTGTTTAATTTTTAGAATTTTTTTGCATTTATTTTCGAATTTTCTAACTCGGGTCGGATTCGAACCGATGGGAAGGAAATTTTTTTTCTTCTCTATTTTTCGGCCTGTCTTGACCCGTTTCGTCTTGAAATGAAGCATGGATGATGTTTTTTAATTTTTAGAATTTTCTTGCATTTATTTTCTAATTTTCTAACTTGGGTCGGGTTCGAAGGGATATGAAGGAAATTTTTTTTCTTCTTTATTTTTCGGCCTGTCCTGACCCGTTTCGTCTTGAAATGAAGCCTGTATGATGTTTTTTAATTTTTAGAATTTTTTTGCATTTATTTTCGAATTTTCTAACTCGGGTCGGGTTCGAACGGATAGGAAGGAAATTTTTTTGTTCTCTATTTTTCGGCCTGTCTTGACCCGTTTCGTCTTGAAATGAAGCCTGGATGATGTTTTTTAATTTTTTGAATTTTTTTGCATTTATTTTTGAATTTTCTAACTCGGGTCGGGTTCGAACGGATAGGAAGGAAATTTTTTTTTCTTTTCTATTTTTCGGCCTGTCCATACCCGTTTCCTCTTGAAATGAAGCCTGGATGATTTTTTTTAATAATTGGAATTTTTTTGCATTTATTTTTTAATTTTCTAACTCGGGTCGGGTTCGAACTGAAGGGAAAGAAATTTTTTTTCTTCCCTATTTTTCGATCTATCCATACCCGTTTCTTCTTGAAATGAAGCCTGGATGATTTTTTTTAATTTTTGGAATTTTTTTGCATTTATTTTTTAATTTTCTAACTCGGGTCGGGTTCGAAGGGATATGAAGGAAATTTTTTTTTCTTCTTTATTTTTCGGCCTGTCCTGACCCGTTTCGTCTTGAAATGAAGCTTGGATGATTTTTTTTAATTTTTAGAATTTTTTTGCATTTATTTTCAAATTTTCTAGCTCGGGTCGGGTTCGAAGGGATATGAAGGAAATTTTTTTTCTTCCTTATTTTTCGGCTTGTCCAGACCTGTTTCGTCTTGAAATGAAGCTTGGATGATTTTTTTAATTTTTAGAATTTTTTTGCATTTACTTTCGAATTTTCTAACTCGGGTCGGGTTCGAACGGATAGGAAGGAAATTTTTTTTCTTCTCTATTTTTCGGCCTGTCTTGACCCGTTTCGTCTTGAAATGAAGCATGGATGATGTTTTTTAATTTTTAGAATTTTTTTGCATTTATTTTCTAATTTTCTAACTTGGGTCGGGTTCGAAGGGATATGAAGGAAATTTTTTTTCTTCTTTATTTTTCGGCCTGTCCTGACCCGTTTCGTCTTGAAATGAAGCCTGTATGATGTTTTTTAATTTTTAGAATTTTTTTGCATTTATTTTCGAATTTTCTAACTCGGGTCGGGTTCGAACGGATAGGAAGGAAATTTTTTTGTTCTCTATTTTTCGGCCTGTCTTGACCCGTTTCGTCTTGAAATGAAGCCTGGATGATGTTTTTTAATTTTTTGAATTTTTTTGCATTTATTTTTGAATTTTCTAACTCGGGTCGGGTTCGAACGGATAGGAAGGAAATTTTTTTTTCTTTTCTATTTTTCGGCCTGTCCATACCCGTTTCCTCTTGAAATGAAGCCTGGATGATTTTTTTTAATAATTGGAATTTTTTTGCATTTATTTTTTAATTTTCTAACTCGGGTCGGGTTCGAACTGAAGGGAAAGAAATTTTTTTTCTTCCCTATTTTTCGATCTATCCATACCCGTTTCTTCTTGAAATGAAGCCTGGATGATTTTTTTTAATTTTTGGAATTTTTTTGCATTTATTTTTTAATTTTCTAACTCGGGTCGGGTTCGAAGGGATATGAAGGAAATTTTTTTTCTTCTTTATTTTTCGGCCTGTCCTGACCCGTTTCGTCTTGAAATGAAGCCTGGATGATTTTTTTTAATTTTTAGAATTTTTTTGCATTTACTTTCGAATTTTCTAACTCGGGTCGGGTTCGAACGGATAGGAAGGAAATTTTTTTTCTTCTCTATTTTTCGGCCTGTTTATACCCATTTCTTCTTGAAATGAAGCCTGGATGATGTTTTTTAATTTTTAGAATTTTTTTTGCATTTATTTTTGAATTTTCTAACTCGGGTCGTGTACGAACGGATAGGAAGGAAATTTTTTTTCTTCTCTATTTTTCGGCCTGTCTTGACCCGTTTCATCTTGAAATGAAGCCTGGAAGATGTTTTTTAATTTTTAGAATTTTTTTCGCATTTATTTTCGAATTTTCTAACTCGGGTCGGGTTCGAACGGATAGGAAGGAAAATTTTTTTTTTCTCTATTTTTCGACCTGTCCATACCCGTTTCTTCTAGAAATGAAGCCTAGATGATGTTTTTTAATTTTTAGAACTTTTTTGCATTTATTTTCGAATTTTCTAACTCGAGTCGGATTCGAACCGATAGGAAGGAAATTTTGTTTCTTCTCTATTTTTCGGCCTGTCTTGACCCGTTTCGTCTTGAAATGAAGCATGGATGATGTTTTTTAATTTTTAGAATTTTTTTGCATTTATTTTTGAATTTTCTAACTCGGGTCGTGTTCGAACGGATAGGAAGGAAATTTTTTTTCTTCTCTATTTTTCAGCCTGTCTTGACCCGTTTCATCTTGAAACGAAGCCTGAATGATGTTTTTTAATTTTTAGAATTTTTTTGCATTTATTTTCAAATTTTCTAACTCGGGTCGTGTTCGAACGGATAGGAAGGAAATTTTTTTTCTTCTCTATTTTTCGGCCTGTCTTGACCCGTTTCATCTTGAAATGAAGCCTGGATGATGTTTTTTAATTTTTAGAATTTTTTTCGCATTTATTTTCGAATTTTCTAACTCGGGTCGGGTTCGAACGGATAGGAAGGAAAAAAATTTTTTTCTCTATTTTTCGAGCTGTCCATACCCGTTTCTTCTAGAAATGAAGGCTAGATGATGTTGTTTAATTTTTAGAATTTTTTTGCATTTATTTTCGAATTTTCTAACTCGGGTCGGATTCGAACCGATGGGAAGGAAATTTTTTTTCTTCTCTATTTTTCGGCCTGTCTTGACCCGTTTCGTCTTGAAATGAAGCATGGATGATGTTTTTTAATTTTTAGAATTTTCTTGCATTTATTTTCTAATTTTCTAACTTGGGTCGGGTTCGAAGGGATATGAAGGAAATTTTTCTTCTTCTTTATTTTTCGGCCTGTCCTGACCCGTTTCGTCTTGAAATGAAGCCTGTATGATGTTTTTTAATTTTTAGAATTTTTTTGCATTTATTTTCGAATTTTCTAACTCGGGTCGGGTTCGAACGGATAGGAAGGAAATTTTTTTGTTCTCTATTTTTCGGCCTGTCTTGACCCGTTTCGTCTTGAAATGAAGCATGGATGATGTTTTTTAATTTTTAGAATTTTTTTGCATTTATTTTCTAATTTTCTAACTTGGGTCGGGTTCGAAGGGATATGAAGGAAATTTTTTTTCTTCTTTATTTTTCGGCCTGTCCTGACCCGTTTCGTCTTGAAATGAAGCCTGTATGATGTTTTTTAATTTTTAGAATTTTTTTGCATTTATTTTCGAATTTTCTAACTCGGGTCGGGTTCGAACGGATAGGAAGGAAATTTTTTTGTTCTCTATTTTTCGGCCTGTCTTGACCCGTTTCGTCTTGAAATGAAGCCTGGATGATGTTTTTTAATTTTTTGAATTTTTTTGCATTTATTTTTGAATTTTCTAACTCGGGTCGGGTTCGAACGGATAGGAAGGAAATTTTTTTTTCTTTTCTATTTTTCGGCCTGTCCATACCCGTTTCCTCTTGAAATGAAGCCTGGATGATTTTTTTTAATAATTGGAATTTTTTTGCATTTATTTTTTAATTTTCTAACTCGGGTCGGGTTCGAACTGAAGGGAAAGAAATTTTTTTTCTTCCCTATTTTTCGATCTATCCATACCCGTTTCTTCTTGAAATGAAGCCTGGATGATTTTTTTTAATTTTTGGAATTTTTTTGCATTTATTTTTAAATTTTCTAACTCGGGTCGGGTTCGAAGGGATATGAAGGAAATTTTTTTTCTTCTTTATTTTTCGGCCTGTCCTGACCCGTTTCGTCTTGAAATGAAGCCTGGATGATTTTTTTTAATTTTTAGAATTTTTTTGCATTTATTTTCGAATTTTCTAGCTCGGGTCGGGTTCGAAGGGATATGAAGGAAATTTTTTTTCTTCCTTATTTTTCGGCTTGTCCAGACCTGTTTCGTCTTGAAATGAAGCTTGGATGATTTTTTTAATTTTTAGAATTTTTTTGCATTTACTTTCGAATTTTCTAACTCGGGTCGGGTTCGAACGGATAGGAAGGAAATTTTTTTTCTTCTCTATTTTTTGGCCTGTCTTGACCCGTTTCGTCTTGAAATGAAGCATGGATGATGTTTTTTAATTTTTAGAATTTTTTTGCATTTATTTTCTAATTTTCTAACTTGGGTCGGGTTCGAAGGGATATGAAGGAAATTTTTTTTCTTCTTTATTTTTCGGCCTGTCCTGACCCGTTTCGTCTTCAAATGAAGCCTGTATGATGTTTTTTAATTTTTAGAATTTTTTTGCATTTATTTTCGAATTTTCTAACTCGGGTCGGGTTCGAACGGATAGGAAGGAAATTTTTTTGTTCTCTATTTTTCGGCCTGTCTTGACCCGTTTCGTCTTGAAATGAAGCCTGGATGATGTTTTTTAATTTTTTGAATTTTTTTGCATTTATTTTTGAATTTTCTAACTCGGGTCGGGTTCGAACGGATAGGAAGGAAATTTTTTTTTCTTTTCTATTTTTCGGCCTGTCCATACCCGTTTCCTCTTGAAATGAAGCCTGGATGATTTTTTTTAATAATTGGAATTTTTTTGCATTTATTTTTTAATTTTCTAACTCGGGTCGGGTTCGAACTGAAGGGAAAGAAATTTTTTTTCTTCCCTATTTTTCGATCTATCCATACCCGTTTCTTCTTGAAATGAAGCCTGGATGATTTTTTTTAATTTTTGGAATTTTTTTGCATTTATTTTTTAATTTTCTAACTCGGGTCGGGTTCGAAGGGATATGAAGGAAATTTTTTTTCTTCTTTATTTTTCGGCCTGTCCTGACCCGTTTCGTCTTGAAATGAAGCCTGGATGATTTTTTTTAATTTTTAGAATTTTTTTGCATTTATTTTCGAATTTTCTAGCTCGGGTCGGGTTCGAAGGGATATGAAGGAAATTTTTTTTCTTCCTTATTTTTCGGCTTGTCCAGACCTGTTTCGTCTTGAAATGAAGCTTGGATGATTTTTTTAATTTTTAGAATTTTTTTGCATTTACTTTCGAATTTTCTAACTCGGGTCGGGTTCGAAGGGATATGAAGGAAATTTTTTTTCTTCTTTATTTTTCGGCCTGTCCTGACCCGTTTCGTCTTGAAATGAAGCTTGTATGATGTTTTTTAATTTTTAGAATTTTTTTGCATTTATTTTCGAATTTTCTAACTCGGGTCGGGTTCGAACGGATAGGAAGGAAATTTTTTTTCCTCTCTATTTTTCGGCCTGTCTATACCCGTTTCTTTTTGAAATGAAGCCTGGATGACGTTTTTTAATTTTGCATTTATTTTCGAATTATCTAACTCGGGTCGGGTTCGAACGGATAGGAAGGAAATTTTTTTGTTCTCTATTTTTCGGCCTGTCTTGACCCGTTTCGTCTTCAAATGAATCCTGGATGATGTTTTTTAATTTTTAGAATTTTTTTGCGTTTATTTTCGAATTTTCTAACTCGGGTCGGGTTCGAAGGGATATGATGGAAATTTTTTTTCTTCTTTCTTTTTCGGCCTGTCCTGACCCGTTTCGTCTTGAAATGAAGCCTGGATGATTTTTTTTAATTTTTAGAATTTTTTGCATTGATTTTCGAAATTTCTAACTCGGGTCGGGTTCGAACGGATAGGAAGGAAATTTTTTTTCTTCTCTATTTTTCGGTCTGTCTATACCTGTTTCTTCTTGAAATGAAGCCTGGATGATGTTTTTTAATTTTTAGAATTTTTTTGCATTTATTTTTGAATTTTCTAACTCGGGTCGGGTTCGAACGGATAGGAAGGAAATTTTTTTTCTTCTTTATTTTTCGACCTGTCTTGTCCCGTTTCATCTTGAAATGAAGCCTGGATGACGATTTTTAATTTTTAAAATTTTTTTGCATTTATTTTCGAATTTTCTAACTCGGGTCGGGTTCGAACGGATAGGAAGGAAATTTTTTTGTTCTCTATTTTTCGGCCTGTCTTGACCCGTTTCGTCTTCAAATGGAGCCTGGATGATGTTTTTTAATTTTTAGAATTTTTTTGCGTTTATTTTCGAATTTTCTAACTCGGGTCGGGTTCGAAGGGATAAGAAGGAAATTTTTTTTCTTCTTTATTTTTCGACCTGTCCTGACCCGTTTCGTCTTGAAATGAAGCCTGGATGATGTTTTTTAATTTCTAGAATTTTTTAGCATTTATTTTCGAATTTTCTAAGTCGGGTCGGGTTCGAAGGGATATGAAGGAAATTTTTTTTCTTCTTTATTTTTCGGCCTGTCCTGACCCGTTTCGTCTTGAAATGAAGCCTGGATGATTTTTTTTAATTTTTAGAATTGTTTTGCATTGATTTTCGACTTTTCCAACTCGGGTCGGGTTCGAACGGATAGGAAGGAAATTTTTTTTCTTCTCTATTTTTCGGCCTCTCTATACCCGTTTCTTCTTGAAATGAAGCCTGGATGATGTTTTTTAATTTTTAGAATTTTTTGCATTTATTTTTGAATTTTCTAACTCGGGTCGGGTTCGAACGGATAGGAAGGAAATTTTTTTTTCTTTTCTATTTTTCGGCCTGTGCATACCCGTTTCCTCTTGAAATGAAGCCTGGATGATTTTTTTTAATATTTGGAATTTTTTTGCATTTATTTTTTAATTTTCTAACTCGGGTCGGGTTCGAACCGAAGGGAAAGAAATTTTTTTTCTTCCCTATTTTTCGATCTATCCATACCCGTTTCTTCTTGAAATGAAGCCTGGATGATTTTTTTTAATTTTTGGAATTTTTTTGCATTTATTTTTTAATTTTCTAACTCGGGTCGGGTTCGAAGGGATATGAAGGAAATTTTTTTTCTTCTTTATTTTTCAGCCTGTCCTGACCCGTTTCGTCTTGAAATGAAGCCTGGATGATTTTTTTTAATTTTTAGAATTTTTTTGCATTGATTTTCGAATTTTCTAACTCGGGTCGGGTTCGAACGGATAGGAAGGAAATTTTTTTTTCTTCTTTATTTTTCGACCTGTCTTGACCCGTTTCATCTTGAAATGAAGCCTGGATGAGGTTTTTTAATTTTTAAAATTTTTTTGCATTTATTTTCGAATTTTCTAACTCGGGTCGGGTTCGAACGGATAGGAAGGAAATTTTTTTGTTCTCTATTTTTCGGCCTGTCTTGACCCGTTTCGTCTTGAAATGGAGCCTGGATGATGTTTTTTAATTTTTAGAATTTTTTTGCGTTTATTTTCGAATTTTCTAACTCGGGTCGGGTTCGAAGGGATATGAAGGAAATTTTTTTTCTTCTTTATTTTTCGATCTGTCCTGACCCGTTTCGTCTTGAAATGAAGCCTTGATGATCTTTTTTAATTTTTAGAATTTTTTAGCATTTATTTTCGAATTTTCTAAGTCGGGTCGGGTTCGAAGGGATATGAAGGAAATTTTTTTTCTTCTTTATTTTTCGGCCTGTCCTGACCCGTTTCGTCTTGAAATGAAGCCTGGATGATTTTTTTTAATTTTTAGAATTTTTTTGCATTGATTTTCGAATTTTCCAACTCGGGTCGGGTTCGAACGGATAGGAAGGAAATTTTTTTTCTTCTCTATTTTTCGGCCTGTCTATACCCGTTTCTTCTTGAAATGAAGCCTGGATGATGTTTTTTAATTTTTAGAATTTTTTTGCATTTATTTTTGAATTTTCTAACTAGGGTCGGGTTCGAACGGATAGGAAGGAAATTTTTTTTTCTTTTCTATTTTTCGGCCTGTCCATACCCGTTTCCTCTTGAAATGAAGCCTGGATGATTTTTTTTTAATAATTGGAATTCTTTTGCATTTATTTTTTAATTTTCTAACTCGGGTCGGGTTCGAACCGAAGGGAAAGAAATTTTTTTTCTTCCCTATTTTTCGATCTATCCATACCCGTTTCTTCTTGAAATGAAGCCTGGATGATTTTTTTTAATTTTTGGAATTTTTTTGCATTTATTTTTTAATTTTCTAACTCGGGTCGAGTTCGAAGGGATATGAAGGAAATTTTTTTTCTTCTTTATTTTTCGGCCTGTCCTGACCCGTTTCGTCTTGAAATGAAGCCTGAATGATTTTTTTTAATTTTTAGAAATTTTTTGCATTTATTTTCGAATTTTCTAGCTCGGGTCGGGTTCGAAGGGATATGAAGGAAATTTATTTTCTTCCTTATTTTTCGGCCTGTCCTGACCTGTTTCGTCTTGAAATGAAGCTTGGATGATTTTTTTTAATTTTTAGAATTTTTTTGCATTTACTTTCGAATTTTCTAACTCGGGTCGAGTTCGAAGGGATATGAAGGAAATTTATTTTCTTCCTTATTTTTCGGCCTGTCCTGACCTGTTTCGTCTTGAAATGAAGCTTGGACGATTTTTTTTAATTTTTAGAATTTTTTTGCATTTACTTTCGAATTTTCTAACTCGGGTCGGGTTCGAACGGATAGGAAGGAAATTTTTTTTCTTCTCTATTTTTCGGCCTGTCTATACCCATTTCTTCTTGAAATGAAGCCTTGATGATGTTTTTTAATTTTTAGAATTTTTTTGCATTTATTTTTGAATTTTCTAACTCGGGTCGTGTTCGAACGGATAGGAAGGAAATTTTTTTTCTTCTCTATTTTTCGGCCTGCCTTGACCCGTTTCATCTTGAAACGAAGCCTGAATGATGTTTTTTAATTTTTAGAATTTTTTTGCATTTATTTTAAAATTTTCTAACTCGGGTCGTGTTCGAACGGATAGGAAGGAAATTTTTTTTCTTCTCTATTTTTCGGCCTGTCTTGACCCGTTTCATCTTGAAATGAAGCCTGGATGATGTTTTTTAATTTTTAGAATTTTTTTCGCATTTATTTTTGAATTTTCTAACTTGGGTCGGGTTCGAACGGATAGGAAGGAAAAAAATTTTTTTCTCTATTTTTCGAGCTGTCCATACCCGTTTCTTCTAGAAATGAAGGCTAGATGATGTTGTTTAATTTTTAGAATTTTTTTGCATTTATTTTCGAATTTTCTAACTCGGGTCGGATTCGAACCGATGGGAAGGAAATTTTTTTTCTTCTCTATTTTTCGGCCTGTCTTGACCCGTTTCGTCTTGAAATGAAGCATGGATGATGTTTTTTAATTTTTAGAATTTTCTTGCATTTATTTTCTAATTTTCTAACTTGGGTCGGGTTCGAAGGGATATGAAGGAAATTTTTTTTCTTCTTTATTTTTCGGCCTGTCCTGACCCGTTTCGTCTTGAAATGAAGCCTGTATGATGTTTTTTAATTTTTAGAATTTTATTGCATTTATTTTCGAATTTTCTAACTCGGGTCGGGTTCGAACGGATAGGAAGGAAATTTTTTTGTTCTCTATTTTTCGGCCTGTCTTGACCCGTTTCGTCTTGAAATGAAGCCTGGATGATGTTTTTTAATTTTTAGAATTTTTTTGCATTTATTTTTGAATTTTCTAACTCGGGTCGGGTTCGAACGGATAGGAAGGAAATTTTTTTTTCTTTTCTATTTTTCGGCCTGTCCATACCCGTTTCCTCTTGAAATGAAGCCTGGATGATTTTTTTTAATAATTGGAATTTTTTTGCATTTATTTTTTAATTTTCTAACTCGGGTCGGGTTCGAACTGAAGGGAAAGAAATTTTTTTTCTTCCCTATTTTTCGATCTATCCATACCCGTTTCTTCTTGAAATGAAGCCTGGATGATTTTTTTTAATTTTTGGAATTTTTTTGCATTTATTTTTTAATTTTCTAACTCGGGTCGGGTTCGAAGGGATATGAAGGAAATTTTTTTTCTTCTTTATTTTTCGGCCTGTCCTGACCCGTTTCGTCTTGAAATGAAGCTTGGATGATTTTTTTTAATTTTTAGAATTTTTTTGCATTTATTTTCGAATTTTCTAGCTCGGGTCGGGTTCGAAGGGATATGAAGGAAATTTTTTTTCTTCCTTATTTTTCGGCTTGTCCAGACCTGTTTCGTCTTGAAATGAAGCTTGGATGATTTTTTTAATTTTTAGAATTTTTTTGCATTTACTTTCGAATTTTCTAACTCGGGTCGGGTTCGAACGGATAGGAAGGAAATTTTTTTTCTTCTCTATTTTTCGGCCTGTCTTGACCCGTTTCGTCTTGAAATGAAGCATGGATGATGTTTTTTAATTTTTAGAATTTTTTTGCATTTATTTTCTAATTTTCTAACTTGGGTCGGGTTCGAAGGGATATGAAGGAAATTTTTTTTCTTCTTTATTTTTCGGCCTGTCCTGACCCGTTTCGTCTTGAAATGAAGCCTGTATGATGTTTTTTAATTTTTAGAATTTTTTTGCATTTATTTTCGAATTTTCTAACTCGGGTCGGGTTCGAACGGATAGGAAGGAAATTTTTTTGTTCTCTATTTTTCGGCCTGTCTTGACCCGTTTCGTCTTGAAATGAAGCCTGGATGATGTTTTTTAATTTTTTGAATTTTTTTGCATTTATTTTTGAATTTTCTAACTCGGGTCGGGTTCGAACGGATAGGAAGGAAATTTTTTTTTCTTTTCTATTTTTCGGCCTGTCCATACCCGTTTCCTCTTGAAATGAAGCCTGGATGATTTTTTTTAATAATTGGAATTTTTTTGCATTTATTTTTTAATTTTCTAACTCGGGTCGGGTTCGAACTGAAGGGAAAGAAATTTTTTTTCTTCCCTATTTTTCGATCTATCCATACCCGTTTCTTCTTGAAATGAAGCCTGGATGATTTTTTTTAATTTTTGGAATTTTTTTGCATTTATTTTTTAATTTTCTAACTCGGGTCGGGTTCGAAGGGATATGAAGGAAATTTTTTTTCTTCTTTATTTTTCGGCCTGTCCTGACCCGTTTCGTCTTGAAATGAAGCCTGGATGATTTTTTTTAATTTTTAGAATTGTTTTGCATTTATTTTCGAATTTTCTAGCTCGGGTCGGGTTCGAAGGGATATGAAGGAAATTTTTTTTCTTCCTTATTTTTCGGCTTGTCCAGACCTGTTTCGTCTTGAAATGAAGCTTGGATGATTTTTTTAATTTTTAGAATTTTTTTGCATTTACTTTCGAATTTTCTAACTCGGGTCGGGTTCGAACGGATAGGAAGGAAATTTTTTTTCTTCTCTATTTTTCGGCCTGTTTATACCCATTTCTTCTTGAAATGAAGCCTGGATGATGTTTTTTAATTTATAGAATTTTTTTGCATTTATTTTTGAATTTTCTAACTCGGGTCGTGTACGAACGGATAGGAAGGAAATTTTTTTTCTTCTCTATTTTTCGGCCTGTCTTGACCCGTTTCATCTTGAAATGAAGCCTGGAAGATGTTTTTTAATTTTTAGAATTTTTTTCGCATTTATTTTCGAATTTTCTAACTCGGGTCGGGTTCGAACGGATAGGAAGGAAAATTTTTTTTTTCTCTATTTTTCGACCTGTCCATACCCGTTTCTTCTAGAAATGAAGCCTAGATGATGTTTTTTAATTTTTAGAACTTTTTTGCATTTATTTTCGAATTTTCTAACTCGAGTCGGATTCGAACCGATAGGAAGGAAATTTTGTTTCTTCTCTATTTTTCGGCCTGTCTTGACCCGTTTCGTCTTGAAATGAAGCATGGATGATGTTTTTTAATTTTTAGAATTTTTTTGCATTTATTTTCGAATTTTCTAACTAGGGTCGGGTTCGAAGGGATATGAAGGAAATTTTTTTTCTTCTTTATTTTTCGGCCTGTCC
Organism: Quercus robur; assembly: GCF_932294415.1. Lineage (NCBI taxonomy): Eukaryota > Viridiplantae > Streptophyta > Magnoliopsida > Fagales > Fagaceae > Quercus > Quercus robur. Next base: position 38,595,224 of record NC_065538.1, on the reverse strand, counting down.
TGACCCGTTTCGTCTTGAAATGAAGCTTGTATGTTGTTTTTTAATTTTTAGAATTTTTTTGCATTTATTTTCGAATTTTCTAACTCGGGTCGGGTTCGAACGGATAGGATGGAAATTTTTTTTCCTCTCTATTTTTCGGCCTGTCTATACCCGTTTCTTTTTGAAATGAAGCCTGGATGACGTTTTTTAATTTTGCATTTATTTTCGAATTATCTAACTCGGGTCGGGTTCGAACGGATAGGAAGGAAATTTTTTTGTTCTCTATTTTTCGGCCTGTCTTGACCCGTTTCGTCTTCAAATGAATCCTGGATGATGTTTTTTAATTTTTAGAATTTTTTTGCGTTTATTTTCGAATTTTCTAACTCGGGTCGGGTTCGAAGGGATATGATGGAAATTTTTTTTCTTCTTTCTTTTTCGGCCTGTCCTGACCCGTTTCGTCTTGAAATGAAGCCTGGATGATTTTTTTTAATTTTTAGAATTTTTTGCATTGATTTTTCTAAATTTCTAACTCGGGTCGGGTTCGAACGGATAGGAAGGAAATTTTTTTTCTTCTCTATTTTTCGGCCTGTCTATACCTGTTTCTTCTTGAAATGAAGCCTGGATGATGTTTTTTAATTTTTAGAATTTTTTTGCATTTATTTTTGAATTTTCTAACTCGGGTCGGGTTCGAACGGATAGGAAGGAAATTTTTTTTCTTCTTTATTTTTCGACCTGTCTTGTCCCGTTTCATCTTGAAATGAAGCCTGGATGACGATTTTTAATTTTTAAAATTTTTTTGCATTTATTTTCGAATTTTCTAACTCGGGTCGGGTTCGAACGGATAGGAAGGAAATTTTTTTGTTCTCTATTTTTCGGCCTGTCTTGACCCGTTTCGTCTTCAAATGGAGCCTGGATGATGTTTTTTAATTTTTAGAATTTTTTTGCGTTTATTTTCGAATTTTCTAACTCGGGTCGGGTTCGAAGGGATAAGAAGGAAATTTTTTTTCTTCTTTATTTTTCGACCTGTCCTGACCCGTTTCGTCTTGAAATGAAGCCTGGATGATGTTTTTTAATTTCTAGAATTTTTTAGCATTTATTTTCGAATTTTCTAAGTCGGGTCGGGTTCGAAGGGATATGAAGGAAATTTTTTTTCTTCTTTATTTTTCGGCCTGTCCTGACCCGTTTCGTCTTGAAATGAAGCCTGGATGATTTTTTTTAATTTTTAGAATTGTTTTGCATTGATTTTCGAATTTTCCAACTCGGGTCGGGTTCGAACGGATAGGAAGGAAATTTTTTTTCTTCTCTATTTTTCGGCCTGTCTATACCCGTTTCTTCTTGAAATGAAGCCTGGATGATGTTTTTTAATTTTTAGAATTTTTTGCATTTATTTTTGAATTTTCTAACTCGGGTCGGGTTCGAACGGATAGGAAGGAAATTTTTTTTTCTTTTCTATTTTTCGGCCTGTGCATACCCGTTTCCTCTTGAAATGAAGCCTGGATGATTTTTTTTAATATTTGGAATTTTTTTGCATTTATTTTTTAATTTTCTAACTCGGGTCGGGTTCGAACCGAAGGGAAAGAAATTTTTTTTCTTCCCTATTTTTCGATCTATCCATACCCGTTTCTTCTTGAAATGAAGCCTGGATGATTTTTTTTAATTTTTGGAATTTTTTTGCATTTATTTTTTAATTTTCTAACTCGGGTCGGGTTCGAAGGGATATGAAGGAAATTTTTTTTCTTCTTTATTTTTCGGCCTGTCCTGACCCGTTTCGTCTTGAAATGAAGCCTGGATGATTTTTTTTAATTTTTAGAATTTTTTTTGCAATGATTTTCGAATTTTCTAACTCGGGTCGGGTTCGAACGGATAGGAAGGAAATTTTTTTTTCTTCTTTATTTTTCGACCTGTCTTGACCCGTTTCATCTTGAAATGAAGCCTGGATGAGGTTTTTTAATTTTTAAAATTTTTTTGCATTTATTTTCGAATTTTCTAACTTGGGTCGGGTTCGAACGGATAGGAAGGAAATTTTTTTGTTCTCTATTTTTCGGCCTGTCTTGACCCGTTTCGTCTTGAAATGGAGCCTGGATGATGTTTTTTAATTTTTAGAATTTTTTTGCGTTTATTTTCGAATTTTCTAACTCGGGTCGGGTTCGAAGGGATATGAAGGAAATTTTTTTTCTTCTTTATTTTTCGACCTGTCCTGACCCGTTTCGTCTTGAAATGAAGCCTTGATGATGTTTTTTAATTTTTAGAATTTTTTAGCATTTATTTTCGAATTTTCTAAGTCGGGTCGGGTTCGAAGGGATATGAAGGAAATTTTTTTTCTTCTTTATTTTTTGGCCTGTCCTGACCCGTTTCGTCTTGAAATGAAGCCTGGATGATTTTTTTTAATTTTTAGAATTTTTTTGCATTGATTTTCGAATTTTCCAACTCGGGTCGGGTTCGAACGGATAGGAAGGAAATTTTTTTTCTTCTCTATTTTTCGGCCTGTCTATACCCGTTTCTTCTTGAAATGAAGCCTGGATGATGTTTTTTAATTTTTAGAATTTTTTTGCATTTATTTTTGAATTTTCTAACTAGGGTCGGGTTCGAACGGATAGGAAGAAAATTTTTTTTTCTTTTCTATTTTTCGGCCTGTCCATACCCGTTTCCTCTTGAAATGAAGCCTGGATGATTTTTTTTTAATAATTGGAATTCTTTTGCATTTATTTTTTAATTTTCTAACTCGGGTCGGGTTCGAACCGAAGGGAAAGAAATTTTTTTTCTTCCCTATTTTTCGATCTATCCATACCCGTTTCTTCTTGAAATGAAGCCTGGATGATTTTTTTTAATTTTTGGAATTTTTTTTGCATTTATTTTTAATTTTCTAACTCGGGTCGGGTTCGAAGGGATATGAAGGAAATTTTTTTTCTTCTTTATTTTTCGGCCTGTCCTGACCCGTTTCGTCTTGAAATGAAGCCTGAATGATTTTTTTTAATTTTTAGAATTTTTTTGCATTTATTTTCGAATTTTCTAGCTCGGGTCGGGTTCGAAGGGATATGAAGGAAATTTATTTTCTTCCTTATTTTTCGGCCTGTCCTGACCTGTTTCGTCTTGAAATGAAGCTTGGATGATTTTTTTTAATTTTTAGAATTTTTTTGCATTTACTTTCGAATTTTCTAACTCGGGTCGGGTTCGAACGGATAGGAAGGAAATTTTTTTTCTTCTCTATTTTTCGGCCTGTCTATACCCATTTCTTCTTGAAATGAAGCCTTGATGATGTTTTTTAATTTTTAGAATTTTTTTGCATTTATTTTTGAATTTTCTAACTCGGGTCGTGTTCGAACGGATAGGAAGGAAATTTTTTTTCTTCTCTTTTTTTCGGCCTGTCTTGACCCGTTTCATCTTGAAACGAAGCCTGGATGATGTTTTTTAATTTTTAGAATTTTTTTCGCATTTATTTTCGAATTTTCTAACTCGGGTCGGGTTCGAACGGATAGGAAGGAAAAAGTTTTTTTTTCTCTATTTTTCGACCTGTCCATACCCGTTTCTTCTAGAAATGAAGCCTAGATGATGTTTTTTAATTTTTAGAACTTTTTTGCATTTATTTTCGAATTTTCTAACTCGGGTCGGATTCGAACCGATAGGAAGGAAATTTTTTTTCTTCTCTATTTTTCGGCCTGTCTTGACCCGTTTCGTATTGAAATGAAGCATGGATGATGTTTTTTAATTTTTAGAATTTTTTTGCATTTATTTTCGAATTTTCTAACTTGGGTCGGGTTCGAAGGGATATGAAGGAAATTTTTTTTCTTCTTTATTTTTTGGCCTGTCCTGACCCGTTTCGTCTTGAAATGAAGACCGTATGATGTTTTTTAATTTTTAGAATTTTTTTGCATTTATTTTCGAATTTTCTAACTCGGGTCGGGTTCGAACGGATAGGAAGGAAATTTTTTTTCTTCTCTATTTTTCGGCCTGACTATACCCGTTTCTTTTTGAAATGAAGCCTGGATGACGTTTTTTAATTTTGCATTTATTTTCGAATTATCTAACTCGGGTCGGGTTCGAACGGATAGGAAGGAAATTTTTTTGTTCTATATTTTTCGGCCTGTCTTGACCCGTTTCGTCTTGAAATGAATCTTGGATGATGTTTTTTAATTTTTAGAATTTTTTTGTGTTTATTTTCGAATTTTCTAACTCGGGTCGGGTTCGAAGGGATATGAAGGAAATTTTTTTTCTTCTTTCTTTTTCGGCCTGTCCTGACCCGTTTCGTCTTGAAATGAAGCCTGGATGATTTTTTTTAATTTTTAGAATTTTTTACATTGATTTTCGAAATTTCTAACTCGGGTCAGGTTCGAACGGATAGGAAGGAAATTTTTTTTCTTCTCTATTTTTCGGCCAGTCTATACCCGTTTCTTCTTGAAATGAAGCCTGGATGATGTTTTTTAATTTTTAGAATTTTTTTGCATTTATTTTTGAATTTTCTAACTCGGGTCGGGTTCGAACGGATAGGAAGGAAATTTTTGTTTCTTTTCTATTTTTGGGCCTATCCATACCCGTTTCCTCTTGAAATGAAGCCTGGATGATTTTTTTTAATTTTTGGAATTTTTTTGCATTTATTTTTTAATTTTCTAACTCGGGTCGGGTTCGAACCGAAGGGAAGGAAATTTTTTTTCTTCCCTATTTTTCGATCTATCCATACCCGTTTCTTCTTGAAATGAATCCTGGATGATGTTTTTTAATTTTTAGAATTTTTTTATATTTATTTTCGAATTTTCTAACTCGGGTCGGGTTCGAACGGATAGGAAGGAAATTTTTTTTTCTTCTCTATTTTTCGGCCTGTCTATACCCGTTTCTTCTTGAAATGAAGCCTGAATGATGTTTTTTAATTTTTAGAATTTTTTTGCATTTATTTTCAAATTTTCTAAATCGGGTCGTGTTCGAACGGATAGGAAGGAAATTTTTTTTCTTATCTATTTTTCGGCCTGTCTTGACCCGTTTCATCTTGAAATGAAGCCTGGATGATGTTTTTTAATTTTTAGAATTTTTTTCGCATTTATTTTCGAATTTTCTAACTCGGGTCGGGTTCGAACGGATAGGAAGGAAAAAAAAATTTTTCTCTATTTTTCGACCTGTCCATACCCGTTTCTTCTAGAAATGAAGGCTAGATGATGTTGTTTAATTTTTAGAATTTTTTTGCATTTATTTTCGAATTTTCTAACTCGGGTCGGATTCGAACCGATGGGAAGGAAATTTTTTTTCTTCTCTATTTTTCGGCCTGTCTTGACCCGTTTCGTCTTGAAATGAAGCATGGATGATGTTTTTTAATTTTTAGAATTTTTTTGCATTTATTTTCGAATTTTCTAACTCGGGTCGGGTTCGAACGGATAGGAAGGAAATTTTTTTGTTCTCTATTTTTCGGCCTGTCTTGACCCGTTTCGTCTTGAAATGGAGCCTGATGATGTTTTTTAATTTTTAGAATTTTTTTGCGTTTATTTTCGAATTTTCTAACTCGGGTCGGGTTCGAAGGGATATGAAGGAAATTTTTTTTCTTCTTTATTTTTCGACCTGTCCTGACCCGTTTCGTCTTGAAATGAAGCCTTGATGATGTTTTTTAATTTTTAGAATTTTTTAGCATTTATTTTCGAATTTTCTAAGTCGGGTCGGGTTCGAAGGGATATGAAGGAAATTTTTTTTCTTCTTTATTTTTTGGCCTGTCCTGACCCGTTTCGTCTTGAAATGAAGCCTGGATGATTTTTTTTAATTTTTAGAATTTTTTTGCATTGATTTTCGAATTTTCCAACTCGGGTCGGGTTCGAACGGATAGGAAGGAAATTTTTTTTCTTCTCTATTTTTCGGCCTGTCTATACCTGTTTCTTCTTGAAATGAAGCCTGGATGATGTTTTTTAATTTTTAGAATTTTTTTGCATTTATTTTTGAATTTTCTAACTCGGGTCGGGTTCGAACGGATAGGAAGGAAATTTTTTTTCTTCTTTATTTTTCGACCTGTCTTGTCCCGTTTCATCTTGAAATGAAGCCTGGATGACGATTTTTAATTTTTAAAATTTTTTTGCATTTATTTTCGAATTTTCTAACTCGGGTCGGGTTCGAACGGATAGGAAGGAAATTTTTTTGTTCTCTATTTTTCGGCCTGTCTTGACCCGTTTCGTCTTCAAATGGAGCCTGGATGATGTTTTTTAATTTTTAGAATTTTTTTGCGTTTATTTTCGAATTTTCTAACTCGGGTCGGGTTCGAAGGGATAAGAAGGAAATTTTTTTTCTTCTTTATTTTTCGACCTGTCCTGACCCGTTTCGTCTTGAAATGAAGCCTGGATGATGTTTTTTAATTTCTAGAATTTTTTAGCATTTATTTTCGAATTTTCTAAGTCGGGTCGGGTTCGAAGGGATATGAAGGAAATTTTTTTTCTTCTTTATTTTTCGGCCTGTCCTGACCCGTTTCGTCTTGAAATGAAGCCTGGATGATTTTTTTTAATTTTTAGAATTGTTTTGCATTGATTTTCGACTTTTCCAACTCGGGTCGGGTTCGAAGGGATAGGAAGGAAATTTTTTTTCCTCTCTATTTTTCGGCCTCTCTATACCCGTTTCTTCTTGAAATGAAGCCTGGATGATGTTTTTTAATTTTTAGAATTTTTTGCATTTATTTTTGAATTTTCTAACTCGGGTCGGGTTCGAACGGATAGGAAGGAAATTTTTTTTTCTTTTCTATTTTTCGGCCTGTGCATACCCGTTTCCTCTTGAAATGAAGCCTGGATGATTTTTTTTAATATTTGGAATTTTTTTGCATTTATTTTTTAATTTTCTAACTCGGGTCGGGTTCGAACCGAAGGGAAAGAAATTTTTTTTCTTCCCTATTTTTCGATCTATCCATACCCGTTTCTTCTTGAAATGAAGCCTGGATGATTTTTTTTAATTTTTGGAATTTTTTTGCATTTATTTTTTAATTTTCTAACTCGGGTCGGGTTCGAAGGGATATGAAGGAAATTTTTTTTCTTCTTTATTTTTCAGCCTGTCCTGACCCGTTTCGTCTTGAAATGAAGCCTGGATGATTTTTTTTAATTTTTAGAATTTTTTTGCATTGATTTTCGAATTTTCTAACTCGGGTCGGGTTCGAACGGATAGGAAGGAAATTTTTTTTTCTTCTTTATTTTTCGACCTGTCTTGACCCGTTTCATCTTGAAATGAAGCCTGGATGAGGTTTTTTAATTTTTAAAATTTTTTTGCATTTATTTTCGAATTTTCTAACTCGGGTCGGGTTCGAACGGATAGGAAGGAAATTTTTTTGTTCTCTATTTTTCGGCCTGTCTTGACCCGTTTCGTCTTGAAATGGAGCCTGGATGATGTTTTTTAATTTTTAGAATTTTTTTGCGTTTATTTTCGAATTTTCTAACTCGGGTCGGGTTCGAAGGGATATGAAGGAAATTTTTTTTCTTCTTTATTTTTCGACCTGTCCTGACCCGTTTCGTCTTGAAATGAAGCCTTGATGATGTTTTTTAATTTTTAGAATTTTTTAGCATTTATTTTCGAATTTTCTAAGTCGGGTCGGGTTCGAAGGGATATGAAGGAAATTTTTTTTCTTCTTTATTTTTTGGCCTGTCCTGACCCGTTTCGTCTTGAAATGAAGCCTGGATGATTTTTTTTAATTTTTAGAATTTTTTTGCATTGATTTTCGAATTTTCCAACTCGGGACGGGTTCGAACGGATAGGAAGGAAATTTTTTTTTCTTCTCTATTTTTCGGCCTGTCTATACCTGTTTCTTCTTGAAATGAAGCCTGGATGATGTTTTTTAATTTTTAGAATTTTTTTGCATTTATTTTTGAATTTTCTAACTCGGGTCGGGTTCGAACGGATAGGAAGGAAATTTTTTTTCTTCTTTATTTTTCGACCTGTCTTGTCCCGTTTCATCTTGAAATGAAGCCTGGATGACGATTTTTAATTTTTAAAATTTTTTTGCATTTATTTTCGAATTTTCTAACTCGGGTCGGGTTCGAACGGATAGGAAGGAAATTTTTTTGTTCTCTATTTTTCGGCCTGTCTTGACCCGTTTCGTCTTCAAATGGAGCCTGGATGATGTTTTTTAATTTTTAGAATTTTTTTGCGTTTATTTTCGAATTTTCTAACTCGGGTCGGGTTCGAAGGGATAAGAAGGAAATTTTTTTTCTTCTTTATTTTTCGACCTGTCCTGACCCGTTTCGTCTTGAAATGAAGCCTGGATGATGTTTTTTAATTTCTAGAATTTTTTAGCATTTATTTTCGAATTTTCTAAGTCGGGTCGGGTTCGAAGGGATATGAAGGAAATTTTTTTTCTTCTTTATTTTTCGGCCTGTCCTGACCCGTTTCGTCTTGAAATGAAGCCTGGATGATTTTTTTTAATTTTTAGAATTGTTTTGCATTGATTTTCGACTTTTCCAACTCGGGTCGGGTTCGAAGGGATAGGAAGGAAATTTTTTTTCCTCTCTATTTTTCGGCCTCTCTATACCCGTTTCTTCTTGAAATGAAGCCTGGATGATGTTTTTTAATTTTTAGAATTTTTTGCATTTATTTTTGAATTTTCTAACTCGGGTCGGGTTCGAACGGATAGGAAGGAAATTTTTTTTTCTTTTCTATTTTTCGGCCTGTGCATACCCGTTTCCTCTTGAAATGAAGCCTGGATGATTTTTTTTAATATTTGGAATTTTTTTGCATTTATTTTTTAATTTTCTAACTCGGGTCGGGTTCGAACCGAAGGGAAAGAAATTTTTTTTCTTCCCTATTTTTCGATCTATCCATACCCGTTTCTTCTTGAAATGAAGCCTGGATGATTTTTTTTAATTTTTGGAATTTTTTTGCATTTATTTTTTAATTTTCTAACTCGGGTCGGGTTCGAAGGGATATGAAGGAAATTTTTTTTCTTCTTTATTTTTCAGCCTGTCCTGACCCGTTTCGTCTTGAAATGAAGCCTGGATGATTTTTTTTAATTTTTAGAATTTTTTTGCATTGATTTTCGAATTTTCTAACTCGGGTCGGGTTCGAACGGATAGGAAGGAAATTTTTTTTTCTTCTTTATTTTTCGACCTGTCTTGACCCGTTTCATCTTGAAATGAAGCCTGGATGAGGTTTTTTAATTTTTAAAATTTTTTTGCATTTATTTTCGAATTTTCTAACTCGGGTCGGGTTCGAACGGATAGGAAGGAAATTTTTTTGTTCTCTATTTTTCGGCCTGTCTTGACCCGTTTCGTCTTGAAATGGAGCCTGGATGATGTTTTTCAATTTTTAGAATTTTTTTGCGTTTATTTTCGAATTTTCTAACTCGGGTCGGGTTCGAAGGGATATGAAGGAAATTTTTTTTCTTCTTTATTTTTTGGCCTGTCCTGACCCGTTTCGTCTTGAAATGAAGCCTTGATGATGTTTTTTAATTTTTAGAATTTTTTAG